>NW_020450085.1:3685229-3732801 GCF_003343035.1 Apteryx rowi | reverse complement strand
CCGCCTGGTGCGGCGCGGTTGCCATGGGGGTGGGAGCGGGCAGCGCTCACCCTTCCTCCCGCAGCCCCGCGCAGGGCTGCTCTCGGGAGCAGGTAAACAAGGCACTCATCTGATCGCGAAGGCAGTTTGAAGGAGCGGCTCCTCAGACCGCTCCGGTTACATTGGTAACATTCATCTCTGTCTTAAAAATTAAGATCTACTTACATTTTTATTGGGAAAGAAGTTAAAATTGCTCAGTGTCCGGTCTGCAATTTAGACCAAAGCAGAAATACAGGGTGAATCAGGATGTCTGACCCCAGTATATCCTTTAGCAGAACTTAGAGTATTCCTCCTCCCATTTATCAAATTTCCCTTCACTTATACATGATTTAAAAAAAAAAATAAAGACTCAAAATAGAAATGACACTGAAAGCAAAGACGCCTTTGGAAGAAGGTCTCTGACTTAAGTCTGTTTGGATTTATTTTTAGCTCTTTAAGCTATTTCTTGTCTTTCTGTCTTATATCAATGTCAGCAAACCTACATGAGCTGCACCAGCACTAGTTCCTGTCGGTTATTAGCATTGAGATAGGACCATTTGGAAGCATTCCAGCTGTGGAGCAGTACAAATAATATAAAGTATAAAATTCAAGTGTGATGCTGCTACTTGAGAACTCTGAGTCAGAGATCGTGCAAATATGTCTCCTGTTACAGTCCCACAAACTTATTTTCATATGCCAGGCAGATTAATGTGAATACTTGTGCTATGAGAAAATGAAATCTCTGAGACCACACCTTGAGCTTTGAATGTGGCTGTAGGTTCTTAATAGGTCTTGGGCAAAGTTAACACCCAGAGTTTTCCCCCAGAATTGTCCTGGTTTGCACTAAACAATGCTATTTTGCTTACTTTGTGCCTGTTCTGTGTTTGTACACATTTTCTAAGGTGGAATAGTAGTTACTGTGAACAGATAGAAAAATATAATAATTTGAGTTCTGACAGAAATGTATGCCATGGGCCAACAACATCAGAAGCTCCTATACTTCAGCAACAGGTTCTTCAGAAATCCAGAGGGACAGCATGAGATCAAAGAGCATGCTTTGACTTGGCTCTAGGTCAAAAACCAAAATGGCACACCAAGCATGCATGCTACAGTGGACAAGTCTGTGATGTGATTATTGGCCTCTGCTTGGCAAATGGATGCCCTGAAAAGCAAATCAAAGTCATGCTGTAGGTACTGGAGAAGACAGAAGACAGAACCTCTTCTCCATGCTAGCAGAAGTGTGAAACATTGTCAGAGTGCAGCATGCAAGCCCTCTTGAGAGAGTTTAAATAATACATTGGTTTGAGTACCAGGAGCTTCATCAGGTCTCCACTGAAGTAATAAGAACTTACAATTGGAAAGGATCTCGAGGTGACTGAATTCCACTCCCTATTGTCACAGGCGTTATGTCACATAGTCCTTTTTAGAAACTCGGCAAGCTCTTAATATGGGGTGGGGTTGGGTCCACTATGCCTGTAGGGAGGCCGTTCCTCTTAGAACGTCACTCCTCTGACAGTTAAAAACCTTCTGTTGACATCCAGTTTTAAGTTTATTCAGGGAAAGTTCATATTCCTTTATTCTTGTGCCACTGTCTTCAATTTTAACACAAACAGATCTTTTCCATTTTTGGCATTTATCCCTATGAGATATTTATAGACACTAATGGGCTTCCATCCATTCTCAGCTTTCATTTGTTAGCAAAAGTAAGCCAAGCTTCACCAGTCCCTCTTCATTTGAGCGAAATTATAGGCAATATTGTAGTCAGACCTCTTCAGTGTCCTGGATACTTCCCCATGCATTCCTTGCATGCTTTTAAAGCAGCAAATGATGATGTCTCTTTTGTTTCTTTCTCAGGTGTCACTGTGGCACCTTGTTGTCATCCCACATTCAAACAGTATGCCCATGTTGTTCTTTCCAGTTGCTTCTGCCTTGATGAGCTCCCATTTTACAGCCAATTTTTTTTTATTAGTCCATTAGGACCTAACATTTTATGATATTGAATTTCATTCTGTTTCTGTTACTCTAATTCTTTCTGCCTGGCATTCCGGTTTTCCTTGTTGCTGATACATCCTAAATTTGTGTCCTTGGTAAATTTCATTAGCATGCTCTTTGTGGTAAGTTCATTGATGAAAATATTAAATAAAATTGGTCAGCACAGCTCATTGTCATCTCCTATTTATTCATTTCCCTTGCTCTCTTACAGTTCTTTTATCAGCCTTCACCTTTTCCATCTCAGCTAATGAACTCCTGTGTGGCACTTACTTTACTGAACTCCAGAGAGTCTGGATCTTTCTTTGGATTAGAAAATCAGTTATGTTGTCAAAGAAACCTAGGTGAAGCCAAACTGGTRTGACCCGTCATTTCTTGTGCCAATTCACATAGAATTTGGGGCTGGAAATAACCTAATTCTGTGATTTTCTCAATGCAATATGTAAATTTGAGTTTTATTTCCATATAACTCCTGGTTGTTTTCATATAGTAATTCCTTAGCCAATCTGCCTTGGCCCTTATTTTCTTTCAGATTTGGGCCATACTCTATTTTCTTTTCTTTAACAGTGAGACTTCAGGGAGCTGCAGCGGAGCCGAGCATCCAACATGTTGAATGTAACAGACTTGTGGATGCCTGCTCCCTTTTGAAAGTGCTAGCTTAGAGATGAACAATATATCGTCTTGAGTAGGCCTGACCAGTGAGCATGGGAATGAGCCCGCAACACAGCATGAAATACCCCTCATTGTCATAGGAACTTCTGGTGGCCACGGAGCAGTGTAGCCACTTGGTGCAGTCACTGCAGCGCTGAGGAGTGACTCAAAAACTGTCAAGCTGCAAAAGTAGATTGAAGTTGTTTTTCATTTACCTTCTTTTTCTTTCTTCTCCAGGTTTCATTTTATGTTTTGTAATCAGAGCAGAAGATTGGGAATAGTATCTGGAATACAAAAGTTGTTTGCAAATGCAAAGCACTGGGTCATAGAGTTATAAGAGAAGAAAAAAACTGATGAAATGTTGTTTCTTAGTACGTGCTTTATTTTAGGCATAACGTGAAAATATTCCTGTCGTGGAGGGCCACAGTCAGGTCCTCCAGCTCAGAGACTGACAGGATCTGTGGAAACAATCCTTGTACAAGCTCTTACCTTGTGACACCTGAAAAGAGCTGCGCTTGAACTGCTTATGGACTGAATGTAGCACAGGAACGGCAGCCTGTCTCCACCTCTTCTTTGCCCTTGGGTTAGTGCAGTATTACAGCAAAGCATAGATTGTATTTTGCTTATATCCGTAGAGATAAGTATGAAACTAAACTATATATGTTAATGCTTCACATATTTCGGTAGCTGTTTCTGAATATGGATTAACCCAGCCACTGAGTATTAACAATGATAAAAATCTTGTTTTCTTCAGCATCTTCTAACAACAGGTATTCCAAAGTTCATTGCAGTTTTAACCTTATTATTCATACAAACACTGTGGTGTGCACAGAAGTCACTCTGTAACTAATTGTGGGCAAAACAAAGCAACAAATTAAGTGTGGAAATTAATGATATGTATTAAAGCATAGGAGCAAGGTCATCTGAAAGGATAAACTTCAGGGAGAAGTTATCTACATGAAGATTCAGCATGTCTGCACTACCATGTTTTTGTAGAAAGTTATCGGTAATAGTAATAATATCCTGAGGTTTTAATGATAACAGCTAACAAAGTTAGTTTCAAATCTCATGCAAGAGCATTGCCATTCAAGTACGGTAACATCCCCATGGTGCTCATGTATGAACTTGGCATTGTCACTCTGCCAGCTTCTCGTCTGCTTTCTTTGGGGGTTGTTGTAGGGCACACACTGTCTGCTTATGGCATGACTGACTTCAACCTGCTGAATGCAACTGAGCTGCAGCAGAGCATTGTGCATCCCTCTGAAAGGAGAGTCACCACTGCTTTACCAGTGTGACTTTGACTTGCAGGTCTCTTGGAGGCCTGCCACACAAGTACAGACCCACTTTCTCATATGAGTGCTAACAAGATCACAGCTGGAGATGGTATGGCTGCAGGCATTGTAGATTTTCATGCACTCAGAGTACTGTTTAGGGTTGAGAGAGAGAGGGATTAGCAGGGAAAATTTTTATGTAGTGAGGAAAAAATGAGGAAGCCACATGGTCTACATTTTAAAAATGTGAAATAATAATAAATAGATGGAAAAAAGCCAGGTGTTGCAGGGGCAAATCAGTACACTGGCAAAAAGTTGCTAGAATATTCACTCCACTCTCTGGAAATCCAGAAGAAATAGAATTGGTTGAAGATCCAGTGGACTCAGAACAAGATGGACACAATGTTGTGCTCAAACATTAATGGAAAGCCAGGAGAGGTTATGATTGTGTCGTGTTTGCCAGTCATCACCCTGACAATGATGGCAAGGGAGGAGGACAGAAATGGGAACAGAGTCTAAAATTGGAAGGATTCATCTGTCAAGAGAATTGGAAATTCACCATTTTGGAAAAATACATTTCACAGAATTGTATTTATTAATACCGATGTAAAACTTTTGTCCACCAGCACCCTGAGTCTTTCAAACAGTTTTATTAAATATAACAATTATGCTTCTGTGACAAATATCACAATTACTCTTTTTTCCCAAGCTGCTTTATCTGAGAAATATCAAAAGCTGCTTCTCAGATTATTTGTACAGTCAAGAAGAGGAGATGTGTAAAGGTTATGGGGCAGACTCTGCTATAACAATGATAAACTCTACCCTTAATACTTTCCATTAATACCTCTCAAGTGTGAATGCATATTTAAATGGAAGTAAAGGATAGCCCAGGACAAAGAGACACGTAAAGGGGCATAAAGCGCAGGAAGAACAACAACAAAAAAGATCCCAAACCAATTAAACAGAGCTGAAGGATGCATTAGATAATTCCAGGGTCACGTTTGACTTTTATGGCTGTGTGGCTGGGTAACAGCCTGAGCTGACTGATCTCAAAAACAGAAACGGAAAGAAACATGGGGCAAGAGATACGTGAGGGGGCCAGATACAAGTCAGGTTTGCATATCATTCATCTCGTTGTGTAGCCCTAGCAAACCCTGCCAAGAGATTCTGGACCCAAATAGATCAATCCATTTGACACCGGACTACATAGCCGTGCTGACTGGTCTCAGCTAGCTCTGGGCTTTCTAAAGTACATTCTGTTTTTTAGTGTAGGCATGCCTTAAAAATGACTTCTTGCTGCATGGTTCAAATGACTTCTTGGCTAGCTCTTTCATCAGCTGTGAGCATAAGGAATTGGAGGGAAAGAGACTTAGCTGTGTTGTGTGGCATGGACCATACAGAAGTTACTGTGGACTCATATGAAACAAATGGAGGTTTGGGAAGGTGAGGGTTACAACTAGAGAAGACAAAGTAGGCGGTTAGGAAAGGTCATTTTTTCTTTTCGTTCAGAAGGTAAAAAAGGTCAAGTTTTCTTAAGGCATGCTGGTATTTTAAGGTTCAGGTGGGAGATGTGGGTACTGTATATTAGGTATAAGGTCTAGGACTGGGACTAGAAGACTCTATAAAGTGCTGTATTACAATTCTCCGTGTAAGAACAAATGAGGTCATAAGTTAGAGGCAACTGGCAGAATTCAGCTAATTAGAATTTATGATGGTATAGGAGATGCTTTGCACTATTAAGAGATATCAGGCTACCTTGTGCTAAATACATACTGTGTATTTAATTGAGGTCCAGGATTTTGACCCAGTAGTTTCTCCTCCGTGCAAGCTACCAGTCTGTTATGCTGTTAAAAATTTCTCTCTATTCCTGTAACTGCAGCTGGTATTGTTCTTTTACTAGCTATCTTGCGTTATAAGAAAGAAAACATGGGCAGCAGCAAGACAAAATCTCCCATTTCTCGCAGGTCTGTTCATTGTGTTGCTGGCTCTGTAATACTGTGACAAGGAGAGGTGGGCTTTCAGAGGTTTGATCTCCAGTTCTGAGCTAAGTCTGTGATGATGTGAACAAACAAAGCAAGCCCATGCTTCTCTTTCTGCTAAATGTTTGTGTGGAGTTGCCTAAAAGAGGAGATTAATTTCTCAAGAGGTATTCAAGGTCTCTTGTCTTGTTAGGAAATACTGAAGGTGAACTCTAATTCCACCAGAAGAATGCTCTAAAAGACTCTACTATATAGGAAATGGAAGTTTGTGCCAAACTCTGAATGGTTTCAAACATCTGGGTACTTCTGTATCAAACTCTGTTCCCTGGTGTCCATTCCACTATTTAGTTGTGTTCTGAGCAGTTCTTACTCTTTTGCATTCCTTCCGCTCAGGTCATTTATGTTTGAGCTCTGTTGGTTTCACAGGTAGATGCAGCCTTTTTTTATGTACTGTAGGGATTGTTGACCAGTGTGTAAGGAATAGAGCAGTGGGGCTAATGATTTTTTTTCAAAAGTCTTTTTAATACTGGCTTTTTGCTATCTACTCCTTTCCTCTGAGGATAACATAAACAACCAATGATGAAAACCCAGATACTGGGAAAACATTTGGACTGCTCTAGAGGAAAATCAAGGCCTTTTACCTTAGATAATTTATTTAGAAACTCTTTGTCTTCCAATTATGGACATTGGAGAGCTGATAATGATTTTGTAAGTATAGCCAAGTCAATATATTGGGAAAAGTAATCAGTTACAATAGTATACATGTGTCCTTTCCAGAAAAGCAAATCTATGCTAGCTGCAGCCAAAGATTGTGAGGTAGCTTTGTGGAAAATAATGTTCTAAATTGTTCCCCACCTTGTTACATCCCTATAGCTCTCTGTGAACATTGAAGTTGTCTACTCTTATTGGCCAGCCAGCAGATTCTTTTTCTTATGCTTTCCATTTGCTTACAGGGATTCAAAATCCTCATGGATTTTGAAGGATACCACTTCTGGAAGTATTTTAAGAATCATGAATTAATGTGGTAAATAGAGGATTAGCTCTAGTGGAATTTTACTCCTTTCCTCCCACACTTCTCAGTAAAGTTGAATACATTCCTGGCAAGTCCTGTCTTCTAGCTGATCCTCTCTGATTTGCTGAAGTCACTTGCACATTGCTGCTTTGACAAAATCAATGTAAACTGACATCTTTCTCTAATGTCTTTTCATCTCCTCCTTGATTACTACTTAATTTAAGTTCCAGATAGAGCATTTGCTCTTGCAAGTGATTTTCCTTGTATGTGTTCAAAGTCAAAAGAAAACTTTTATCAGTGGTAGTCAAAATCTTTGAATTATAAATGGAAGTTTACTTTTGACTTGGAACTCTGATGTCACCAAGGTCCTGTGGTCTGCTTCTTGCCTAAAAGCCAAGTCAAATATTCACTGTCATGTTTGCAGGTCCAGGTCACTGCTAGTGCTTCTACTTCCACCTGAGTTTGTTCCTGGTCCTTGTGTGAGGCATCTTGGTACAAACGCTGTCTGGTTTTGCATGAGGATTGTTCCTATACAGTCTCAGCATGCATCCGCTACTACCCAGTTTGTTGGTTACTGAATTTTGAGTCAGAAGCAGCAGAAACACCCATTGCCATTTAATTTTGTAAAATAAATTTGGTTGGGACTCCTCCAGATCTACTTTTAAGAGTGTCTTTAGTGATTTTGATAATTGAGCCAACCTCAGGAAGAATTTCCCTCAGATTGATTGTTATATGAGTGAATCTACCTTCAGTAGAATGGTCTTGAAGTTTTTTGTTAAGACAAGTGGTTTACCTGTGACCACTTTCTCTAGCATAAACAGTGTCTGTCAGAGGTCACCAAATAGCCTCAAACTCTGACAGGCCTTGAGCAATTTTTGAAGACTTTCTAGAGCCAAGCTTATTTTGTCCATGCTCTGAATGGTAGGGAACAAATTTTGATTCAGAAGTCTGGCTTCTGATTCCTATCTGCCCCTCCTCCAGCTAGGTTAGAACATAAGCAGAGCGTATTCAAGATTGTGTTTAGAAGTCTGTATATGTTATTTTGGTAGAGTTTTGGTACCAAACCACATTGAATGGAAGTTGATTGAATCTGTCTCTTTCAAATGACTGCAGAAAAGATAATGGATTTTTAATTTATTTGCAATATTAATTATTTTTTGGTCTTGGAAGGGAAAGACCTGATTTTATCGATGCTGATATACATGGGTATGTGAAGAGAAAGAGGAAAGATGAGAAAAGGAGAAATTGAGATATGAGTGAATGGGTGTCTGACCAGGTAAAAACCCATCATAGATCTCAAAACCAAACCTCAATCAGAGTTATTTTTCATGATTAAATTAGAGAATTTAGCATCACCACTGCTGTGTTTCTAGAAATAAAACACTGGAGTCTGCTGCTTTGGTGTCAGAAGCTAAGTCTCCTGCAATCACTGAGTGTAAAGAAATGGAAATCATGAAATACAGTTTTCAAGACAACTGGATGCTTTTCAGGTTTATTTAATAAAGCTGAAGTAAAGACTACTTGGGACACCGCTGAGTCTCGCAACAAGAGAATTCTAATGGAACTTGAGATTGTGAGCTTTCTGTTCAAGCAGAACAGAGCAACTTTTAAAAGGTTGTCAAGGATGAAATTCAGCTGGTTCAACTAAATTCAACTGCTTCAAGAGACCAGGAAATAATCACTCAAACTGCTTGACATTTAACTCCTTGAAATAATAAGGCATCAAAGCCCTGCTGTCACACAGGTAATTGTAGAGCACTGAGAAAACTTATATGAAGTTTAGACCAAGAAGAAAAACTAGGTAATGTAATACTCTGCTGCCTACATAGTGCTGGAGATCTTGGATTCAAATGACGCTACAGTAAAAGCCAGAAAAATGAACACAAACAGAACTCAAAATAAATCCCTGAAGTTCACAAGACAGTCAAAAACCATGCTGGACATCTGAAAACCAGTGACAACTTTCTGTGGGTTGTCAGAAAGCTAACATTTCCACCATACCAGTCAGTGTCAGATAAACAAGCTAATGATGCTGATACTGTAAAAGTATTAAATGGTCAGAAAAATAGAACATTGCTACAAATTCTGCAGAAGCAAACAAAGTTTTATCTCTTCTCATTATAATTATATGCAAGATTTTCTTAGGAAAAAAGAAGGAGAACTGAATGAAAAGAGCAAAAATACAGACCACATTCCCAGTATCCAGTGAGGTTATCTCATCTGTGGAAAATGCAACCACCAAATTCTTTTTCCTCACTCGTTGCTCCAGCTAGTTTCCTCCCACACATCATCAAATCCTTTTATAGCTTTTACTAGCCCAACGTCTCCTTTAACAATGTCAGGTTCCTTTTCTGTGCTAAATAAATAAAAATGAATATTAATGCACTTGTGTCTTTTGTGTAATTCTCCTAACTTAGACTTACAGCAGAAGTAAATTTTCCTCACTGTGCTTTTATTGTACTGGAAGGCAAAGGACAACAATTTCTTTATAGGCTATAATAAACAGTAATTTAGAAACACAGCATAGGTAAGACAGGTTTCTTGGTGTACAAGTTGAACAAATTAATGTTTGCAAATAGAAGATGATCCTATAGAAAAACTCCTTCCAAAATGTCTACAAAATTGTGGTACTTTATACACCAGAATTTCTCTCTGCAAGGTGTCCTGTTGGTAGGTAGCTAGATGGCATCCTAATTCTTTTCCCATACGGAAAGGAAGAGAAAATCCTTGGATGGTTCTATGCAAAGCTATCCCTTCAGGCTTTTTTAGACATAGCAACATGTAAAATACGTCAGTGCATTACAGACATAATTTTTCCTCAGTTAAGGGGAAAAAAAATCCATCAAACAAGAGTCCATCACTCCCAGCATGAAAAGCATCTTATTGATTCATTTCCCATACATTTGGATTCTGTATTGTTCAGTAATTTGTTTTATTTACAAATGAAAAGATCCCATTGTTCATCTGTGTAGTATTACAGTATCATATGGTTTGAAATAGTGAGATTGATTATATTATTTGGCCTGTTGTAACGGGCAGTGGAATATAGTTCCTGGGCTGTGAGTTCCTGATTATTTTATCTACCCTCCATAGTGGATCTAAAGAATAAGAGTTAGCAGCTTGCTTAGGACAGTGCTGGGGGGGACACAGGGGAAAGGCGAGTATTGTAACTCAGTGAAATCATGGAAAAGATTTGTCAAACTGTAGTTCATTCTTTTTCATATTTTGATCAAAGCAGGAAAAAGTTGCTGGTGTGAACCGCACTCTACTTTCCTCCCTCATCCTAGAGGACGCATGTCTGCTTGTTCTACTTCCTTTTGGTTTGTGCCGTGCAAGTGAGGGATCCTCTGCTGCTCCTCATCCATTTCAGTTCTGGCAGAGAATTTTCTTTGAATCTCTTACATATTGTAACTAGAGGGAATTCATTCCCGCGGTCCAGAGTTGATATGGCTGTTCACAGTCTGATTTCTTCTTAAAGGATCCATCCACCCATCCATCCATCCTTTAATGTTGTCCAACCAAAACTAATGTATCTGTAGAAAATAAAATAAAGATTAATTTGCTGGTGGGAAAGCTTTGCCCAAAGGTACAGAATGTTTATAGTTGGATGAATTCTCAGTTGTTTACAATGATGTAAATTCGGAAGGGTTGTATGGAAGACTTTTCCATTTAGGGCTGCTTGAAGTGTCAGGTGACATTTGTTTAACTTCAGTTATAATTTATAGCTATAGATTTATACCAAAAGTCTGTAGTACACTTCATTTGGTTTACATGAATTTCACTTTGGTTAGCTTAAATTAATTAGGGACAGCTTTAAGCTGTAGATGCACATTAACTCAGCAAACAGCTGCAGTAATTCAATATATTTTTCCTTCATATGTACTGCTGAATGTTCACCCCACAGCTCTACTCACAGATCAGAACGGGTGAGCACTTCCTGATCCACTTCAGTGTGAAGTGCGGAGGCTTAGCTCAGGTTCTGCACTGCTCTGCTACTGTTTCTTATCTTGTGTTATGTATTTACTGAAGTTAGGCTGAACGAAAAGGGACAATTTCTTCTGACTGCACTGACAATATGAAGATATCTGAAAGAAGAATTTGATTCAGTTCTTTTATTTGCACTTGAATCCAGCCTGTAGTTCACCCTTCTGGATCAAAGCAAGAACTTTTTTTGAACACATTCATGGGCTTCACAGAGTGCATATTGAGTACCAGATTTGGTGGGTATAAGATCAAGCTTATTCAGGAAGGCTGTATTATTTTACAACATTAGATTATTTAAAAAGCATCCTGATAAGGGAGTGTGTGGCAAGAACTTTCAATCATCCTGATTAAAAACGTACTTGCAGATATCATTTGAAACGTGTATACAGAGGGTATTTCATTTGTTACCATTTACATAGCTAGCAGTTTCCTCTTCTCCTCCATATACATGTGTGTTCTCAGAAAGCTGAAGATCTGCTTCCAGACTGTTTTTCCGGTTGGGCTGGAGTTGAAGCAGAAACCTTGGTTTAGCTCAGCACCTTAAAGAGGTCATTGCTGCTGCCTACTCTGTTCTCTGGCTCTGTCTCCAGGTAGAGCGTGTGGGTGCACACTTAAAACGGCTGTGACTGCCAGCTTTTCGATGTCATGTCCTCTAACTTCTAGTAAAGTCAGAGCTGATTTCAAGAATGTCTGTGTAAATGTTCTTAGCAGACCATCTGCCATGCCTGCCTGACTGAGAAGGCCACAGTCAAGTTATATGTTTTTCTTTTAAGAAATGAAAATAAGTCTTTCCAGCAGGTGAATTCTTTACTCTTCCTAACAATACACATCAGGAACAGTATCCCAATTAAAATGAAGACCTTATTACAGAACGTGCTTTATTGAAGAACCTTTCTGGAATCTAGGATATAGAAAAACACTCAAATATGTAAACTCTTCTCCTTTTAAAGAGGGGGATAGACCTAGCCTTAAGTATGGACCTCATTTAGCCTTTATTTTGGTTTGATTTAGGATAATTGATGATTCCAGTAGTCCAGTCACTCATATTCTTCACTCCTTTTCTTCTTGTTTCTGCCTGCTCATTTGAAAGTGGCAGGTTCTATCATGAGCAGGTTAACAAAGATACATGACTGTTTTCCAGGGATGGATGAACTTTCTCTCACATAATTTAAGATACAATAAATCATTCATTTTGCTGAGAAAACTGATACTTGTTTCCTCTGAGTTTAGTTTAAGACCTGAATGTGCACAGAAATTTTAAGAATCCTAATGTATATATTAATTAAGAATCATGGTTATTCAGATAACAGGGTGTTACCAGAGCTCTGGTGTGCAGCAGACTGGAATCCTGGTGTTAGGATTCACCTTCTAAAAATTTTAGAACGGTCATGATTTGCATGATTAAAGCTCCTCCAGGATACCTAACTTATGGAATTACAAAATGCTTTTAAATTTCTGAGTGCTTTTAAATTCATTACCAACAACAGATTTTAGTGAGATACATGAATTACTAATATTGGGAGTTCTTCACCTTTTCAAATTATCTGCATGTTCAAGTATGAAATGAATAATGAAGTTTAGTGGCAAGTTTTTGAAAACTTGGGTTGCAGATAAGTAATTTGTTGTAATACTACTTCTCTGGTTTTGATGCTTTGTGGTTTTACTCATAGGGGTTGTTAATTATACCATCAGGTGTCAGAAAATAAAATAAAGAACCTTCATCTTACCATAAAATAGTCATCCTTTGGCCCTGAAATATCTGTCAGAATAGTGCTCCACTGTGCTGCATTTTAACTCTGAAATGAATTTGGTAAAAAGGGAAGAGAGCATTGAATACATGCATTTCATTAAATGTCCAATTATATTCATAGCTGGAGCTGTAGTGATTCTTCCATGACCCTTAATAGAGAAGTTGCTCTGCCAATAATTATAATTGCTTGTTAAACTAACCTAATAGTGCAGTATCAGCCCATAGAGAGGTACTTAAACTTCAGATTCAGGTAGCTCTTTCTAATTCTAGGCACCTCTTTTGTGGAGGCTAATTGAATCATAGAGGTTATTCCACTGTCCTCTAAAAGGCAGCATTCTTGCTTTACCTTTCACGTTAAACATTACTAAGCAGCAACATCTTTAGGGAAACTGAAGGAATAGACTTTTAATTCTGGCTGGAAATGCCATCTTACTCATTTGTAACAAATGCCACTAAATTTAAAGGCTGAAATCGTGTGACAGATAACAGGGAACTTTTTTAAAATATGTGTCTTAGAACTGTTTAGGAATAATCCCAATTCTGTTTATGAGAATTATTCAGATTAAGGCAGATTAAGTCATCCAGTTGCCTGAATGTGGAATTTCCCGTCTGCCGTGGGAATGGGTTCAAATTCTAAGGATAAAGAAAGCAGTTCAATGGCAGGATTGTTACACTGGATACAAAAGAGGAAAATATAATGCTAGGAAGGAATGCAAAGTAATCTAAAGCTCTGAAATTTTAGAACAAAGTACTTCTTACTTTTCTCTGAGTAAAGATGAGTGAGTAGAGCTGTCCCAAGTAATGAGCTTTCAGTTTGGTGATTTGCTGATTAAGTTTTAAAAAAAAMCCCGAATTTCGAGTTGAATGAATTTGTTTGGGAGAGTGTTTATTTGTTTTTTTATGTATAAGGGTGTTTCATTTTGAAATTAAAACTCTCCCCATTTTATTTGTAACATGTGGAAACATTCTGTTTCTAGGTCTTAGTCCTTTCTCCTTCTCCATTTGTTCAAAACCATTCAACAAATTCAAATTTCCAGTCATTTTGGCTGACCTGAATCTATATCTTTCAGTAAATTGAACATTTTTGTAAAGAATTGCCCCCAAACTGAAGTGCAAGATGAAGCACTGACTCTCCTGTTGTAAGCTGAACTAAAACCTACAGCCATATTCATACTGAACTGAGAGTTAAGAGTAAGCAAGCTCAAAAAGGACTTGTTATTTGTTCAAAAAAGGCTAAGAGCCTGCTTTATGTTAAATGAGAGGTAAACTCAGGTAAACTACTAAACAGTTAGAAGTTGTTTGGCTGAAAGCCTCCGCAAAGCCCTTGCATCTGCGTATGACCACCTCACATAAATGTAAAATAACTGGAAAAAAGGACTGTGTTCAGAAGTTGGTGCTCCTGCAGGGAACAGTGAAATGAGCAAAGGTTTCCTAGTTGGGGAGGATGTGCTTTGCAGGTGGCCAAGTGGAGACCTGGGCCTTTGCCAGCGTGAATGCCAGCATGGCATTCAAGTTATTATCTCCGTCAACCTCCCAGCCAACTCAAAGCAACACATGCTGCATGCTAATAAACATCATATGGCTTTTCAGTCTGTGGTGGGAAGGGCTAAAGCTGCAGTTTTCCAGACAGATAAAATACTGCTCTGATATTAGAAGGGTAGTTTAATTAACAAGTCATTGTAAAGGCAGAGTACAGACCAAGGAAATTCTCTTTCAGAATCACTTTAAGGTAACCTGCAGCAATGTCAGAAGATAGAAAGTTGTGGAAAAAAACAATGGCTAATAAACTATTGTCAAGAGGAAACTCGGGCTAAATGGGAAACCCAACAGAATGACCCTGAAATGTCTAGATGCATCTGAAGTGTCTTGAGAGAGTTGGCAACAGTGTAGTATTAAATTCAGGAAAATGGTAAAATATCCTGTCAGTAAGACACTATTTGTATGAAGTATTATTGGATTATTGCGTGCAATTGTTTTATGTCTTCTGTTGTTTCAATGCACAACAGCCACCAGGCCACAAAAAAATCCTAAAATAAGATAGTAGATATTTTTACTATGATATCATGTTTGTTAGCTRCACATGTAGATGTCATTAGAAGAACTACAGAAAGAGATCCAGTGCCTGGATGGCTGTACCTTCTGGTTTGCTGTTCTTCAATGAGTCTTTTGTGCATTTTAACTGTCTGGTTACAATTCATTGTATGATGTAAATATTAGCTAGATACTTGGAAAAGACTTAAATGTTTGCTGTAAGTGAAACAACTGCCCAAAGGCAGTGGGACCCAGTTGCAGTAAAAAAGTTACAGAAGCGAGCATTTAAGACATAAGAATCACTGGTCTCCATTACCTTCAGCCAGTGAGGTATTACATGGTGCAAATGAAATGTGAAGCAGAAAAACTTAATGGTATTTTTTTAGCTTCCATCAGCTGTGATTGCATATAATCCAGGCTGCTCAGTGTAGGAAAGTATAGGAAAAAGTAGAATCTTACTGTTGGAAGGAGTATGTCAATGTGGATTGTGAATGACAGACACAAAAAAATGAGGGGAGAACAATAAGAACATATCGATCCCTCTGTAAGACCTCATCTGATAGGAGCTATTAATCAGAAAAGAAAACTTTGGGTTGGATTCTCAGGCAGAGTGTATTTAATTGTTTAGACTAATGTGAATGCAATTGATTTCTAACAGCTGAGATCTCTTCCCATAGGTTTGAAATTTCACATTTCATTTTACAGCATGCTAGAAAACCTCCATTCTTTTAGCTGAGAGAAAGTTCTGCTAGTTATTTTTTCTGAAAATTAAGCTTGTCTGAGGTCACCAGCTGCATTTACTACTTTTGAAATGGAAAAGAGCTTACAGTCGACTGTCTCTTTGGAGGTACACATTTAGGATGCAGTGTGCTCATCTAGCATCCAGCAATGGTCTATAGCTACAGAAATACTTGGCTTTAGCAGAATTAAGAAAAAAAAAGGAAAAGGTGTGTGTGTGCGTGTGTGTGTGTGTGTGCATGTGTGTATATATATATATATGTATGTATGTATGTACTTTAGTTATGTGGTGGAAATGAGAGTCTTTCAGATCTGAAACCATAATACATGTGGCATGGCAAGAGGGTTATATAAAACATAGGGTGATGTGATGGTAAAGCAGCTATGCTCAATATCTAGCCATATCATGGCTGCATCAGTCCAGATTCAAGTATCTTTGAGCAAGGTGCTCAGGAATTATCTACTATATGCGATTGAATAAAACCTTCTTTCATGTAATAGCTATTCTTGTACCCAGCTTTCTAGGCCTTTGTCTTCAATATTTATTGTGGAGGAAGAAGATTGTGAGGAAGCTGAAGCTCCATGCTGTTCCATTTTAGAAGGGTTTAGTATTTAAATCTTACCAAACCTTGTTTTCCACTGCCTCTTCTAATGGCAGTAAAAGGAACGTAGCAGCCCTTGCAGAATCAGACTGTTCCACCACATATGCCGTATGTTTTTTTCTAGTAACTTTAATACACTGAGGCATGTCCATCCAGRTAGAAAACTCAGCTCTCTGAAATAAGCCCATTTAGGTCAACGTGTCAAAGAAATTAAATGATTTCAGATTGCATTTATTTTCAGTGAAGACCTGTTATCAGTGAGAGAACTTCAAATTGTCAGAGTTGAGTAGTGTCTTTATTTAAATCTAAGATTCTCCTGTCATGGAAATAAACTTTTTTAGTTTATTAACAAAAAAMCCCAGAAATATGAATGCCGAAAACTATATTATTTCCACCGTTTGGTTGAGGCTATAAACACAGCTGTGAGGAAATTCAAAGTGGTGATTCCCACAGCAACTGTATTTTCACCATACAACACACAACAATATTCCTCTGTTTTCTTTTATAGCTGAAAATGTACCATTGTCTGTAAAAATCTGAGATACTGTACATGTATAGGGAATGTTTTATATTTTTTGAAGGAGCAGCATTATTGAATTTTGAGCTTCAAGAGTTTTTCATTTCTCATCTATAACTTCCCATTAAGATAGGGTTTTATACCACTGTATTTCGATGGAACATGACAACAATTCCTTTTACTGGCACTCATTTTTGTAGTATCTCAAATGTGAAGATCAGAGTGATTAATGGATTCCATTTCACTGCAGAAGTGCTAAAGAGAATGCTTCCTTAGTATGACTTTTGTAATCAGGTTTAATTAAAACAATTTTTTGTACTTCATAAAATGAGATTCAGATATTTATTTGAATGTAAGTATAGTCATTTAATTAAATCATTAGCAATCACAGAGATGACATTATTAGTTCTAGCTCACTTAGCATGTATTTTAGCTTGAGGCAAAGCCATGGGCTAAATTCAAGACAGGCACCTAAATTTTTTTCCATTGCATTAACATAAAATTTTGTGAATGCAGTGAATTATTATAGTAGTTTAAATTATAGCAAGCTCTAGAGAGCTTTACCCAAGACTGGAACCCAGTGTGCTGAGTATAACAGTTTCTGAGAAAATAGAGCTCCTGACACACACAGCTTATAGTTTAAGTAGRTGACACAAATAAAGAATATGAAGGAAAACAGGCAGATTCTGCTCCCAAACCTGCTACTAGTCAGAGTGTATCTTCAGATGATCAGGTATAATGCAATGGCCAATGTACCCTCCACCAACTCCACAACAGTATCTGCTCTCTTAACTATTTAAAATTAACTGCCTTATAGCAATTCATTGTTTCTCTGCCTATGTTTAGTAGTAATGACAAATCTTAGAGTTACATAAATGTGAAATGCTCTAGAGTGAGCATCTGTGAGTGTAAATTTGTTGCTTTGTCATCTTCCTTTTATTTTGTATCTTTATGCCAGTAAAAAGRTTTCCCTGATTCTATTGGCATTTCCCTTGTTATTTTTGGAGCAATAGGACATAAAATTCTGGAGGTGAACTGGACAGAAACAGTACCTCTAATGAAGAGCAGAAACCTTATTTCAGTTAGATGAGCAAAAGAGAAAAGGAGAGAAAAAACTCTTTTCTAGAGGCACTCTAGAGGTCCATCTTAACAAAAGTCTCTCCAGCAGAGCTGCCCGGGACCGTTTCTTACCGGGGTGTTGTATCGCGGAGTCTCTGCGCAGAGCCCTCAACCCCAAGACAGGCCATGCGCTCTTGCTGTGCAGTCAAAAGCACGTGTAAATCTCAGCCAAACAAATGGCTACGTGGGTATAGAAGAGTTCCAAGAGAAGATGTAATTTTTGTATTGCCACAGTCCAACCCTAATTAGTGTGTTAAAATGTGCTCTTTGAGGTGGGAGAGCAGGCAGAGATATTTGAGAGAAAGGGATGGGAGCCAGAAGCCAAATTGCAAAGTATTAGTGTGCTAGTGGGGGAATGATAATAAGAGGGTTCTCCTAAAAGCTGGAAGGACCCACAGGGAGAAGTGGGATACTTGGCTGTGGAGAGCTAGGCATGAGTAAAATATGTTGGCAGTTAATTCCAGTTCTCTCATTTGCGATTTATGAATAGATGAACAACTAAAAACAAAATAAAAGTGCAGTTGCCTTTTTCAGTCTTCATTAGCATTCTCCTCTTGAACAGATGGGGCTTCAGTGGATATTTTTATGTTAGGTTTTGTTCTGTTCTGTGCAATATTATGTTATTTTAATTATTTAATAGACTTAAATTTATAGATAAAGTATCTGAATTTTCATGAACAAAAAGCAAGTTTTTCGTTTTTCCCCCTGTAGCTGGGTGTATCTTTCATGTCAAAACTTAAAATCCACCTGAAATTTACTTAGTTTCTGATTTTCTTATCATCCTGAAAACAAGGCCGGATTCAGAAAAAGTTTCACTGTGGTTTACAGACCACATCTGCTCTGAGACCATCTAGCCTGATAAGTTTTTTTACCAGTTTAAAATTCAGCTCATGTTTTGTAAAATGGTTGCTGAAATTTGCAGACGTAGAATGGTGTCTGCAGACTCCACACCAGCTTTACCGCCTTCAGGTGYTCGTGCAGCCATTCTTGATATTTCGCTGTTTTATTGGGCTGTAGGCAGCAGTAAAGCTCATGGATTGAGCTACAAGTAGGTCTGAAGCGACCTTTCTCCTGTTATTTCTGTTTGTGTCTGCTTGCACTTATTTGCATTCACGTGTTGTGATGTGGCTGGGTGAAAAGTTGTTTGTACTGTCGTAAAAGGTGTAGAAGTGAGTAATTTAAATAAATACTGATTCACAAAAAAAGAGGGAAAGTTTCTGAAAAAACGAAGCTGTGTGTGTCAAATTAAGCAAATATTTACTTGAAGGAGAGGAGGTGGGAATTCTAAAATGGCAGCCACCTTTTCCTTGACGTTTCATTCTGGAGCTCACGAAACGTTTGATTTTAACATTTGAGATGTCATCTGGAAATGTAATCTTAGTTGACTTAAGTAGTATTGGCAGGCTAATGAGGCTCTAAATAACTTAAGAGGAAAACCTCTAGTTTTAAGTCAAATTAACTGTTTTAACCTTCTTGCTTTTATCTAAAGAATCTAGAAATGTTTTATTTTAAACCAATTTTTTTCTCATTTTTTTTCTTCCAACTATTAAACCAAAAAGTCATTCTCTTTCTGAGAGCAGGTATATGTGATAACCRTACACTCCTTGTTGTTGGGAAAGTAGAGTGAGAAAGAGAAAGAAAGAAAAATACTCTCCTTCCCCATTTTTCGTGTTATGTTTGACCTTTGCGCTTTCTGCGGCCCTGTTTCTGTGGAGCAAATGTTCATCACCGGGAGATCTTTTCTGTCGGTCACTCCAGACGTCAGCTTTCCTCTGTCTGCTGATGAATCCTGGTGTGACAGGCATCCGTAATTCAAAATACATGATGAAAAGGAAGCAAGCTATCACAGGGCGAGAGGTTGACCATGAGACTTGAGACGAAGAGGGTACGCAGAAGGCAAGGCCTGGGTCAGGGTGCTGGCTGGCCTCTGCTTTACTGGGGGACATCTCCTGGAAAATACACACCTTGGCGTTTGGTCGGGCGCCGGAGGGGCAGGAGGGGAAGGGGTGGGAGAGCGGGAGCAGGAGCCGTGCCCGGGGGCAGGTGCGGGCAGGCGGCTGCCCGCCCGGCCCGTGGGGCTGCGCGGGGCACTCGCGTGGGGCCACGTGCAGGTGGAGCCGGGTGCGCGGAGCAAACTGCCCTGGCTGCTGTTGGCCCTGTTTTCTGCTTTGAACCACTGGGGCTAGTTTTGTTGCTGTCATACAGGTGTAATCGAGCAGCATCCCTCAGAGAGGTGAGGGATGGGTAACTTCCACAGAGACATGCTAGCGGTTAAAGCGTTTCGGTCCCCTGCCGGCTTCTCTCGGTGGGGATGGGGGCTGTGACGGCACTGCCTGCTCCCGGGAGCTAGGCTGCAGGGACGTGGCGAGGACAAGCAGGAAGGTGGCGTGTGCCAGGCCACTCGCCCCGGGCTGAGCCGGAGCCCGGAGGAGGCGGCACGGGGACACACAGCGCGGCCACCCTCCGTTTCAGGGGGCGGCTGGAAAGCCGGAGCAGACAGGAGTGCTGGGGCAGCGGCAGGCCGCTGCGGGCTACCTGGCCAGCACAAGGGGCTCCAGCTCAGGTCTTTCATTTTCCAGCTGAATACCTTTCCCTCTTCTGTTTTAAATCTTCACTGTCTAGCTCAGGGCAGGCTTTGCACCTCATCTCCCTCTCCTCTTTTCATTCCTTCTGCTTCTGACTTAACTTCTATTCTTCCTTCTGCCTCCCTTCCCCATATGATTTTCTCTTCTCGCACTGTTGCTTGCCCTTCTGAGAATCACCCAGCATGGTCCCTTGCTGTGCTGCTCTCAAAGAAAATACTTGCTTTTTTTTTAAATTATGAGAATGGGAGAGGGACAGAAGATGAAGAAAAAGAAAAAAAAAGAAAGAAGAAGATGTCAAATAGTTAAAAATTGGAAAACTAGCAGAGAGATCTTTTAATTAAGTCAGGAAAAGACTTGACTGAAATAAAGTGCATGATCTTGCCAGTGTGTATTGAAAATGAGCACCAGAACAGATAAACTGGGTCAAACAGGACTTCCTCCTGGCCCGACTGCAGTGCGGGACTTCCTGAGGCAGGAGTGGTCTCTCTGTGTTCGGTGACCCTCCATGGATTCTCCTTCTGTRAACTCGTCCCGTCCTTAGGCCCATGCAGGTATTGAGCATTGGTGGCATTCAGTGGAAAGGAGTTCCACCAGCCCATTACAGACAATTGCAAGGATGGAAAAGCAAAGTTAAAATTAACCCACGGTGTGTAGAGGGAGCAGGTAATCTCACTGCTACCCTCTCACAACTTCATTTTTGAGGGCCAAATTAGGTAAGTTCTCCTTCACCTAGTAGCACTTACAAAGATGATCCCRAGAAGGAAAACGTGTTACCCTAACAGATGTACTTGGTTGTTTTTTTCCCTACCCTGTTCTGCTTTTTTTTTTTTAATTTCCGTGCTGGTTCTCCTTTCTTCTTTATTGTGTTCTGCTTTACCTTCTTATCAATAGGATGGACATCTGTGGTAAGAACACTGCAAACTGTTTTCTAAATAAGAAAGTAATGCTTATGAATGTGATGCATTTTGCTGCTGGATTTTTCAGTGTATTTTGCCTTCCTTGCTTTACTCCCCCAAGTTCCTTGTTTTGAAATCACTTTCTGTATCAATCAGCCTGTCTGCACCTCCCGGTGAAGCACACAATGTAACAGCTCTCTAACAGCRTACAGTTATCTCCTTACTGGTTTTAAACAAGGTGTTTAAATGGAGTTAGACTGGGAGGGAATTTGGCACAATATGTTTGAAGTGTGCTGTGTGTTTTAACCATTCTTTGAGCAAATTTGTATGTCTGGTTCTAGTATATATCTAATGTGCATGTTGACTTACGGTTTTCAGCTCCTGTATATCTAATTTTCTAGCCTTATAACTGTGGATTGCAAATACTGCCATATTTGGGACCTACAAGAATGAGTAGGACAAAATATGATACCTTCTCTGTTAAAGTACTGAAAGGTTTAGTATTTATTTGCTATGTATTTCTCCATATATATATTTTTTGGGGGGGAAGAGTTTTTTACTGTTTATAGAACAGCATCTGACCTGTTTATTATTATTTATTGCTTATTATGTATCTGAAGGTAATCATAGCAGCAAGGACCCCAYTGGAAGAAACTTTCTACCAGTGCATGGGTAAAAGCAATCCCTGGCTGAAAGACTTTAGCATCTTCTTTGGGTTTGTTTGCTTAGAGGCATTCATGATTTATTTCAGTGTTCCCCAGTCCAAAGAGTGTAATGGAATATTTAAATCCATGTTCTGCTTCTCTTCAACCTTGGGCTCACAAGTGGAAAAAAGCAGCAGGGAATTCGAGCTATTCCTTGGCTGCCCAAGGGGTGGTCTGTGGTATCTCTGAACTGATTGCTGCTTGGGGAGGAACGCCTTGCCCTAGCAGAGCTAAGCACGCAGTGGTTTAGATCAAACTGATCAAGTGTGGGACMGGGAAGGGGACAAATAAATGAACATCTGTCTACCTTTTTGAATCTGGYGATAGCATCTTAAGATGCCTTCTAGTTCAGGCTTCTGTGATTGCACACTAAGGTGGATATAGATGCAGGGAATGAAGCTTAACTCCTGCCAAAATTTCCTTTCCTTCTGTACCTTGAAAGCAATTCCATTCACAGAGCCTGGAGGCGCAGTGACGAGAACCCTAAGTTAGGCTGGGCACGTTTGGACTTCTGATTTAGTCACTGACCCTGCTTTATGAGGCAAAGCATTTCCATGTCCTATGCCTTAGTTTCCCAGTTTTGAAACTAACTACAGTGATATTGATGTGCACTGTAAATCCCTTGGCGCTTTTCAACGGTAGGTCTCCTAAGCTAGGTGTTGCTACTCATGGGAGCGAGCTACCAGGGGAAATGGAGTCAACCAGTATCACCTCAAAAGGATACTACTGAAGCTAAGAGTAAAATGTGGTTCACTGGTTTTACTGTTTATCTGCTATTTTCACTCTTTTTCTCCTATCTGGTATTTTAACGTCAAACGTCTGTTTTACATTACCATTTATTTCTGGAGCCTGCTTTCTGTCCTGCGCTGTTCTCTTTCCGACTCTGCTGCTTCCTTTCCCTGTCTCCCAGCGCGCCCCGTTTCATGCTGCCCTAGAACCGAATCTCTCCTCTGAGAAGTGTGCTGCCAGCGTGAGTCCCCAGACTTTAGTAGCAATCTTGCTTTCAATGTTACTTTAATGTATTTATTAAGCATCAATGAACTCATGTTTCTCAAAGATCTTTGTAGGTACCGAGGAGATTTTGAGGAATTACCGTGGCCTCTATTGGCCACAAATATGTTCTCAGTATGAAGCTATGGGAGAGTTGTTTTAATTCTGGACGAAAGGTCTTTTCTGCTGGAAATCCAGTAYTGACTGCCAAAAAATAAGAGAAATTAGGAATTCCCAGACTGTTCCTACCATATTACAAATCTGGCCTCTTTAGCTATATTCTTGGCATTTTTCCTTACCATAAAAAGTGTGTGAACATCTTGTCAAACTCACAAAACCAGGATTTTGAGAAACATACTGGAATATTCATCAAGAGAAACCAAGGAACGTGAAAATATGCACATCTTGAATAAATCATTTATTTTTGAAAGAGATTGAATAAAGCTCTCTTTCATCTCTTGTAGTCTTTTTATTAATATTGGTTTTTTTATACTTCAGAATGAAAGGGAGTGCTTTTTTTGATTTACATTGTATTTAATGTAAAA
The DNA here is from genome assembly GCF_003343035.1 of Apteryx rowi. NCBI lineage: Eukaryota > Metazoa > Chordata > Aves > Apterygiformes > Apterygidae > Apteryx > Apteryx rowi. The sequence continues at coordinate 3,709,420 of NW_020450085.1, read as the reverse complement.
TTTACTGTGTAGATTTGGGATAATTTTATTCTTAGTTTAACATATGGTGTAACATTCAAAATGAAACTATGTTAGTGAGTGTTGCTTTATTAAAAATCTATGAAGACTAAAAAGAAAGCTATCTGATCTTTCCCTTTCTACTTTAAATCTAGCAAAATAACTCACATACTGCAACAGTAACCCCAGAACTGAGAACCTTACCAAAACTAAGTTTATCTTTCTGTCGAGTGTACTGTTCCTCTTCTTTCTATACCTTGTTCATGGCTATTGAATTTCAAGAATTTAAAGATTTCAGATGAGAGCCTTACAGCCAAGCTAATAAGCAAATTAAATTATCTTTAGTAAGAAATACTGAGTTTTTAAAATGTTTTCACCATTTTGCATGGGCRTAAAACAGACCTCTTTAACATGTTGTTCAAAAAGAGTTTCTGTCTCTCGGTTTTCCTCTACTTCATTCATTCTTTCTTTGTAGCTCTCTTTGGCTCAGGGTATATTTAATTATCTACTCAAAATGAAACCGCTCCAGTGGGAGAGACAGACTCTATAAAGTCTACTGTTAATATTATAGCTTCCTTTTACAATAATACATTGCAGTTATAATTCGGGTATCAAAATGTGCTTCACCATGACTCAGAATGGTCTGGTATTTCCCTCTAGAATGCATGTTATCCATTCTCTGTACCCTTCTCCCTTTCAGCAGCTAAAATCCTTTTGCAGAGGAGAGCAGTTTTTACACCTGTTTCTATACAGAAATGGACCATTTAATCTGCTCTTGAACTTAATCACCTTATGTTGCCCAGTGCCATGTCACCGATACAAGTAAGAACCTCTACAGAGTCAGGGAAATTGTGTGAATTCATGTTCAGGACGCTGATCCAAACAGACAGGGATTTGAACCTTTCTTTCCCAGGTGGATGTTCTCACCACCAGGCTGTTATTTAAGAGGAAAATTCTAGTTTTGGAGAGTTTGCATTTTCCAGCAGAAAAAAATTCCATCAGAAATTCCAAATTAATTCTCCTAATAGTTAGCATAGAAGGCCTAATAAAAATATTTTGGGAGCTTAAGAGAGGGAGGTCAGAAAATTCTCTCAAGGTGTATTTGCTCGATAGGTCACTTCCCACATGGGTGGAAGCTTTTCCTTATTGGTACTTTCAAATCACCATCTTATGCAAGCCTCTTTGGAAATGAGTGTTCACCTTTTTGCTATAGAAGTTGATGATCCTAGAAGAGAAGTATGTTATTTTTTGGATTCTGTGTTCTCTACTCTGTCTGTCCAGGCTCTTTTCCAACTCTCATTATGCAGAACTGGAATAAGCCCAAGTCGAGGACAATAAATACACCTCCTACCATCTAAGTGCAGCTGTTTTTGTAAGGGGTTTGTCCCTCATGTTCCTCATGCTCCCTTAGCTTTGTTAGGCTCAGGGTGTCTTGGTATGCTCCTGGACAGAACGGCCCTCAGCAAGAAGCATTTCAGCCGTAGGAAACAGAAGTGTATTAACCTGGGACTCTTAACCTCCTCTGAGCAATTTATGTTAGCCTGTGCAAATATCTCACTGTTATGGCCCACCAGTTGCCCCATAAGAGGGCCACATTCAGCCTCGCAGTGTACATGAAGAGAGTGTCACAGCCCCCAACCATGGTGGCCCTCCATGGAACTCCATTTTATCAGTATTTTTCACCTACTGTGAAGATGCCCTAAACAACTAGCTAGCTGCAGATAACCAGGCTAGCTGACAGTGGAAGGTCTACCGTACACATTGCATATAAACATTCAGTAATACTGTCATATAGTCATTTTTAGCAAATGTCCAAAATCAGTCAGCTGCTCCCTCCAGTTGATGGAAGAAGGGACTTTAGCCTTCAGGCTCTGCCTCAGTTCTCTTAGTGCGCTCTGGTCCCATGCTCTTCTGGAACAGGAATATTGGTAGTGGACAGGTATAATTCACCTGTCCCTCAGGGGAGTTTGTATCTTTCTGTGTTCATCTTAACTTTGATTTTCAGACAGGTGTCAAGGCTGTAACACTGCTGTAGATACTCTCTGATAGTGTAGCGCTCTCCAGTAGATGCCATTCATTTACTGGGACAGGGTTGTTGTTCCAAGGTTGTTGTACAGCCTTGTTTGTATGTTAGTTGGCAAACTATGTTTGCCAGAGGCTCTGTGTTTTGACGGCACACAAGCACTAGCTCTTTTTTGGCACCTGGAATTTCTTCTGCCCATTGGTTTTAGCTTGTTACTAGCACAGCAGCACAGAAACAGTGACTTTAGAGGAGGATATGATGCAGGCAGAGAACAGTTTGTGAAAAAGGAAGATGCCATCATCAGCACCAGCCTGTTTATGGTTATGTTTATGTTTAGGTAGCCTGCTGCTTGGAATAAACTAGAAAGACCATGAGTAACACTTCATCACATGAAATTTCTTTGTATGGAGAAATACCTGCTTTTGACCAGTTGCACAGGCTCATTTCTTGCAATTGCATTGCTTACAGTTTGCAAGAAGTCTGTGCTGCCCATTGAAGCATGATACTTTCAAAAAGGAGTAACTTGATACCTTTAGGAGGGTAACTTTCTCCAGGGCATTGAGTATCCCTGTTGTAGAATAYAAATGAAGGTTTACAGCTGGTCATTCAGCAAAGCTTATTAGAGTGAGCTTCATTAGCTCTTTTGTGTGATTTTGCTAAAGGCTAAGCAGTATTCTTTATGTCTTTGTTACTTTTTGCGCGTGCTTGTATGCCATCTAAATATAGGAACCTATAGAGATGCAATTGGTTACAGAAGACACAGCTGTGAAGTTATTATTTACAATCAAATTAGAGAAAAAGAACAATTGAAGGGAACTGAGACCCCACTAATAACTGCTGGGAGCTTTGATTGAAATACTGTTTCTTTTTTCTTATATCCAAATGTATCATCAAGACAGAAACAATTCCATATGGTGGCTGTATTATTGGCATACTAGATTCTGTTTTTTTCACTGCCAAATTTTACTTTTATCTATGTTGTTCACCATTTTTTACAACTACTGTCTCAGATTAATCTGTTGCTTTCATTTTTCTAATTTTCTTTTTCTCATGAGTTGCTGGATGTGGCACTCTTAAGGAAAAAGAATCCAAACCCAACATCATCCTCTTTCTTAATCGAAACCAAACTGCAGAACTGGTAGCACAGCTGGGAAAGGAAATGTCACTTTCCCGGGTCAGTGATGTTGTCGTTCCATTATGTTGCTGGCTGAGAAGAGGTTCGAAGACTAACATTGACATCCTTTATCTCTGACTGAGAAATAACAAGCTCTACGTGTATGTTTATTCTGACCCCACTTCCTTATTGTTCAAGTCTATTCAGCAAAATTCTTTTAGAAAGCTATACATCGCCATGTTGACTTAATGCACATTTTGTCACAGCATTGTCTTGTGTTGTTCTTGTCCTTTAACACCCGCATTTCAGGTTGTATTTAACACTCTGCTGCAACCTACTGATGTACTGAGGAACTGCATATTTGGCAATCACTTCGTACTAAGCTTCTTCTCCCCCACCCCAATCCCTGCCCAAGCATAAGAATTAAAAGAATTTAAGCACTTCGTTTTCAACCTTTTACATATGCAATCATAGTTTGGTGGGGATTGCTCTTCTGTTTTGGCATTTCTACGTTTGAAAGTTTCCTATAATGCAAACTTGCAAATCGGTTACAGGTTCTAAAAATGGCTGTCAAGTTTGATGTGCACAGCAAGATGAACAGATCGTAAAGTCATGAGAAATTTTCCTTCACTGTTGTATTCTTGCAGAGCTTCAGTAAATCATCCGACTCCTGCAAAATGATTAATAAAATTATCTTTGATAACAGTTAAAAGCAGTCACTGTTTAGGCGCAACTTGATCTATTAGGCTACTGAGAAAGATAATATGTATAGAAGGTAACAGAATTTTTCTCTAATGAGAGGCCTTGATACCAAGGTGCTGGGAATTTTGCTTCTTCTAGCATGGCAATTAGTATGTGCCCCTGCTAGCAGTTTCTCTAAGAAGAGCTGTGTGTAGATAAAACTGGAATTCTCAAAGGTGTGTAGGCTCCTAACTCTTACCAATTCTGGTAGAAATTGGAGACCCAATATTGGGCTGGGCTGACCTGAGAGACAGGAAGATAGAACTGCCGTRCTCTGCAACACAGATATTGGGTGCCTAAGAATGACTGATAAATGTTAGGGTGAGACTAACCAGCAGAATGTCTGTGTTCCTAGCAGAGGCTAGGAAAGGTCTGTACAACACACCTGTTCGAAGAGGATAGGCAGATGGGGAAAYATCCAAATACAGCATTTGAATTATACTATCTGTGCTGATAGGTCCAGGTAGTGATTCTGCGTGTATGCTTACTGGTAATTAGTTGTTTCCAATAGGAAAATGTGCAGAAGGATGATTAAATACACAGAAAGAGGAACTGTGACTTGGGTCTTCAGACTTATGCCCCCAGGTAGTTGTACTTTGTGGTGTGCTTTCTAGTCACTACACCAACAGTCCTGTACATCTTTCCTTACATGTTGTCTGCAAATGGCACCTGGGTGGAGTCCTGAATCAAGACTCTTCCTAATGGGGACAGAGTGAGTTTGTGGGAGGGCAGACTCTGGAGAGGTTGTTGTTAATTGATGGAAGAGGCAGGTCCTGGCAGGAAGCAATAACTCACAACAGGGTTTTCCAAAAATCTCATTAGATGCCTGTCCACATACAGGTACAAAGCCAATTCTCCTCCTCATTGGTATTAGGGATAACCCAGTGTTCTCAAGATCAGCCTAGAATATCAGTTAATGATCAAAATGAGATCATTATTAGCAAAGGGATTTGAGGAGGCCAAGAGCCTCCCAGAAGCTGTCCTAGTACACTCTTTGGGATTTTTAGCATTTCAAATAAACAGAAGAAGCCTCAGTTCCCCGATCACAGACCAAGGAATTGATTCCAGACTTCCAGGATGCCAGGCTTTCCAGTTCAGTGTACCTGAGCRGGAACTGAGGACCCTGAGAAGATAAGCATTGCTCCCCTGTCAGCAGTCTGACTTCACTAGCCTACTGAGCCACCTCCAAGATAAAGCCTACAGCTGTAATCACTGCTCAGATCTCAAGAGGAAGCTCTGAAGTACTCTACTGGTTTATTTATTATGTCCTCTACTTCTGAACTTTAAAAATCCCTCATTTCAGGGGCATTTAAATTGCTAATCTGAACTGTGAATCTTGTGCAATTTTCACATGTTAAATCTAGCACAGTGCTATTGAGCACTGCTTTAATTTGTGTGAAGACCCTTTGGAACAGCAGAGCCATTTCTGGAGCAGGCTTATGTCCCTACATACTTAGCCTAAGTCAGAGAATGAGAACATGCTTCTRTATTTCTTATAACAAATCTCAGAAAAGAAATAGGAAGAAGCATTTTGATGTCTGCCAGGAAGGAGGATTCAGCAATCTGCCTCCTTGCTGGAGAAGACGAAGCAGGCACATCCCTCTGGTATTCCTTACCTGCACTAGTTTTCCATTGTCATTGGGTCCATCAGAGATGAGGATGTTTGACCTTTAATATAGGCCCAACTCACCATCTCAAGATCTAGTTCTCATGCCCTGTGACTTACCAGTGGTCTCTGGCCCCAAAGACCTTGATGCCAATCTAGCAGTAACTTCCCAGTGAGAGCCCAGTGTTGATGGGTTTACTATTAATTGGGGTTTGGCTTAGCCCACACACTAACCCCACTCAAGATACATGCTAACATTATTCCTTTTCTGAAGACTGTCTTCCAATAACTGAAGTCARCAGCCTATATCAGAGGACTGGAGACTGGGGAAGGAATGATCAGTGTTGTTAATAAGGAAGAAAAGTATCYGTCAGCCATGCCTACAATATTAATAAAGAACAGGCTGAGACAACCTGTCTGAGAAGTTCTGGCAGTGTATTAAGTATGGAAAGCAGTAATTTGGAAAGTAACATCAGGGAATTGGGGACCTCACGTGATTGTAGCTGCAGAATCACTGTCGGTCAGGAGGGCAACTTGGGGGCAGGGCATGCCAGAAATGTCCTGGTCTTCTGTCAGCATTTCCATGTCCTGCCACATGCTTCCAGGTCTGATCCTGAGATGTTCTCTGTTAGGTTTGGTACCAGTAGCCAAACCAGAGTCAGCCGTTTATTTCCCTATTAGAACCTATCAGTGTCTACTCCGCACAGAGAAAAAAAACTTCTAAGAGCAATGATCTGGGAGCAAACATTCATTAGGCCATGGATGACTTGGGTAAGGACAGGTAGGAGACAGAGGTATGAAATACTGTAGTATTTCTGGGGAGTGGGAACCTCTCCGTGATATTCTGTAAAGGGAAGATGATGCCTTTATTTAACACTGGCAGTGGAAGATTCATTATCTGAATACTTGGAGGAAATTGTGTGAGGAGATGAGTTAAGAGCTATTAATCAGCAAGGACTGCTAAATTGAAACAAATGCAGTCCAACATACTTCAGACTGTCCTGGACATCAGAATGCTTACACAGACTGGGATCACAAGAAAATAATTTATGCTGGAGAAGTTTCACCCCAGGAGGAAATTATAAGCATATGTTCTGGGGCAGCTCTAACCTAGAGCATCCTGGAATATGATTCTTGCTAATTAATATCTCAAAAACATGGACACCAGCATCTGAAATAATACTACCTTTAGTATATCAGCACATTAGTCAACACTGAGATTTCTCCTCTGATGATAACAGTGGACTTTCTTCGAGCTTGATGTTAACAAAATAATTTTTGGATCAAAGAGAAAGTCCTGCTGATTAGACAAAATGGCTGTATAGAAATGGGATAGACAGTGTATTATGTAGATGGAAAATATGGTGGAAGAATGTAGAACATCTGGAAGATATTTTTAAGACTGTGAAGGGGGAAAATCACAGGATCAAACTTGTGGAATCTGAAGTAAGAAGTGTACTCTGTGAAATATGGAAGTTCTGAAGCTAAGGAGAGAGCTTAAAAGTCTTATTTTATTCCTGTGTTTATTCTTTCCTTTCTTCACCTCCTTTATGAAATAACTCTTCTGGGAAATCCCCCTGTCACAACCAGGCTCAGAGTGCTGTGAGCCGGCTGTTGCGGTGGTGCTGGGTGTCACCCCCTTCCTACGGCTGAAGGGAACAGGATTTCTCTTCCCACTGTTGTGGCAGCCTTGAGCACAGCTTCCCCTGCAAACGTCATCTGCATGTTTTGCTGGCAACATTAAATAATACTTTTGACTTCTACAGAGCTAAGAGAGGGATAGAATTTAAGTTTGCAAAGAGATAGGAATTTTCTTATTAAATCTGTGAAAGAGAAGAGTACCTGCCAGTGGTACATAGGAGGCAAAAGTCTCCTATAAATTCAGAGCTTACAGGTAGATTATTTGGTAATAGCTTACACCATCCTTAAAAATGTGTGACAGATCTGGAAGGTAAGAAGGTGTACGCATTTTTCTAGGCCAGTGACTCTAGATAAATGTTCTGGAGTTTGCAATTCTGAAAAAGCAGTTGTGATACTACTGACCATTGTTTCCTTCACCTCTTTTCTCTTGAAAAGTGTGCAACTAGTTTGAAATCTCTGGCTATTTGGGGGCTAGTCAGAGTTAACAGTAGATGATATCACTGTGCCTGTTAACGTCAAAGCTGGTGGTCTCTTTCCCAGAGAGGCCACTAACCATTAGCTGTATTTGAACACAGCAGGAATTTAAAGTTAGTTCCCAAAAAGGGATTAGCTACCCAGCATGCATGCAGGTGGGATTCAGGTGACGAAGTGCATATTTGTGATCTTGAAAACCTTGCCAAACTGCTGCCTGATCATCTAAACAACACAGACACCCCAGTTTAATTTGATAACTCCCCATGTGTCTAACAACTGTGTTTCTCAGGGCCCACATAATGCGTACTGATAGGAGCAGGCTCAGTTGTGGCCTAGTTTTGTTTCAAAACACAGTTCATGAGGAACTTCTTGTCCTAAACTCTCCTCCCTAAACCACTTTGCCTCTCAGTATCTTGAATTTGGGCCACTTGTGGAGAAAATGGTAGATCAGAACAGTTTGCTGCCTTCTCAAGAGATTTCAAACCCACATTTCCCATTCCTTTGGCAATTACTGTAAGCAGCAGGAACTCCTCTGTGTCTGGGTGAAGCCACACCACTGTACAAAAATAATGCAGGTTTCGGTGGAGGTGGAGAAAGAGAACACAAAAAAAGAGTGAACATATCCTTGTGTTTCAGCATTCTGCAAGAATGCTGAAGTCTTCTGTGTTAGGTAGTACAGGTCTTAAGTGGATTTTTGATTTGGTCCTAAGTCATTCACCAGAAGTTACAATAAAAATCTATGCCAGGGCTGGATCCCAAAACCAGATTTCCTGCCTTCAGGTCTTCCCTTCGTATCTGAATGTACTGTATTCTGATATTGACCAGTAGGGAAAATAGCTTCCTATTCATTTTTCCGTGTTATGAGGAGATGCCTTGTTGAAGAACAAGATCCACTTGTTTTTCACCTTGTTAATGTTATTTTCTGKCTTAAAAGCTGATGTTTCTGTTATATGTGTGTGTATGTGGCATTTGTGTAAATGCGTATGTAGCTTCAGAACTTTCCCTAAAGTTTGAAAACAATTCATCAGATGCAAAGCTGAAAAAACATTTTATTGTATCAGTAGAAAGGACAACCAGGTTAAATACTATAATAATCAATATAGAGGGTTAAATATAGTCTAAAAATAGTCAAATATAATTGGAAGTAAGCAACAATTGGGAGGAAGTGGGACACCATGACTAATGTGTGGTATCTAGTATAAAACCAGACGTGRAACATCGTGTTCTCATCAGTGAGCTCCTATCAATGGGGCTAATTTACCCAATGATGTGCTAAATTTAATGAGAAATAAAGAATCACAGAATGTTCCAAATTGTAACCTGTCTGAATTTTTCCCTGTCATGTTGAACAAAAAAGTGATGTGAAGTTTTAAAGTGTATGATACTCCTATTTGCAAAGCTATCACTGGAAAGAGCTCTTAAAATTCTACTTATCTCTAGCATGTTGTGTGATGCTTTATTCCCCAATATTTGTGTTGCCTGTAGGCAAAAAATGCACACCTCTTTTGAAAGTTACCATCCTGCATGTATATAAAGACAACATGTTGGGGGGGAAGGGTGTATTTTTTAGACCCTGATGTAAAATCCTTGATCTTCCACAACTTGTGTACTGGAATAGCTGAATATTATAGCACTGTAACACACATATAGGCACTGATCTCTGCCATGCCTCTGCAAACTGTATGCAGTTCTCATCTGGTAGAATTATCATGCAGGTATATAATTCATATGTTGGAAAATCTTTGGGAACCAGCCTGCATTCTCTTGGTGGTACAGCACAGAATCTCACCCCTGCACTTAATCGTGCAGGAGTTTGGTGTTTGATATCTTTCCACCATAATTTGAATTCTCCACTGTTAAAAGAAGCTGTCTCGCTCCAGGTCTTTTGTTATTCTCTTGCCCTCATCTCTCAATAGAAATATTTTTTTATTAGAGAAGTCCTCAACCAGCGTATTGAATTCCACTGATTTCCAGGCATAGAAATATAGTATCTTTGTGAACCTGAAGCTCTGTGAACTTCAAGAGTTGTAATAATCAGTGCTTTGACTCTTGAGTAGCCGGGCTATGCTAGACTCTTTTGAGCCCTTGTGTGTTATTCCCAGTCTTGGGCATATCCATTACTAGCTACAAACTGTCTAGAAGAAAGAGTGTGCAATGGTCTCCATAGGAGTCATGCTCAGTTTTCATTTCAAATAGACAGACTTTGACCTTAGCAAGAACATAAACTTGTATTGTTTGYTCTTTGGTGCTATTCCTTAAAACAGTTTTACAGGAATTGTTTTGTCTATTGCTTTATCTTCTTCATTAGCTACTTCGGATAGGTACATCACTGATTAGATGTTTCTGCCCATTTTACTTCTTTGAAGCTGTGCCTTACACTTTTCCCCTCCAGGCCTCTGCTTCCACTCTGAACTTTTACCATGCTTTGTGTTGAGAAGGATATAGTTTTAATTGATTGTTTTTGACTGTTACTTGAAATTCCTCACTCTGTTTCCTAATGCTGATTTTTTGAAGTGGTCTACCAAAAGCTGCTGTGTGTACCCACCAAATGAGGCAAAGAAGGCAGGGAGTAAAAATTTTACTGACAGACTGTGGGGTTTAACACCACATAAAGTTGAAGTACCTAGCTGCTACTTCCCTACAAAATTAAAGCTCAGAAAACTCAGAAGACTCTGCTATTGTCTCTTGCTGCTGTCTAAACTTACACCAGTGCCCTAGGTCATCACATTTTGGCTTCTGGAGATGGTCCAGAGTATCTCATTCTAGACAGCATTAAGAACTAGTGCACAAAAGTAATGCTTAAGCCCTCTTAGGATTCACAGGCTGCATCCTTCTTCACCTGCAGAGCTTAGTCTGATGTTTTCCAAGTGTGCCTGATAGATTGGGGCAGGGTTGTTGTGGAGAGTATCCCTCAAGAGTGAGAAGAGATGGCGTGCGTGTTAAATTCTCCAGTAGCTCAGTGGTTAGAGCACTCATCTGAAATGTTGGAAATCTGGGATCAATTTACTGTTCTATATGAGCTAATTTGAGTCCCTTTCTCCCAGGATGATGCCCTTAATCTCTGGCTATAGGGTCGAGGTGCCCAGCCTACAGACCAGAGCATGTGCAGCACACCTGGAGAATACCTCCAGTCTGGGGCACCCTTCCAGCTTTCCTGAGGAGTCCTCAGTCCCTTCTTGTTATGTGGCTGTGTGTCTGTCACCTAACGCAGGGGGCTCTGTGACCTCTAGGCACCTCGGTTGTACTTGGGCATCAGCAGTAAGATGGGTCACAGGATATGGCAAAGGCTGGAGCATATGGACCTCATGTCCCTCTATTGCCCTGCTGCAACAGAAAGCCGGAATATTATTGCCTTTCTGTTGTGTGCAACAATCAAACAAGGATCAGAACAGAGAGGGTATGAAAAACTCCAGAGATATGGGTAATGACTCAGAAGAGAGAGGCATGTAAATCCCTTTTTGAGTGTCTTGTTTCTTCTCTGCGTGTACAGTATAGCCCAGTTTGCCTAAGCCAATATAGATTTGTCAAAACATATTTGTGTGAARATAATGAAATTTTCTTTTTTGATGGGCTAACTGGCCTTCCAGAGCAGGGTTGTGCTATATTGGATATGAGTCATACTCTTAGCACATTCTCACATGACATTCTCATAAGCAAACTAGGGCAACATGGTCTAGATGAAATCATCATTAGCTGAGTACACAACTGGTTAAAAACTGTCCAAAGTTTAGGTATCAATCAGTTTGCTAAACCAGGAGGAAATTTCARGAGAGATCTGTCCTCAGCCTAGCTGTAATCAGTGTTTTTATTAGTGACATAACAGTAGAACAGAGAGTACATATATAACTTTTGCAGATGAYGYCGTGCTGGGAAGGGTTGCAAGTGCTTTGATGTAGAAGATAACAATATTCAGAAATTTCAGAAATGCTCTGAAATCCTCCACTTTAAATTCAATCCAGGTGCAAAGCATTGGATTTTGGAGAAATCAAATGCACAAATATGAATGAGAAGGGAACTAGCCAGGCAGCAGCAGGGCGCAGGAGTGTCTGGCAGCTAGAGAGGAACACCAAGATGGTCATGTTACCAGAAAGGCAAATCTCTCAGTAGTGAGAATTAGAAAGTTTGGTTCAAGAGGAAAAGAAAGCAGAATGTATGTAGAGGGGGGAGACACAGTAAGCCTTATAGMTATCCTTATACATGTCCTTGACCCTGTTTCAGAAAAGGGAGATGAACTAGGTGAACTCTTAAGACCACTCTGACCATACAAGTCTGTTCTACATTGACTTCCTTGCCTAACATCAGAGATTGCGGAAAAAAGAGAGAAAGAAAGAGTGTAAAATGGAATAAATAGTGACACGTGAATTGGTTTTTCAATATTAATGGATTATTAACATCCTTTCTGTTTTAATCATCTAATTGTAACTTAGCACTATAGGTGGGAGGCCATTTACGGGAGCAGATATTATCTCCCACCTGTGATTAATCAGCTGGTAAGAATCAAGTGTCACCACCCCAAGTGAAATCTGGCTGGGACAAAGCTTTGAAGAGGGACATTACAGTATGAGCCCAGGGAGAAGGGATACAACAATAATATCCATGTTTTTGTTGATGGCATGTGTTATGCCTGATTTGCATGCATCATTACACTTTTGTGTAAGTGTAACATGATGAGAAATTGCGCATGAAACTTTTAAGCTGTTGGAGTCCACATAAAAACAATGTTTAAGGACACAGTCAGGAACTCCCTGCAAGTTAAACTGGAGATACAGAAAACTGTAATTATTAATGTGCCATTAATGATAACTAATTATATTCTAGTCATAAGAGTCATCTTGAGATTAGCCTCTGATGCCTTTTGTTACTATACCCCAAAGGAGCAGCTTGTCTCACAGAAGATTTGTGACGTCGTGTGGCTGAGTAAAGAGATTGAATTTAAAGTGGAGGATTTCAGAGCATTTCTGAAATTTCTGAATATTGTTATCTTCTACATCAAAGCACTTGCAACCCTTCCCAGCACGGCGTCATCTGCAAAAGTTATATATGTACTCTCTGTTCTACTGTTATGTCACTAATAATATGTCTCTTGTATTACAAAGGAAGTTGAAGAAATGGCCTTAAGGAAGACAGAGCAGCTCAGAAAACAGAGCAGCCCTGGCAGGCCCAGAAGCACAGCCAAAGCCACCGGGGAGATTTACTAACCAGACAGATGCTGATGCTAGAGACGTTTTTTAGAGTGTGATATTTGGCTAGTTAGCCCATTGGTCTAGGAGAAATACATACACAATATATGCATCTGTGTATGCACAATATCAGATCCTAAACAATATACTAATATAGTGTGTTGTAAACAATACACTAATAAAATACTTATGTTTGTGTTTTCTGATAATTTTAGTGTCCATTTAATGTTACACATTAAAGGTTGCATCTTTTTTCAGCATGCCAAATACAGTCTTCTTTTAAGAAGAACTCTTTATGAAAAGGGCACCTTCTCAACTTCTAGGTCTGCTGTTTATGCTTATTTAAAGCTTGAACTGCAGTGCCAAGGCATTTTCACTGTTTCCTGCACCTGTTATCTCTCCTGACCTGGGTAAGAGGGCAGTATCTGACTTCCATCTCTTTGTCTACCAGCAACCCATTAGTCACTCCCAGCTGACTGTTGCCATATAAACTGCTGGGAGACAGTGGGGCTGTTGTGGACCTCATTTGGACCTGGATGCTACAATGATTTGACCTGCTGGAATATTTCTGTCAGAGCTGATCACAAGTGTTGTAGTAAGTAAATGTAAAACAACAGTTGCAAGGAGAGAAGATACATAGGAGAATATTTTACTCCACAGCACAAATGGACTCTTGTTAACAGTGGAATGGCTCCATAGGTCAGTACCTGTTCCTCGGGCACAGGAAGATGGTAATTGCAACTACTACCTGTGGTGTAAAATGACTCCGTTTCAATATTACTTCATCTTTCTGTTCTCCTGATGCTAGATAGAGTTTTTAGCCCTGTGTCTTATTTCCCCTGGACCCCTGCAAAGAATAATGCTTTGAACCTTCTCTATTACAGGCTCATGGCTAAGATCTCAGTGGCCCTTACATTTATCAAAGCAGCGGAGCTACATTCCCAAACCTAGTATTTTCATTTAATGAAGTAATAAGGTTTCATGAATCAATATCTTAAGCTGATAGCAATATGATTTTTCAATATGAACGACCTTAAATTGGACATGCAGCCTATTCTTGGAGAACAGATTAACCTACATTTTCAGGCAGCTGGGAATGAGAGATCAAACTTGTTCAGCATTTTAGTCCACTGAAGCCAAAAGATAAGTCAATATGGTATATTCACTTATTTCTCTCATCTACCATTTTGAAGGAACTGAAGGAAAGACAATGTAGTATCTTTCAGAAGAGTATTTTAAACTATGTCACATCAGAGTCAATCTCAAGTATGACCATTGTAGAAAAGTTATAGGTATGGTTGATCATTTGGTAAAAGAAGGATTAAAGTAGGTCTTAAGATCTTCAGGTTTTAGTAAGAAGGGCCAGCTTGCCAGGCACGTAGCAGTTGCAACCAGCTTGTGTTTTGTAATTGGCTTCCATATCTGTCCGGATGCAAAAACACATGTAGTACAAGCATTTGATTTTCCTTTCACCTCTGTACCATGCACTTAATGTATCCTACCCTTAACCAAGGTTAGAAGCTTGTGGTTGGGTTTCCTTCCTAGTCTGCAGGATTTCCTTAGGACAGCGCTGCCCTCTCTTTACATCTGACTGCTACAGGGAAATTCTGAGACCGCCAGAGGAATATAAGTGTAAAAAAACCCTTGTATCAGCTGTATAGGATGTCCTTTCCCAAAGGGCGTTCCTTACTCTGCGCCCTCTGGTTACCAACCCACACTAGGGTCTGCTGCAATATGCCCACATGAGAATGACAAACCAGATGGCTTAAACTTAAAAGGAAAGCTTTTGACTGGAAATGCCAGTGTTGTCATCAGAGTGGGAACGTGCTGAGGATTTGATACAAACAGTTGTATGTGAAGAGAAAGGTTATTTCTCTATGGATTAGGGAACAAATTAAAGAATTTATAGGGATTTGAAAGCCTCCTTGAATTGCATCACTAGAAAATCTCTGGCTTATTGGGTGCTGAGCACAAAAGCTGGACCAAGTATATTCTGCATGACTGCAGGAGGTAACAGTGAAAGCCGTCTTTTAAACTGTATTTTGTTTTCTGTACTTGGGAAGGGAGAGAGGGGCTTTACTTTCCACTGCACAGGTGATAAATTAAAAAGTAAAATATAGGCAAAAGGAGTTAGTAATTATTGTAAAACTCTTCTCTAAAATGGTATGACCAAATCTTTTCCTAACCGCGTTCATGTAACTTCTAAAGTTTGGAGGAAAGTACATATATACCTCTCAGGGGAGAATTTGTCCATCACATTAAAAATGTACATTAACAGTAAGTAAATTGAAATCTTTTTAGTTTATGCAGGTGAGAAGGCCAAAGCCCAGTGAATTTAGTGGATTTAGTCCCATTAACTTGAATGAGATCTGCTCAGTCTCAATAATGTGATGTATCATTAGTATCAACTAAAATCAGCAGTTCCCTAATGGGCAAGAGTCTGATTCTGTCTGTACAGGAGCCTAATTGTTTACTGAAATATGTTATGCTGGATGAATGTTTGTGTATCTGACAACAGCTTCAGAGTACAGTTTTAAGTGAAAATTTTTTAAGACTCTTCTCTAGTTACATGTTCATGTTAGACATACAGAGTTACCCTGAGCAGTGTTTCTTATTCCATCTGGTTGGATGTTTTTATTTATGAGTACAGCAAACAAGATGTTGGCATCTGCTACTGTCAGAGTCACTAGAACAAAACTATTTTAAGTTGACTRATGTTAGCAAAAGTTCATTTTCAGATTTTCAGTCCATGTCCTTGGACAGCTTTCTCTTTAAAAAATTATGCAGCTATCATGTCCATCTGTGCTTTCATTTTATAACAGGTCACTTCCTAACTTGATCAGCATTGTTCATGCTCTGTTACTCTATTAGTACTTCTGTTTATAGATGTTCTCATATCCCCCCCAAAGATTCAAGAAATCCATCCAAAAGAGAAGATGTTCGATGCTCCGATGTATAATATGTTCACACTGCCTGCTGCTTTAATTTACATCATATGAGTTAACATTCTGAGCTTGACCTCAAATTGACTCTGTTGCTGGATGGGTAAAAAAAGGATTTTTGTTTAAAAATACAGTCATTCACTCTGATTTGTCTATGTGTCTAAATTTAAATTAAAATCAACATATTGCCAGTCTAGTGTCGGTGTTTGGAAATAACAAGTGCTTGCTCAGAGGCCTGCAAACTTAAAATACTTACATGATGCAAACAAATCAGACACAGAGGCAGATTTTAAACTCATAGAAATTAGATTAGAATCCAGATTTTCACTTACATAAATCAGTTGTAATCAGATGCTAGGCAAAGAGTTTACACTTATTTTGTGAATGCTCAGTGTGAGCAATTTGAGTTCACTGCAGTTATTCTCATGCATCAGGTTTTCAGGAGAGAGCTCCATGCTTGCAGCAGTGTCATGTCAGTATTTCCATGAGGACCTTTTTCCCTCTTCCTCCTGCAAAGGCATCCTCGAGAGCTGGGGARCTTTTTGCTTGTTGGCCTGTTTGTGACTGGGTGTGAGGGAGACAGGGAGAGAATGTGAGTGTTTCTCTTTCTGCCCCCAAACGCTCCCCGGGAAGGGAAGAACAATGCAACAAGCTTCAGCGAAATAAACCTCAGTTAAGCACATTTCATGAGGCCTGTTTACATTTTCTTTGTGACAAATGTTTATGCTGCAGCACTACATTCAATTTGTCTGACTCAGAAGTAGGGGTGGGCCCCAAAGTCTTCTAGTCTGGAAAATACAGGTCTCTGGAAGTTTTACAGAGTACCAGATTATATCAGTTTGTTCTTCAGAACTATTCTGAGTGCTTGCCCGCGTAAGTCATCTCTGGCAATGGTGGTTTTGCAGTGTCCAGACTAGATTCCAGGGGGGCTGTGGGAGGCAACTTAAATCTTTCTGCATGTTGGTGGCAAAGTGGTTGGGAAGGCTTGGTCTTACAGATGGTGTTTGTGCAGATAGTGAAAGTAAAAGTGATTTCGAACACTTTATGTGCCAGGCAGCAGGAGAAAGGGAGAGCAAAGCTTACCCCGAGATCACATGATGCGGCCTATGTTCCCACTTTAAGGAACAGGGTGTTTGTGCTGGGGGTAAAGCTAGACTGTGCGTTAGAGGCAGAGGTGGCCCTGTGCCGCTGCAGGGCAGGCAGGCAGGCAGGCAGGAAGGGCTGGGCTGACTCGGGGCTCCTGGCCCCTTCCCTAGCACACCGGCTCCGGTGGTAGCCACCGGGGAGGCTCAGGAAGGGCCTGTGCTTTCCCTGCTGACTTGGACGTTGTTCCCTTCAGCAGTGGAGGCAGAATTTCCAACAGGGGAGGGAGGAGGAAGGCAAAGTTAAGGGGAGAGACTACCTGCTGCAGTTGCTGGCTCCCGTTAGGGAAGCGCAAGCTGGTGGGACATGTTCCCCGGTCACCCTACTCCACAAGTGGTGAGCTCTGACTGTGAACTGCAGCAGGCTGACTTGCGTTCGGTTGTCCATGTTTTGCTCAAAAGGAGCAAAACATTCCCTCCTGCCCCAAAAGAAGCTACTGAACACATCCCATAGATTTGTCCTTTTCCCTCACATTCTGTCACACAATCTGCAGTCTCCATGCTCCGGGCTACAGGCTGGCCGGTTCAACCACCACATGAAGCAGTCAAAGGGAGGTGCAGGCTTTGCTTCCTACTGCTGTAAACATTGCTTGTTCTCTATTGAAACCTGCTTCCAGCTTTTTAAAAATGATTGTGTTATATACTGAGCTCTCTGCTTCATTCRTATTGTCCGTTTCTTTGTTTCATTATGGTTATTCTCTCCCTTTTCAAAGGAGTTGACTGCATTTGAGTCTATGCAATGACCAAGAGGTTGAGGGGAGAGGGAAAGAGGAGCTGGCTGGTTTCTCTATGTGCTTTTACACAATAAACCTTATTGTTTACATGCTCTGCATTTTCATAAAGAAAAAGAAATTTGTGCAATATCTGCTTGTAAAAAGGAAAATGTGGCAAAGCCTCTGACTTTTGCCAGAGAGAGTTCGATTATGATTGCATTCAGCCCTGGCCTCGGTTCATTTCCACTGTAGCTTCTGATTCTTGAGTATTTGTACTTGTGAGGTAGCAGGCTAAATACAYGCACTTTAAAATCAAATTTAGGGATCATGAGACCCATCCTACTGATGATTTCAAGCATTACACAAATCAAGCAGACTGTGTGTTTAGAAAAGAAAAAGAAGAAGTCTCGTGGAATGCAGTCCTCAATGCCAAGTACATTTTGTATAGAGTACCATGGAAAAAACAGTATTTAAAAATGGAAAGGTCRGAATCTTGACCTGGTTGGCTTCCACAAATGGTAAAATATGATTACTGTGGAAGAAGAATATATGCCATGGAGGCATGGAACATGAAGGTGAGAGTTAACAGCATGAAGACAATTGATCTTTTATTATCTGTAATAAGTAGAGTGACAAATGTGTAGGTGCACCTGCTTTTACTACAAGTTTCAAGGTGCTCTGACTATTCCTAAATGGAGACTGTGATTCCATGGAATGACCTTAAGCTTCTGTTATTTTGTATTCTGTTTTTTCAATCAACAGTGACAGTTATAATGATATGCACTTGTCAAGTGCCATGTGGAACAGGTAGAATTGCTACTTTAAAAGGTAAAGCCTGTTTGACCTAAGATTTTATCTTTTCGGTGAATATATGCAATTTCAGTGGTGCAAAATGTGACCCGGACATGCACTTAATGTGACAACTGACCTAAGTCTATCTGCAAGTGCCTTGGCGATGCAATTAGATCATGAACAGAATTGCATCAGTCATTCTGATTGCTTTCTCTTGGCAGCGTACATTTGACGTAAGTGGTAATGGAGAATTAAGAACACATCAGTCATCCAATGAATATGATAAACTTGATTTCACATTATTTTCCTTGCAGATCCCATCTTAGAATTTTATGAGAATTTCTAAAATGTGCCTGCTACCTTAGCAGGGAAAGGATGTGAAGGATGAGACTCAGAAGGGCTGTGTTGTTCAGTGCTGCCAGGCCTGAGAATTAATAGTAGCTTTGCAGAGTGAAATGTATACACACCAAACCTGTATTTTGTGCATGTTCAAGAAAGGCGCTCTGTATCTGAAGAAGCCTGCACTCCTATGGSTGCCAAAGTGTTTACAGGATAAGGCAAGCGTCTTGTGAATCACTGAGTAATGATGCTTCTGCTCCATAAAGGTGCCTAATACATGTGTGAATCTTCCTCTGAGTGGGTAATGCCACTGTTGCAAACTCAAGAGTACAGTTTTGTACAGCTGAAGTGGAAAGCACTTTTTTGTGTTCTAACTAGATATTTATAAGGCTCTCCTCACTGTAACGTCTGAATGTCTCATAAACAATATTGATCTTGCACTGGTAACAGCATATTGAGGTGAGGAAGTATTGATCCCTTTTTACAGGGGAGAGTGATTACATGGGAATTGTGCGGTTGGCCAGGAAATGGGATACAGTATTTAGGTGAACATTTTTAATGAAACTCCAGGTTTGAATGAGACTGATAAATGGTTAAAAATAATTAAATTAGTAGTAATTCATTGCGTTGTTAAAATCATTTACCTAGAGCCATATCTAGCCTTGTTACTCACTTGGCCCTTGTGAACTGAGCATTTGAACACCTTTGAACTATAACCATGCTGAGGTAGCAAAGTGCTGTTATTCCCATCTTATAGAGAAAAGTGAAACAGAGTAAAAAAACTTCTGCAGAAGAATAAGAATCCACTCAAGTGTCCATAGTATTGCTTTAACCACTAGACAGCCTCTCCTTTACATTTAACATTATACAAACTTAAGACCATGCAAATGCTGCTGCATGAAAACTGTCAGTCAGTACTSAGTTCTCAATAGATGCAGCTCAAACAGCACAGCTTCTGTAGGGGAAGATGGAGAGCGTGTCACTGGATGTGGCCTCCGTTATGTAGATTAGAAAAAACTGTCAATTAATTGTCAGGCAGCCTCACATTTTGGATCTCTTAAGCCAAGTGAAATTGCAGATGAAACTAATTCTCCCTTAATTTTTTTTGCTTTTCTTGTTTGTCTCTTCCAGTGAGAAAAAGCTGCCTTTTCATGTAGCCGTTCTGCGTGTCCCTAGGGCGCTTGCAGTTAGACTCCGGTCAGTTGTCATATCACTTCTGTAGCAGGCAGCTTTACTTGTTTTGTTATTGCAAGAATAAATGAACCTCATTGGAATAAGAACAATTCCTTTTCTCTCCCGGGGCGTGTCTTCTCTTAATCCAACAGAGAAAGAATAAGGATTTTTCCTGACTTCAGTGCACAATTTATGCCTCATTCCATTCACAGTGCAAGCCAAGTTACCCAAAAGCAACTGGTTTGGATGACTTAATATTTCTTGTAGCATAAAATTGGGGGGGGTTGTATATCTAGAATTCAGAAGTATGGATGAGGTGGGATCCTCAAGACATGTTCATTTTTCAGGCCACTTGTCTGCTTGTATGTTTTGTTCAGATGTACCCTTAAAGTTATATGCAGGCTTTGTTCTCATTGAAACACTGTGCTTGAAGACGCTGTATCCTTTCAATGTAACACATACCACCCTATTCTTTTTTCTCAATTTCATATATTTAACACTCCAAAAGGACAAGAATTTTGACACAGAATTTAATTAAATATGAGATCAAATCTGGTATTCCTTAATTAATAAAAAAAAAATATTCTGACTTCAAGGAGCCTGTAAAGCAAGTATACAACTTGTATTCTACAAGCAATGTTATTTCTGTAATAAGCCTTTATATAAAGGATACGTGTTTGCATGGGGTTTGAGATTTACAGCTAATTACACATTTGATCATAATTCTTTAAAGCTATACATGTCTTACTCATTCAATATGAAAAGTTCAACTCAAAGCAGTTAATTGTAGCTCTTCAGTGATCAGCCTACAATTCTAACAGAAATAGTTAAATTTGTATTGAAGCCATACATAGACTTGGCTGTGGCAGGGATCATTAGATATTTAGACCCACGCTGTGACCGCCTTACCCAACTTGCTAAAATAACCCTACTGATGTCAATGAGGCTACTTGCTCATCAGCTACACCCCACCTGGTCCTTTAGAGAAAGGTTAGCTGAAAGCTGAGAACCCTCTTTCTCTTAATATTCTTTAAGCTAAAAACCTGTTTTTACAGAGCATAATCTTAACAGTAAAATGGGCCTACAAATGCAGCTATGAAAGGGATTTGCAGGAGTATTACTTCTGTAATTTTATAATTCAAGTTTGGAAGGGGATATTTTGTTCCGTTTCCATGTTTTCATTTGCTTTTATTATTTTTTTGCATTTTGACATGATTGGCTCTGCATTAAAACTTCAAAGAGATGATGTATCCCCCTGAATTTGATAGATTCACCAACTGTCAAATGAAGATGCCAAGGGAAATCAAGTTTTTGAAAAGTAACCCGAACACAGTGCAGTTAKCAACTGTAGGGGGAGAAAGCAATCCTCGCTGCTGTGAAGATGCATTCCACCCTGATAGACTGAACGGTGTTCAACAGCAATCTTAATCTTCCTGTAAAGGAACAGCGCCTATGGGCTGCTTGCATGTCACGTTCTGAAGGTAACATAATCATTACAGGTTGTGCAATGCTGTCATTTGTAATAATCAGATAATACACAATGGGAATGTGAGTGCTAAAATACTTTTAATTAAGTTTCTTGTCCCTGAAATCTTCATTTATGACATTAGTCCAGAAGTCATTAGCTTTCTTATATTTCTAAGCTGATGCGCAAATTTCAACAAATAATTTTTTTTCATTGACATAACACCTGCCCTCCCCCCCCAGCTTCTGTCACTGTTTACGACCTTAGTTTTGTATCACATCAGCCCACACTAACTGCAAAAAGAAACAGACTGCTGTGGTTTTTTATTATCTGAGCTGCAAAGAACTAAATGTGCTATATAATCAAGTTAAACATTCTTTAGGGTTTAGAATCCCTTCCTGTATATATGTAAGAATATGAATTCTTTTGACCATGTGGCATCCTATCGCTTCTGGTAGAATTCTAAGAAGTCACTAAACTGCCGACGCAGCTGTTTGCAAAACACAGAATCTAATAATCGATGTTACGGTTGCTAGCACAGGAAAGTTAATTCTTTAACATGATTTTTAACTCAGTAGCTCTTTGGCATAGTCTGAAATCCCCAGATACTGAGGCTAGCTCTCTACATTAGAARACTAAAACAATATACCAGGTGAGTTTGCAAGTACAGGTATTTAAAATGATAAATTCATGTAATCTGCTTCAAGAACCAGTACCTGAAATTTTAAATTATCAAATCTGTTAAAGAGACCRACCTAAACTGAGTTTTGCTGAGTGTTTTGTTTATTCCTGCTATATGCCTTTGGGAAATGAGTACCAGGGGAGGCGTTCTTTGTTTTGCATGTGAGAAAGTGGAACTGTTGTTCCATTTTAGCTACCAAACAGTTGTGAATGAAAATCGTTTTCATGATGTTGCTAAAAAGAGACATAGCTTACACAGTCTTACTACTTAATGCCGCTGCACATTTAAGATTTTGCTTCCAATTAGTAATGATATTGAAACAAAATTGCTCCAAAAATTCCTGAGTTTTGAGGAAAAGTGTTCAAGATCCAAAGCTGGTTTTAAGTTGGAAATTCAGTCCAGACACTCACTGCCAGCCATTATATGTGAGACTAAAATTGGTCTCCATTAATGACACTACTACAGTCATTGAACTCTATGATCAGTCATAAGCASTTGTAGGAATAGCCTTCAGACTCACATTTTAAGAATGACTTGTTTCTGTAACTCCAGTTCTCCAGCCCAAGACATACAGAATATCCCAAACTACTATTCTGTTGTTACTGCTACTTGCACTAATTACATGCTTATCAAGCTAACAGTTTTTTAAGGGTGGAGTATTAACAGGGTATGATGTATACATTTTTTAGAAGTCAGTCAGTTTATTGCTTTTGATAGTTCTCTCATTCTCATATATAATAATAATACCTGTTGAATGGTAGAAATATCTCAACTCATATCTTTAATTGTTATGAACCAATTTGGGGGCATTTAACACAATTCAGATAATTCACCTTGCTGGGAAATTTTTCCCTTGCAGACAAATACTTAAACTCTCGGCTATGATGCAGTAGTATCCTTGCTAAGTTGTGCTTGGCATCTTTGGTAAGTTTGGAGGAGAGAACTGGGAGCTCTGCACAGGTTGCAATGAAGTTGTAGCAGACGGACATATTTCTGTTGGTCATGCTTCAGTTATTAGGTCAGGGGTATGGAGAGTGGAAAGAGTTACTGCAGTTTTTGTTTTCTTTTTGCATTACTTTTTAAGGAGGGATAAGTAAATGACCTGATATAGTCTTTTAAAAAAGTAATTGTTGTATCAAGAAAAGAAGAAAAAGTTAAGTCAGAAAGCCTAAAGTTACATTGGCCAAAACCAGCTGAAGTCCCGAAACATAGGGCCAGGTCATTCCCCAGTACGTATTTGTGCAAAACCTGGTACCTCCAGTGCCTTACAGCCAATTACCTCCAAACAGACAGGGTCCTTTCGGCGAAGGTAATGTGTAAACCAGGAGTACTTGCAGCATTTAGTACCCGATACAGCAGTCTAACTAAATGTTAACTAATACTGTTGGGTTTTGTGCCTAGTTAGTCCTAAATTCAGATGCCACCTGCACACTTGTGCAGCGTCACTGCCTTTTTAGGGATTATACGCATATGAAGCTCTTTAGCTTTTATTTCAATTTTTTCTTACACTGATTGCTATTTACTCGAATGTGTGGTCACTCGCAGTTGTCTCCTTTTCCAGACTTACCACTGCAACTAAATTACGAACATACTACATCATAAACGGCAACTTAAGTATTCTTGAGTGAGGAAATTCAAACGCGCTTCTCAGAGCAATGCTAAATGCCCCACGTTGCAGCTTCGTGTTGAGACACAAGGCAGTGTTTCCGATAATGGAGGATACAGTCACGATGCTGGGGCAAGAGCTGGGACTGTTGTGCAACTTCTGTGGGCCCAACGGCCAGGCCCGGCCGTGCGTCAGCACAGTTCCCCCGAACGAAGGCACGACGACGCCAAGCGAATTGGGGGAACACGTCAAGCCTCGCTCAGCGCGGGGGCCACCGCGGCCGTCGCCGCTCGGCACACGCTTCCCATCAGCTCTGCCCGCGGCCCGGCTGACCGGGGAGCCGCTTTCCGACGAAGCCGGGGGGCCGGGCTGCCGCTTGGCCCCCCAGCTCCCGCCAGCTGCAGCTCTTCCCCTCCGCCTTCGCCCAGCAGCCTTCCAGGAAAGCCTCCGCCGAGCCCTCCGGCCACGCGGCCGCTGTCGCCAGCTCAGCGCCCCCGCCGCGACGGGACGGGCCGCGACGGGACGGGACGGGACGGGACGGGGGCGCAGGCGGCTCGTCGG
>NW_020450085.1:3465245-3684996 GCF_003343035.1 Apteryx rowi | reverse complement strand
CGCCAGCGGCCGCGGCCAGCTGCGGGTGAGCGGCGGGGCCGAGCGGGGGCGCGGAGCGGGGTCGGCGGGGCGCTGCGCCTGGCTGCTCGAGAGCGAGCCGTGCATCGCTTTCACTTGAATTCTGTCTTTTATTTATTTATTTTTTTTTTTTTCTGAGTGAGCTTTGCACAGGCAGATTAAGTGAAATATGAAGACCCAAATATCAGTGCCAAAATAAGCCTAATGTGCATGGGGGGGGGGGGAACCAAACACTTTGAGTAAGCAGTTGTCAGTTGTGTGATTTTTAGGTACTTCACAGCCCGGGTGCTTGTATATAATTATAACTACTGAAATGTGCATACATTTGTGGTGATTTCCACTGGAAATCCCTTGGAGGGGGGGGCGAAGTCTTGCCCGGAGCCCCTAGTCTCTGTGGTGGCTTTTTCTTCTAAATCACAGTGCGTGAGGCCAGAATGTCCACCTCTCCCAGGCATTAGAATAGCATAAAAGGGATGCAAACTGTTATTATACTACTTTAATATAATTTTCTATTCTCTTACGTGATTGTAAGAAAGAATTTCCTTAGCTGCTAGGCATGGATAACAAATTGTTGGGGTTCACAAACAAATGTCCATCTACCTTTGAGAATCATTTATTAGCCATTTTTATATTAAGACCCCAGTGGACTTTTTTAAAGCCATGTGTTATGAGGGATAGATGACTCCTTCTCAGATGATAAGTATATCATGATTTCTGTGACTCATGTAATTCAAATACATATTTTCCTTTCTAGTTTTTCAAGCAAGATAGTTCATTAAGTAGAGTAAAAGCTGAAAGAAGAAAGTAAGTTGTCAGTGAAATGTCATCGCTAATCAAAGTTTATTCCATGCCAGGGAAGTTACTAAGTGCAACTTACTGGCTCCCTCTCACTCCTCAAAACAGGAAACAACTTCTGCAACTATGTTCCCACAAACTTAGTGGGCATTTTCTTCCTCTGAGGGGCCTTGTCCGCTGAGAACGGAGAGCAGCGCTAGAATGGCCTGCTCCGCTAGGCGGCAACAGCCAGCTCACGCCTCCTGGCCATCTGTGCACCAAACACAGGTGGCTTGCTTTATGTCACCAAATTTGCAGGGCTTCTGAAGTCAACTCTAAAAGTCTCTATAAAACACTTCCAAGTTTCCGACCTGCCAAAGCTTGGTAGAAGCTTATTGTCTCTCCTGTCTTCCTGGAAAAGGTCTACGTGCCCTTTGCCCTTGACAAAATCCTGAAGTGTCTGCACAGCTATATGACTGGCAGATTTGCCCGGTCTTGCCCTCTGGGCATGTAGAGATGAGAATTTGGGCCGTTGTCTGATAGGATACATTATCTTGATAAAGTTTTTGTGGAAACAGTCTAGGAGCCATCAAGCTTGGTTAGGGCTCTGCTCAAACACTTTGCTGAGTAGTCTTGCACTAAGGAGTCTATTTAAATCAGTGTACTGGCTAAACTAGTGCATTTTCTAATTGCATCTTAAAGTATTATAAATGAGATGATATTATAAGCACTTTTTTTTTTTTACTGTGCTCTGTCTCAACTGCAGTAATTCAAGAAAACCAGGGATTGAGACTGATGAAGCAAATCTGAATTTGATGATCTAGTTCCATTGAGTAAAGTGGGTTTTTTAAGAGGTTGCTAACAGACCTTGCACTGCTAATTTAAGAATGTTACAGTTAATTACTACTTATGCATTTGAGTTACGTTTTATTCAGTCTCTCTTTAAAACATCAAGACTTTAGTTGTGGGGCAAAACCCAGTGTATATCATTTCTGTGAGTCTGACTTCCTGCTGACTGATGAAATGTGCTGTTGCTGGATTTCATCAGGCCCTTTGATTTGGTTTCTAAAGCAAATGCTGTCAGATCTGCAAAGATGGTCTTTTAAAGATACTAAAGTTAAGATTTAAAGAAGCCAGGCCCAATTCTGGTTTCAGATATACTCCTCAGTGGGGGCAGTTAGGGACTTCCAGATGTTACATTTTATTCACCAGCAGGCGTAATGGTTCTGAAGTCTTGGTTGCTTGCTGTGTTGAATATGTATGTCTCAGGTAATCTTAATGAAGTCACCATCTTTTCACGATATTGTTTTGGGTTGCCAGTAACATTGCTTGTGGAAGGCAAATTTTTAAATGATTCCTCATACTGAGAACCTCATGCCAGGGTACAAAGCTATTGTCTTTACAATTAAATCTCTTCTAGCTCCACAAACTATGAGAAATTGGGCCCTAGCGTGAAGATAGGGAGAAACAGTGGGGTAGTTTAAGTAAACCTCCTGCAAGTTGCAGCGTATTTGACTAAGGAGGTGCACAAGTAACTATCGCTTTTTGGCTAACAGGCAGGAGATCCCTGGGCTGCAGCAGCTGGGACTGCGGGTTGTCCACAGCCGGGCCGAGGGCTGCAGCGTGGGGCCGTGCCGCTGGGACGGCAGGCACCGTCTCCGTGTTGGTAGCACGGGGTGCCGGGGCTGGAAGGACCTCAGTGTTCTGGCTGAACATGTACTGGTTTTTTTTGCACCAGAAACAAATATTCCCCTAGAAGAGAAAAGTACAGTGTAATCTGTGAGAAATACTGGGAGCTATTGTGTTCTTCTTAACCCGTCTTACCTGGTTTGTAGGGGAAATGTGTGTTAGGGGTAGGTGTGGTGTACCTCTTTTGAAGAGAGAAGGTATTCTTTTACACTATATATATGCAAATGCATACATGAATATATATATATATATAAAATAATGGACATTCATCTCAGCTTCTGATCTCTAATGCTAATTTTTAAAGTCCATATTTGTCCAAAGTTCTTATCGATTCTTTGGGCTTATCATGGGATGCACTGGTTCTCCTTGCATCTTGTCCAGGATGTACCTGCATCTTGGGTTCCAGTTATGCTGAACCTGACTTGTGTTAGAGTGTCCTGCAAGTTTTCACAGCTGCTGTCTCGGCAAATATCTGGCTGCTACCAAGCAGGGAAAGTGTAAAGGTGGGTGAATTAAACTTTCTGGTACTGCTTTTGCATATGTCCTGTATTAACTTGCTGTTGGGCCTCTGTCAGCAGTTCGCATAACAGCAACTACAATGGGGTCTTTTGTATCGTAGTGATTTGGTAAGAGCCTTGGGATCAAATGCCTGTTTGACATTAACTGTATTACAGAAAAGTAGAGTATTGAATTATGTTTTAGTCCTTTACTGTCTTCAAGTGTGTTGTTTTTCTTTTGTGTACTTTACCTGTTCTTTTCATTTGTTAATACTTATCCACTTAATGTGGAAAAAACAGCTGCTAGTGTGCAGCACAAAATGCTGTTTGTAGGCAGGAAAAAGTGCCAGAGTAATCAGGGGAACGGGGATGGTAGAAATAGAAATGTGTTTGTCACTTGGAGTTGAACTCTCTAAGAGAGAAAGTTCTTCAGTGCTCTGAAAGAGAGAATGTGGGAACAGAGGTTGAAGGTGTCCCATATGTGTCGGTCTTGTTTAGTAGGGATTAGTAGCTGCAGTGTTTAACAGAAGTAACATATTCAGCATTAATTACCCAGCTCTTCAGCAGGTGGAGTGGGGGGGCAGAAGCACCTCAGGTGGTTTTGGTGATTGCCTGGTTATTTCCTGTGAGCAATTCCTCCTCTCTTCTAGTTAGCAAAGGCAATCTGTAAGACTGGTCAGTGAAATGGATAGGTTTGCTTTAAACATCATCTGGCAGGAGGTGAACAGTTTATTGTATTTTGAAACTTTGTTGCAGAATTGTTTGTATCTTCTAATAGAAAATGCTTGTTTGATAACTGCTCTGTGAACACTAAGTGCAGCCGCCCACTCAAGCTGAGTAGTTGTGCTCGCAAATGGCAAATTCATTTGTCTGTTTTGCCTGCACCTGCACTAGTATTTTACTGGGAGTTTTTAAAGTAGGAGGGGCTGGTCATTGCTTCTGGAAAGCAGGTTGGTGGCTGCTTAGCTAGCACTTAACTTTATGTCATGCCATGATTTCCAGACCTCAGCTGAATTGTCTAGGTGCTGCTGGCTGCGGTACTCGTCCTTTACATGAAGTATTGTAACACTTTTCTTTTAAAATATATAATTGACTAGTGAGAGGGTCTTGCTCCTCCTCTCTCTTGTATAGTTATACAAGTTAATGGTAGTCTGGAATTGGGCTGTTGCTCCACGTGTCTTTTTATTTTGGCAGAGGTTTCTTTCCATCATGCAACAGCTGAGCACAGAAAGCTGTGGTGTCCAATGGCCTCTTCCTGGCTGTGTTTCCACGGTGGAGTGTGGGATTGCATGGCCTTCTCTTGGCAAAAACGGGCTTTCTCTCCTTTGTTGTTTTACCTTGGGCCTGCATAATTCTTCCTTGAAAGAGCAGATTACACATTTCAAATGTGTATTTGATGTGGCATGTTCTTTATAAGTAATAAAAAAATTGATTTGTGTTATAGTTGCGTATTTCTAGTTTTAGAACTATTTTTTAATTTCGAAGGTAGGTATCAAACTGTTGGTGGTTTCTTTATGACTCCAGTGACACATCCTCTGCTTTCTTTTCACCATCTTCTAAAAAGTGAAACCAAAACTGTTTGTGTCATTGTCTCTAAAGATGAATAATCTATATTTAGTGTGGCATCAAAAAGAAGACCCATTCCTTTAGTATCCCAGATCATGATAACAGAGCTCTGACAATGCTTATACTGCTGGGTCATGTTGTGGTCCTTTCTTATCACATGGCTATGCTTGAATTGGACTTCCACGTACAAAATAAGGCCAATGAATGAAATGGAGTTTACCCTGAAAGCACTGTACCTTCCAAACAAAGTTAACTGAGCTGTTCCATAGACAGAGGTACTTTTGAAACTGAAGTATGAGTGGATCCTTTCTTCTGATGATATTCTGATCTCTAGTGTTTGTCCAGGGTGAAGTGAAGTAAGGCATTTATACAGACAGTGAACATACTGTGTTGTTATATAGAAAATAGACTATATGTGGTTGTACATATGTGTACATGCACAGTCTTTACAGGCCATCTACTAAATTTTTGTCTCTTTCTTTGTAGACTTTTTAATCTATTTGCGCTTTCTTATCTTCTTTTTTTTTTTCCTTTGATTGAAGCTGAGGTGATAGCCCAGTGAAATAATCTTAGAAGCAAGCAAAGATGAAAGCATATGCATAGAGTGAAAGCTTTGTCCCTGTTCTGGCATTTGGGGGGAGCAGTGAGAGTTTCTTTAGTATTCAGGAATGATGGAGTAATATCTGCAGTCTAGATGCTGTGAGAAGATTTGCTTGTCTGAGCCTTTGCATTGGAGATCAGTTACAGTCTGTTCAGGACAGGTAGCTTGTCAGGTAGATTTAGGGTGTTAGGAACATTTACAGAAGTTTCCTAACATGTTGTGGCATTAAACGTGTTTGTATTTTACCTGTGAACCTTGCTCATGAGCCTGTGTTCCAAACTTTCATTAGTAACCTGGGTGACATCACTTGCTTCCTCAAAGAAAAGGTGAGACCCACATTGTTCTTAACCCATTTCTTTTCTCGGCAGTTTGCTCAATGTCAGAGGTGTCTGATGAGTAATTTCATAGCTGTTCTTCAGCTATGTCCCAAGGACATTGCTGCGGTGTGGACCTGACAAGGATCTGATGGTTTTCAGCTGGCTGCTGGAGCCCAGATGCAAGAGCAAACCCAAGCAAAGGGCATGGACAGGAATGCACAGCTTGCAAATTCTCCAGCTGCGAGGCTGCCTCCTCTGCAGATGGGCAAAAGGGCCAAATTCTTCTCCTGAGCGGTTCTAGGAACTTCATCTGAGACTTGCACCGGGGAAAACCGATGCAGAAGGGAGGGAAAGGAGATAAGGGAAGAAAGCGTCAGAGAGGGTGGGGGGGGAGACAGACAGAAAGGAAGAAAATGGTCTAGAAAGGTTAAAAACATTTGAGAAAATGGGGGGGAAGAGAAAAGACTTTGTGGGGAAAGAGAAACTGAAGAAGACAACAAAGCGAAGGAAAGAAATGAAGAGAGCTACAAGAAAGATTGGTCAGGTTGGTGAAACTTGTGCAAATAAGCTCTTAATATGAAATCCCCAGGCAGCCATTTAGTAGATTGTGAGACCTATGCGCTCTGATTTAAATGTAGAGTTTCTAATAATGTCTTGAATCTGACACTTGACTAACACTTTGTTTTAAATTCATGGGAAGTGAATCAGCTTGAGTAACTTGAAATGATCTTGGTTTATAGAAGCTGCATTAACTTCTCCCTTGCCTGCAACCCAAGGTTACATAAGGGGTCTGGAAGGGAGCGAACGAATAGCAGGAGGAAAGAGCAGGAGAATCGGGGCTGTTGAGCCCTGCGTGAGCTGTGGCGGCCGGAGGCTGGGCAGAGAGAAGGCTTGATATTGTTGTGGTTTTTAACAGGCAGTTCTGCAGTGTGTATGTCACTGCTAGAAGTCAAAACATGTTTGTAACATTTCTAGTACAAGGTCAAAAGGCTATGAAATAGTGATACAGATGTGATTATTACACAAATAACAGGCTTATTTAATGTATGCATAGTGCTTTCCAGTTCAGGACTGCATTTCACAGAACTCGACAGTAACTTTCTGAAGTTAGATGAACATTTGTCTGGCTTATACCAGCTGTGCATTCTTACACTGGCAAATGCCAGCTTTATCCCTGTTTTTTCAATAGGGACTGCTCAAGATCATGCAGTAAATCTCTAACAGAGCCTTGGAACTATTATCTTTGAGTTCATTTCTATCATGGGCAATCCTGCCACATGTAGCCAAATAATTTGCCTGGCTGAGACTGCTCCACAGTCTCACTAATCTAAGGGCAATTTTTCCTTCTCCTCTAAAATCTAAGAAAACAAGACCTGCCTGCCCAATCCCCTGGGTGCCTGCATATTGTAAGTGGGTGCTCCCCAAACTGTCCCGTTCTGTGCAGAACACGACAGGCTCAGCAGTGCCGAGCTGCAGTAGTGACGCACGATAACGCACATCAGCGAAGCCTTCCAGAGCCTTTCTCTCACCAGAGAAACTCAGGAAGTTTTTTCTACTTGGAACCCCAATACTACATGTTTTGGAGCACAGGGTAGTGCTTTGAGATGCCACAATGTAGATATGCCATAAGCTTGTAGAAAGATACACCCAGTGAGGAAATCTGGGCTGTTTTTGACATGTGCAGTTTCCTACTGTACAGACAGCAATGTGCAGTGCAGCCACCATCATGGGGATCCCAGGCAAATACGGGGAAATGGAGATGGCTACCTCTCTTCCACCGTCCCTGCCAAACAGTGTTTTATTTCTGCAGACTTGAGACAAGAGGACTCAAAAATTGAAAAAGCTATGCCAATTTTCAAGTTCATTTTAAATTATCACTTAGCTAATTAATAGATTTTCTTCCACTGTTGCTGCTGTGCTGTTGATATGTACGTTATATAGATAGTTAGCCAACTGTCAACATTACAGTTATTTTCTTAGTTGTGACTGTAGTTCTCTGCTTCTTACTTTGTGTTGGGTAGATGAAGTACAAGGCGATTCTATTGCTGAGTCTGAAATTGGCTTGTTTGCTGTTCATCTTGGAGAGTAATGTTGGCTGACTTAAAGCAAACATGATTCTAGGTTACTTTGACATGTTGACCTAAATTAAATGATGTAGATGTAATGAAATTTAATGAATGCAATGAAGTTAGATACAATAGAGGAAAAAAGCTTCCTTTCAAAGTGTTACTATTTATTGACAAGAGTAGTACAGAAATGTCTCTCTCTGAAACTGGGATGACTAAATATGTTTAGCACAGCAAAAAAAGAAAAATCTTGGTCTATTATCTTTGGTTTCGGTTAACATAGTAGATGTTGGGGTGGGTTTTTTTTTTTTTGAAACTGTCATTATTTAGATGCATTGTTGGCTCGTGTATTTTCTGCTTGATGAACCTGCTTTTGCCTCTGTGAATAAACTCATGCATGTCAGCTGATTTTGATGAATATTCTTCAAATTTGTAAGAAAGAATGAAATTTAGGGCTCTTGAATGTTTCATAATATGTGCTTATGCTTTTCCTAAGCCTAAGTTGAAGCTATGTGGTGAGCCCAATGGCTCAGCGGAGATGAGATCAAGAAAAATTATTCTCCAAAAGCTAGCTGGAGCACTTTAAGTACGGGTTAAATGTGTCTGTATTTAATGCAAGTTCCCCAGTGACCTTTTGTTCTAGTTTTGGGGGGGGGGGGGTCTTGTATTTTGGCAGGCTGGGGAAGCAGGGGTTGGCAGAGACTGAAGAAAATGCACTTCTGTAGTGGAGAGAATCTTCTCCTTTGATTTGAGGTTTGGGGGACTCTAGGACAACTTGGGAGGGTTTGTAAACATCACCGGATTTCCAATCCTACCCTCCCCACTGGGGTTCCTCTGACTCCCAAAGAATGATTCAATTAAAATCCAACCCATGGATTTTCTTTTTTGCATTAGTTAAGAAGAATCCTTTAAAAAGCAGGTGGTAGTTACCAGCAGTTGTTCTGCAACACCTGTGTTGATTTCTTCATATTTCTTTTGATATTAGGATTAATTCCCCTTACCTTCTCTTTCCTGGTGTGTTTTCTGCATGCAGTCTGTGACTAGAATTCATTCAATATAGGGCCAGTACAAAGACTGTCACTTAAATCCTCGGGTGTATGGCCTGCCTGGGATTAAAGTGGGCCACTGTTCTCATATGCCTGTGCATACTGGGTACAAGTCAGGCCATACTCGCACCTCTCCATTTGTTTGCATGCTCCCTCCCTCTCTGCCCCATGGCTTTTTCTGCCCCAGAATCTGGTGTCTAGCTGAGTGTGTCTAGCTGCTGTTGGATTTTGTTGTTGGAGCCACTGTGTGGATGGTATGAAAATTTTTGTCTTAAAAAAAAAAAAGGTTTCATATCTCTATTTTAAATGCACCCTCCCATTTCCTCTCAGCCTCATTATGGGCATGGTGCATAGCTGTTTTGGAGGAGGTTAAGCTGGCATTCATGGAAAATACTTGCCTTCTTCCGTAATTGGCATCTCTGACAGCATTGTCTGTTGTTGAACATGTTAGTAGAGTGTTTACACTGCTTTGATACAAACAGTATCGGGGGGCACCTACCTGAATCAGTTGGTGCCTAATGAGAGACTATTTTGTTCAGTTGCCCGCCTCATAAGCAGCGAGGTCGTCTGCTTTAAAGGTAGCAGAGAGTGATTTCGGCAGAAGAGGCCTGTATGTTATTGGCTTGTTGGCTATGCACATTCAGTGTTTTACTGCATATTTATGGTAAGTTAAGTGGATATGACTTAGGGTATTTTCTCATGCTTGTATGTTCTGAAATGATACTTTCTGGTTTTGATGCCAGCCCAGGAAAAATTTTCCAGGAAAATTTCTTGCAAAATGCCTTCAGGTTTTAGGTGGGAGACACTTTCCCTGCCTTCCCTGCTTTACCTGGTATTCAGATGTTCCCCTGCCCCTTCTCCCTCTCAACCGCCATCCCTTCAGCGCTTTTTGTCTTGTGCCTGTACTTGCCTGGAGAAGGGTGGAGAAGGAACCGAGGCCACCATGCTCCCCGCTGAGGATCTGAGCGGACGCATCGCTGAGCACATCCACTCCAGCCCTCGCAGGCTCCTGACTCCTTGCCGTTGCGCTTAGTGCTGCTGCGTGTGGGAGCTGGGCAGAACGGGCCCATCGGTGGCACTCAGTGCATGGGTGATGTGTCCCCAGTGTGCAGGATGGCACAAGTATATTCAGGGGGAAGGGGCCTGAGGAGAGGTGGGGAGAGAACCACCATGATGTCCTCTGGCCTCAGTGGTGTGTGATGGTGCCTCAGTGGCTTCTAACCCCCAAACTACTTCTTCCTTCCTTCTCTTTTGTGAGATCCCTGCTGCTGCCGCCTCCTCCTCATCTTCTCTCCAGCCCTGACTGTGGTTTCTGCCTTCTGGCCCTCTTAGCCCTGCGCCAGCCATGGCGGCCTCAGTGGAGAGCCAAAAGCCAACACCACAGAGAAAGGGAAAGATATTTATACCTGGTGCTGTGCAAAAGGGTGGGTGCAGGTTGTGGGAGGGGAAGGTGGACAGTCCTCCCCCTCCATGTTCTCCTTCTCCCCCTTTGGGAGCCAGTGCAGCACCCCTGTTCACCTAAGGCGGGCTGTGAGCGGGCACAGGAGCTTGTTGTGTCTTTCAGGGTAAAAGTGATGGGCTGGAATCAGCCTGGGGGCTACTGGTGGGACCATGCTGATCTAGCTAATAAATCATCTTTGGAGTCTGTCCGGTGAAGGAGCTTTCTCCATCGCTGTGTGAGCACCGTGGCACATGCCGGGCATGCTGTCTTTGGTTAGGAATGCCTCTGCTGCATTGCGCGGGCTGTACATTAGCTTGTGGCATGTATAGCAATCTCTTCTGAAGATTGAAACTTGCATCTCTTTTCCTGGCTCTTTTTTTAAGCTAGAAGAGCCTTTGTGTACCCTGGCTTGTGTGAAAGTGCCCAGGCCACCTGTAAGACAAAGGGACTGTAGATGCAGAAGCTTTTCAGGCAGCTGATTTTAATAGTCTCAGAAGAAATACAGTGTGCCTACTAACAAAAACCATTTTCCTGGCGTGTTGCATTCACTTCCAGGCATTCTTAGTCCTTGGCCTGTATTAGGAGAAAGTGTTTAGAGAAAAGCAGCATAAAAAATTAAGGTTTAGAGAACCTTGATTCACAAGGTGAAATACAGATTGGGGTGGCAACTATCCATGTAGCAGCTGAGACAGTGGGCCAAATTGTTGTTGCCTTGTTGTTGCCTCCCCTTGTGAGGAGTTCGTGAAAGTGGTGGTTTGAGCCTGTGGGGAGACATGACAAAATGTCAGTCAGTGTATGTTCATCTGAAAGATATGAATGCTGAAGGAGGGAGTGCACAAAATGAAGGGCTGAAAATAATGAGCACCAGCAGGTTAGATGGCATGGGTAATAGTAACTGGAGAAGTGACAGCATGGGCTTCCAGGTGTGTCTGCAGTCAGTGTGTGCATATATGTATCAAAGGGTCCTGGGARGGTTGTATGTGCACAGGCCCATGTATCGCTATCAGCTGCATGACAGTCCTGGCACTGAAGCTGCTTTTATGTGTCCAGAGTCTCAAAAGTGTTTCGGGGGCCACTTGGGTTCAGGGACGGCTTGGCCATCCTTGCAGTGGAACTGTTTTGTGGCTTTGAACTTAGAAACTAGGCTGAACAAACTGCATGGTACAGAAGTGTGCATTGACAAGGGGAAAACTTGAGAAAACAAGTTCTGGATCATTCCTTGGACCTCCTGATTCGGTGTGCAGGGACAGGGGAGGGATGAGTTAGTGCTAAATGCAGTACTGAGTAGGCTGCTACTTAGTCCAGAATATCACGTGATCTGTATCTTTTTGTATCCACACACTTGCAGCGCATGCTGAAGTATGTGCTGAGCTATCATGTCCCAGTTGTGAGTACGTCGGTACACTTTTTTTCTTCTGTTCATCTGTAGCAGGTGGACTTTCACCCGCACATGTACAGCAACCGCAGTAAAAATGCAGAAGTAAAATATCATACAAAGTTCTCATTTGAAAGTGCCTGTTTCACAAAGCTGGCAGCTCACTGTAAGCAATGGTCCTATGTGTGGAAGGGTTGTCTTTTCTCTTCAAGCTGTGTGATTGTAGAGTGTGTCTGTTCTGCTAACACCATTTAATTAAACAGCTACAATTGCAAACCCTGATTGAAACCAAGTCATGGAACGTTAAGCAGGATTGGATAATACAGGTCTCTCCAGTGCTGCGTGAACTTATCTCATTGCTTTAGTTCTCATTAGACCTGGGGGAGCTATGGCTGTCTTTGAGCTTAGGAGACCATGCCAAACTGAAGCTCAGCATAAACTTAGTTTATCCTCTTTTCTAGTCAAATAATAACCTGTGGTTTAACAACAACATTGGGAAGTTTCTAATGTACACAGAAAGTTGCAGTCTAGTTAGGTGATAACTTTTCTTCAGGCATCTCTCTCAAACTTCCTGCTACTTGTTTTTGTTTGTTTTCCCTTCAAGTATGTACCCAAGCATTCAGGTGTTTCTGTAGACTTTGAAAAAGAATTGGAGGTCATGAAACACAGCAAATCAGAATGTTTTAGATCTGCTTGTTTTGGAAATGGAAAAAGTTGGGATGATTTTTATGTAGTAACACTGCCTTCAGTGGATGTTGGCAAAAAAAAAAAAAAAAAGAACCTTTTTGGCTCATTTTTATACAAATGAGCCAAAAAGGATAACTGTTTGCAGACCACTTTCAGATAGAAGTTGCATGTTATTTGCAGTGCTATATGCAGGATAAGCAGTAGTGTAGCAGGATGCAGTAATTAATGTTCCATGGTATGAAGTTTATCTTTTTTTTTTTTTTCCATATGTTGCGCTTAATCAAGCACTACATGAGCTACATCTTGCTTTCAATTCTTCATTTTCTTCTCTTCCCACTTGCTGCTGGCTGCCCTCGCCCTGTCTGGTCCCCAGCCCTGACTGCTCTCTGTGTCTGTCTCCCACTCTGCCCTGAGCTTCCCTTAATGCCTCTCTGTGTGCGGGGAACAGACGCCACTTGTCTGTCTGGCACCCGATCTTTGCTTGCCAACCACACCATCTTCAAACCCACTTTTTTCTGGGAATTCTTCTTGCCAGTTCTTTAAACTAGTAATCTTGCTGCTCCTTCTCTTAACTGAACAACTATGCTGTGTTACACTGTCTGGCCATGCTTCCCACTCCCTGCCCCATATTGTCCATGTGAAGCCTTTGCGTTGGGTAATAAGTCTCTCTCCCAGCTTTAGTATAAAATTTTGCATTTAAAAAAAAGTTTAATAAAGGTAATAGATATTACAATGGTTATAGTAATTAAAGTATAATTCAAATAATAGGCAGTGACTCTTCTTGAAAGAGGAGCTTCTTTGCTATGTTTGTTTCCTTAAAGAGTTTTTATTCTGGTGACTCCAGGTTAATTAAACTACGGTGGAATGTCTTGATATTGATATATCAATAGATTGAGTGTTGGTTTTTTTTAATAGACTTAAGTAAACATGTAGCAGCCAGAACTAACATCTGTTTCCTTGGAGTAATGCAGCATACATGGGTTTTCTGTTTTTTAAGTGGAGATGCGTGGCATTTAGCCTGCACAGACGGACCTTGGCCTGTGGCTCTGCTGGAGTAAGCTCCTGTAGGGCCTCTGTGTCCTGACCCACCTGGGCTTCTCCTTCCTGCCGTTATTTCCCTGTGCATTTTGCAGAAGAACCCAATTCCTAATCCTAAAGAATCAGGCAGGGTTCAGATTTAAAACTGTGAATTTCTTTATTTTGGGGAAGTCTGCAGGTAAGGAGGAATAGGAGGTAGCAGGGGCTGGGGTTTGAAAAGCGGAGCTGTAAAGCCTGCCCGCCACAGCAGTGGCGCGTTGCTCTTTATGTGGCCGCTTCCCCCGGCTCCGGCGGCCACAGTAAGCGGCAAAGGTGAGTGCTTGGCGCTGGGAGTCCCTTCCTGGACGGCATCTGTGGATGAGCACCCCTGTGACGCCCGCGCAGCGGCGAAGGTGGGCACGCTTCGAAGGGGATGTGAGGCAGAGACCGTGGACGGGGGCTCGCCACCGCTGTGCCCTGCTGCAGTTGCAGGATTAGGGAGGCCACGTGTCAGCTGACTTCGATGGTTAGAGGGATGAAACTTTAAAAAAAAAAAAAAAAAAAAAAAAAAAAAAAAGAGGCTGTATTTACGGTATTAATAGATTAGTCAATGAGAATTACAGGAATTAAAACTGAATAAACTAAAAGAAATCCAAACTTCTCTCTGCACGTGCTTCCTTCCCCTTTTCTCTCTCTCTCTCTCTCCCCCCCCCCGCCCTTTCTTAGCTTGCAGCCTTGCAACAGAGGAGCTAGATATGCTTTCATGTAATGCTACAGTATTTAGATAGATAATAGTAAATGGGAGTATTTAGGCCCAGGAGGATTATCTTTTTTCCTTGTCTTTTAAGTGTGGCTGTTGGGGGTAAGGCTTCTGATCACTAATAACCGGAGCTGCCTGGAAATCTGCCTATTTTTTTGTGGTGTTTTTGTTGTTGTTTGAGTACGTGTGTGTGAGGGTGTGTTTGTCATGTTTTGGAGTGTGCATCTCTTACTGAGATGAGGAAACCATCCTTGACATTGTCAGGAAAAAAAAAAAAAAAAAAAAAAAAAAAAAAAAAAACAAAAAAAAATGGAAAAAAAAAAAAAAAAAAAAAACACCCTTTTTTTGTGTTGTGTTGTCCTGTTAAATGCTAGGCTTTGAGTTAACGTTTCAATGTACTGGCCAAACCGTGCCGAATGGGGGACGATGCTGAGATCAGCGCTTCGAATACTGAACGATGAACACATTAGTACGCCATTCTCCTCTAATCTTGTTTATGAAGATTTTCTTCCTTTTTTGAAGAAAAATACGTGGAAGTCATGTTAAGCTTATGGCTTAATTCACTTAATTGTTGTTAGTATGTATACAGCAATAAGGATAAGGCAAAAAGACGCTGGTGTGATTCTCTTTGCTGTGCGCATGCTCCAGGTGTTTCCCTGTCACCAGCATGCCAGACAAGTTTGCCCTTGTTAACTAGCAAGCACCCCTTAGAAATACTTTCCTTCGTCTCAAGGGTGCAGAAAATAAATAAGAAATGAACCACAGCGAAGGAATAATGCTTTCTTGTTGTTACTATCGCGGGCTCAGCTTAGCAGGTTTCTCGGGTGTGTGGTGTGTGTGTTTTTTCTTGTGTGGTGTTTTTTTTTTTTCTTTCTTTCTTTTTAACTGTAAGATAACAACAGTGAAAACCAATGAAGTGTAAGTGCTGACTGTATGACTGCTTTTAGATAGCTTGGCAGGAAACATTTACTATTTCCTGTTCTGTGTTTTTTGTTGTTGTTGACTTTCTCATAAATCTTAACCCATCTGGGGCATCAACATTTGTAGCTACACTGGGATGGACAGTGTCAATAATAGCCAAACTTAAATATTTTTGTTGCTTTAGAAAGATTGAGTGGATTCTGGTTAAAAATACAGAATTTTCCATTAATTCTTTTGGGTGCACTGAAGCTTCTTCAGATTTATATCTGCATAGTTGGGTTGGAAAGCTGGGGTTAAATTTAGCTCTAAGGTATGGGCTCATACTGGTGTTTTGCTTTTCTGGATCAGGTTAGACCTTCCAGAACTTGTGTGTTTCAGGAAGATGTTGGGTGTCTCAGCACTCGTAAGTCCAGTTGGGATGGTAGTGCCATTTGAGGATGTGCTTCCCAGCTCACCAGATGAATTTACCTGTGGAGCAGGATGATGGATCCATCTTCTCCATTACTTTCTCGAGATGGATTTATACTCTTGTCTCTTGAAAGCCCAGGCAAGTGCTATCTACAGGCCAGGGTGGAAGCAATAGCAGGATGGAACTGAACTTACAAAAGGTGCTTTCGGGTAACCCTTACCTTTCACCATACTTGGTCCTGGTGGCTTGCAGTAGCCCACGCTTGTGTGACTGGTGGCTCCACAGGATGCCTTCACTTAGGGTAGCGCCTTCTGTCAGGGTATAACAGACTTGCTGATGGGCAAGATTGGAGTGCTAGAAGGTGCCGCTTCACAAAGCAGTGAGATCCGGGGGATTGGCTGTGCTGGGTGGGGGTTGCGGTGTGCTTCGGTGCCCCACGTGAAGTGTTGTGGCTTCCTTTTCCTTTGCTTCTGCATGCTGCTGTGAGGAAGAGCAGCTCTGCTCAATTTAGCATTACTACATCAGGAGTAAGGCACTGGTATTAAGAGCAGGGCTTTGCAACTGAGTCTGACCTTAAGCCTGAGAGAGTGTATTTATTTAGGTGCATGTTCCTTTTTTTTTTTTTTTAAGTTAAACTCTTCCTAACTTGCTCAACTTCTTAACAAAAACATAAATGACAGCAAGGTGAGAGCTCTTGTGTTGGCTGCAACTCTGTTTTGCCATGAAATCGCTGTAAGATTACATGTACAGTGATAAATGATCATTAACTTCTGACTTGGATCTCTTCTGCTTAGACCACTAATTACACATTGGAGTAAACTGTAGGACTGAACAGTTGCTATCTGTGCATCTTAATTTCTCTCAAAATTTTAAGAGAGAAAATCTTTTCCTTAGCCTGAAGGAAAGGGGTATGCTTAAAGGAAATCTGGCATTGTCATATATACACTTAGATATCACACATTGTAGTGAAGACTTTTGATAGGGTATATAACAAAAAACCCACCGGCCTTTAGGGATGAAGTTCCAGCATGTAGTCTGTAACATTTAAATTATTTACTCATGCATTTGCACTTTTCTTATTTGAGCTGGAGTTACTGAGGGACAGAAGCCCAGCGAATGCCCAGCTGTTAGTAGAAGAGCAAGGGGGTGGTCCAGGAAGTTAATCATCTCATTAAAAATGCAATTGCATGTTCAGCACAGTTAGAGAACAGATTGCTTCCTTAAAATACATCAATACATTTGCAGGCGTAGATAATTAAGATTTCTCAAAAAATGCTATCTGGCTGCTTTGTTCTTTATTTCCTACTTGGGCGGAGAAGTCCTGGAAAACTAAACAGAGAAAGGGTCAATGTTTGGGTACTGCCTAAAATTATTAGAATCCCTTAGAAGTACATTTGAGATGTGTCATAATAAAATAGAGAATGACATCGTTTCTGTCACATGCTGGGTCAAATCTTTTCAGGAACTTTCTGAAAGGTTTCTACAAGGACATGATTCTTTTTGTAAATAACGGTTAATAAGAAATACCAACAGCAGATATGATTCAGACTTCAGTAATAAAAACAAATGACTTGCAACCAGATATTTCTTTCAGTGAAAATGAAAACTCTTTGCACATATGTGTATTTAGCTCACAGTTTCTACTCATATTTTAATCTCCTTTTGAGTTCAGTATTAATCTTTCAAAACACACATGTTACTAATCAAAATATTATTCTAGTTGGTATTTCAGGCAAAAATCTTTAGAAGACATATGTTTTTAGAGACTGTGCTACAGCTTAACATATATAGACCAAACAACTTATAGTTGGGTGTTTTTTTGCTAATTTTTTATTTAGTTGAGTAAAGAGCCCTGTAAATGTTAATTGATACCAGCAGCTTAGGTTTATTAGTTTTGATTTAAATACAGCTTTATTCTCTTTTGGGGTTCAAGTAAAAGAGTGAAACCCTAACAGGAGACATGAAATTAAAAGCACATGTTAAACAAAAGCTGCCCAGGGCTGAATGCCACGGTATAGCTCACTGGATTCCAGGATAGCTGTTCCTCAGTTCCTTCTTCCAGCACGTTCTTGTGCTGGGGAAAAAAAAGCTAAGCAAGACTTTCTAAATGGGGCAGCATGGAGTTTTGCATTGTTATGTTTTGCATTTTCGGGTGGTTTTTCCTTTCCATAGCAATAAGGGCAGAACTGTGGCTTTTGGGTGCTTGCTTAGGCAGGC
This sequence comes from Apteryx rowi, assembly GCF_003343035.1. Classification (NCBI taxonomy): domain Eukaryota; kingdom Metazoa; phylum Chordata; class Aves; order Apterygiformes; family Apterygidae; genus Apteryx; species Apteryx rowi. The sequence goes on along the minus strand of NW_020450085.1, from coordinate 3,667,595 downwards.
CATGAGATTTGGCCGCAAAGCTGTGCAGAAGCTGCTCTAGGTACAGCCTCTGGCAGAGGGACACAGGATCCTGCTGAGGACTAGTGACCTGAGCCACCTCGCAGTTTGTGTGCACTGTTACTAGATGCAGTCTGGCTGCTCCCTTGTGCAGCTTGGACTCCGGCTGGTGTGAGAGGAGTGGGGACAGGAGCCTCCCCGAGGCTCTAGAGCAGCTGAGCAAGGCTGTGGGACCACTCAAACCCCACTGAAATCGAGAGGAGGACTTTGGTTGTGCCATAGTAGCATATATGTTTCTGTAGAGTTGATTGTCTTGTGGAAGCTAATGCTTACATTAGGAGGATCCTATGTATGTGGATTTCTGTGCAGAAATTCAGGATTTACTCCACACTCTTTAGTCTTAGAAGTATCATGGCTGGGATGTACATGGCACCATGAAAAGGGCAAAGGCTGCTTAGTCTGCTCCCCCTGGACCCAGATAACAGCAGCTTAACCCACCAGGTTTGGGTTTTTTAAGCAGCATTTAAAACTCTCTTTTTCAAGATCCTTCTGCTAAAGCCTGCCAAAATTCCAAAGTCCTGATCCTGAACCTCTCTACTTTGGGAAAGACTAGCATGAGATTCTTGGCACTGGTAAGAAAAAAAGGATCAGAAGACACATTATTATACTGATAGCAGAGGTAATCCATATTCTTCTTGTGGGATCTTTCCTGTCAGATAGAAGGATGCATCTGCAGCTGCTCAGCTGGGGGGAGTGGGATGATGGGACATCAGCACCTGATACAACAGTTTTGCTGGCCCCTGTATGTGGAAATACAAAGTAAAATTTCTCTTCTCCCTTCATCCACATTTTGTCTCATTTTCCATTTTCCAGCTGTAGAAGCTTATGTTTGGAATTTGGGTGAGACTGTGCCTTTTGGTTCCTTGTTCCTGGCTGAACTCTTTGCATATGGAGCCTGCCTCAAAGTGAAATTGCCTTGAAATAATAAGCAGGGATTAGACAGCTGACTTTGGAGTTGAAAGAAGCCTGACAGGGAGGAACAGAAGAGGCTCCCAATATTAGGTTAGAAACATGACCTTCTGCAAAGTGAGATCATGTGGCCACTTGTTCTTGTTAGCCTTTGGCTTAGGTAGCTCTTCTGCTGTTTTTCCCACTCTCCCTTACAGGGCACAAACTCAGGGTCTGTTTTGCTAGGCTGGATAAACTGTGCTACTACAGAGTCACAGAATAATTTAGATTGGAAGGAACCTCTGGAGGTTGTCCAGTCCAGCTCCCCACTCAAAACAAGGCCAACTAAATCGGGTTGTTCAGGCCTCGTCCAGTCAAGTTTTAACTATCTCCAGGGATGGAGATCCCACAGTCTGTGGTGACCTGTTCTAGTGTTCACCCTCATAGTGGGAAAAAAAAAAAGTTCATTATATCTAATTGGAATTTCCATTGTTGCAACTTCTTTCCATTGCATCTCATCTCCTCCCTGTGCATCCCCAGGAATAGTCTAGATCTGTCTTCTCTATACCCTCACATCAGGTAGTTGAAGACAGTGGTAAGATTTCCTGACAGCCTTCTCTTAAGGGTGGACAAACTTATTGTTTTTCTCAGCCTTTCCTCATGTCAAGTCTTCCGGCCCCTGTCCATCTTGTTGACACGCCACTGGACTCAAGCCAGTATGTCAGTGTCTGTTTTTTGTGGGATGCCTGACAGTTGGACACTACCAGGTACTCTTCAGCTAACATGATCAAGGAATGAAACGTTGGTGTTTTCTGCAACTGTTTCCTATTGCAAGGTGAGCAGAACTGTGTATGTATTCTAGATGATGCCTCACCAAGGGTGGTATTGTCATTAATTTTAAATGTAGTGGTATTAATACTTTCTTTGCTAGAAATACCTTGCATTATATGTAGGACTCTGTTGAATTCTGCTCAAGCTTGTCAGACTGATAGTTCATTGCAATTCTGTCACTGGCCACTGCATCCAGCGCTTTCCTGTCATTTGCAGCCGATGAACTTCTAGCTTGCAATAGAAATGCTTATTTCCAAGGCATTTGGTGTTTTGAATTAAAAATGTATTGATTTAACCTGGAATGCTTTAGGCAGCTTAACTCCTGGCTCCCTGGGACAGTCCAAGAGAGTACGAAAAGGGGTTGTTTTGTTTGTTTCTTGGCTTGAAAATCCAAAAGCTTCCTGTGAATGGCCTGTGCAGAAGCCAGTAGGAATTGGTGCTGGTTGCTGCCTTTCTTTCACATGTGTAGTCTGACTTGGAGGAGGTAGAAGGTGCTGTCTACTACTCTCTCCTGAGAGAGAGAAAGAGAGAGGGAGGATGCGTACCAAAACTGGGAGGCAGCAAATGAACCAGTGTAACCCCTCTGGTCTGATTTCATGATGAAAACACACACAGAAAACGTTGCCTTTTTAATGCAGCCAAATAAAAGATATGCTTTGCTCCTGAGTGGATACAATAAAGATTGAGATACTAAAGAGTGGGAGACTGTGCTGGAAAGCTGTGACCTAGATGGAGATGCCATCAAAGTCAACTGTTTCAACACGGGCCACCTGTGATGTGCTAGAGCAAAAGAGCTATTTCAGTCCCTCTTGGAGAATGAGACTGTAGGTCAGTGGAGTTGATGAAACTTGGTGTATGTGGACTTCAGCATCCCAATGAGGGGGAGACAGAGTAGACCAAAGTCACATGTCCCCTCCATCTTGTTTATGGCCATTCCTCAACACATGCCACCCGTGCTGCCATTGACTGCCACACTCCAGTTCCCTAAATGTTTTTACCATGTGCTCAATAGTATTTCATAGAGCCCTGCTTCTCTGGTCTATCTAGTTGGCTTGTGTTTGCACCCGGTCTTGTGCAAGCAGTTTGGATTTGTGTGTAAAGCCTGCCCCGTTGACTTAATATCTGATTCCACTCTTTTTTGATGTTAAACTGTTAACATTTTTCTTTGTTAAATCATATGAAAAACATGAAAATTTCTCTTTCATTTAAATCTCCACCCCAAATTTTGAGACGTACATTTTTTACTACTTGAATGAATTGTTTGGAAAGTAAGAGTGTATGAGTAGATCGGAGCAGGCCAAGGGATGCCTTCCATTGCAAGCTCTCTCATGAGCTAAAAAAGAGATCATATTCTCAAATAATGCGAGACTGAATGTGTTTCGAGTATGTAGCAGCTTTATTTTTTGTTATGCTTTCTTAGCGGGGTCATGAGTGGAAAGATGTCTTTGGCTTGGACTGAAATTGGAATAAGAAATGTTTTTTCTGATAAGATACCACTGTGCTAAAATTCTGCTTCTTTACTCCAGATTTGGGTAGCTTCTTTTTGAAACTAATTCTAGTTTCTCTGTGTTCTTGCTTTATATTCCTGGCCTATGTTTGAACAGAAATACTAACTCTGGATTGAGATGAGCTGTGGCTGTTACATGAAATACAGAAGTAGAGATTAGGTTGCACTCCCTGAAAACCGGTGGAGTTGTCAGGAATACTTGTTTTTATGGGCCTTGTTCAAAGCCTGTTGAAGTCAGTGAGAGTTTTCAGACTGTTTTGTTAGGCTTTTGATCATATTTTAAAGGAGAAAGGGTAGTTCATTAAACCACTGTGCTATTCAACCCATATTCCGGGCCATGTAATACAGAGAACATTGCTGTACAAATGGCACCTGGTCCAAACCCATATGCTGTACTTAAAACTTCATTAGCTACTGCTGAGCTATTTTAGAGCCACGTAGCATGCCATTAGAAGAATAGTCTGCTACACATTTGTGGCTTGTCTAGAGTTGCTAATTTTTCTTCCCAGTAGCTCCTGAAGCAGTAGGTTTAGTTCCAGGGCAGTAAATGGAGGATGTGTGTGTTCTTGTGTGGGAGCAGTGGCTCTTAATGTAGCTACGTATGTTTTAGTCTTTGAAATTCATTTGAGACATATCTCCTAGACAAAAATCTTTGGAAGTGTATTGTAGTCATGGAAATCTCAAACCATAACAAGGGTAACAGACAAGTTGTGCTCTGTTAGGACTGCAAGATCTGCAACAAAAATTAACGTATTAGAGTGAAAACAGGCTATTGTGATATTTGTTTTTTCTCTATCCTAATTCTCCCCTGCTTTTTTTGGCTTTTTTAAGCTTTTTTCCTTTTTTCTTTTTTTGCTCTTCTATTCTGTTGGGTTAATGAAATGGAAGTCTTCTAGGAAGCAGGACCAGCTGCTGTTAATACTGGTTGAGGGGTTGCATCTAAGTTAAATATGAACCTTTCTGAAAAGGGGTAAAAATTTTCTGACTTTTTCTCTATAGTGATTTCTTGTACAGTCTTAGAGCTACCATTTTTTTTCAGGGGACCATCAGGGTAGTGTCTGTTTTTTCTACTATGACTTATTTGAGCAATATTGGCTTCATAAGTGTAAACCTGGCCTTAATTGTAACTTCTGGTAAATGCTCTTTCCAAAGTTTATCTTAATATGTGTTTTCGCTTAATGTTGTGCCAGAAAGGATAAATTTTTGTAGCTCCAAATAATAATCTAGTTTTGCGGGATAATAAAAGTTCTTAAATTTTTGTTGTTGTTGTATTATAGGTTAAATACTTATTTTTCCTGGTATATACTTAAGGAAACCACAACAATGCTCTTACCCACTCTTTTGAATATTTACTGTTAAATTCAGAAGCCACTAAAGTGCATGGAATTAAAGAAGTTTTAGTCACTTTCTATGGAGTACATTTTACTTAATCTAAGAACGGTACCTGAGAAGAATCCTGTTGATCTCACTGAGACTGTAATTATAGAAAACTACCTTTCAAAGCGAGAAATGACTTGAGAATCAGCAGGATGCGTCAAATGAGTTGAAAATGAGAATGTGACAATTATTCTGCATAGAAGCTATTATTCTTATACAAAACATAAAATGCGCATATATTCTGAGAGCCCCCTTTATAGGTTGGAGCTCAAGAGATCTGGGTTGTTGCCCAGTTTCTGTCATTAGCCTCCTGGAAACCACTTACTTCAGTCGTTTGGGTTTTTTTATCATGTTGTCTCTGTTTTCTTATCTGTCAAGCTGTTGCAATGTGTTGATCTCATTAATAAACTGCTGTGGGATCAGCCAGTGGAAAACCTCTGCATCAGTGGTTAGTTTTGGCAATGTACGGCATGGTAGAAATTGAGAGTACCCCATAATTCTACAAAATCCTTTTCAGCAAGCATCAATACAAAAAAAGTAAGAAAACAATATTGAGAAGTGGCATGAGCACCTGCAGTCATGCGTTCCCCGTTCCTGCAGTATGAGACTTCCCCGCCACCCACACGTGATGGCTTCTGTTTCAGCAGGAAAAGCCAAAATGTGATGGAGCCGGGCGCCTGTGCGTGGCAGCAGGGCACCCTCGTCGGCACTGCAGGGCACCCTCGTCGGCACCGCTGCACCGTCGCCCTCATGGGCCGCGCCGTGGGCAGGGTGCGGGTGCTCCTGGGGAAGGTGCTGAGGCTTTCTGTATCGTGTACAGCAGTGTGCTGCATAGGCAGCCCGCAGGCAGTCACCTCTCCGTTCTTAGCAGTAAGAATGCAGCAGTTATTCTGCATGCAAGTTGTTCTTTGTATACAAAGTATAAAATACACATATAGTCTAAGAGCCCCCTTTATAGGTTGGAGCTCAGGAGCTTTGGGTTCTAGCCCAGCTTCTGTCATTAGCCTGCTGGAAACCACTTAAAGGTAAATATTTATTATTTATTAAAAGTAGTACAGTCACAGTTTTTTGGATGTAAAGAGAAAGTTTTATAAACAGTCATTTGTTTAATCTATGTTGTTTGTGATCTCCAGCCAGGAGAGCAAAGTGGTGATCAATTTGCCTTGCATGTACTACTCCCTAGAGGGTGCCAGACACTCACTTTCTGCAGTCCTGTTTGCTCTGCAGCCAGGTGACATCGTAGTGGTTTTATGGCAGCGCTCAGAAGGTACCCTCCCAAATAATACAAGCATTGCTTAGTGCTGTATGATAAGAGGATGAGAAATGAGCTGGGTGAATGATTTCAGCCTCTCAGTACTTTTAACTGTATTCTACTACATGAGGAGTTTACACTGACTGTAACTTAGTACAGTTGATTAAGAATTGTTTGTGTTAGCCAAGGGTAGTTGCAACAAAGAAACACAATTTTAAGAAAAAAAAAGTTATATGCCATTCAGAAGTTGTATTGACCAGTTAATGAAGTAAATGTCTCCTTTTCCAGTTTGCCAAGGAATAGCCCATGGAAGCTGGAGAAGTGCAAAGCCAGCATACTTCTACCTCTGCATCACCTTTGGCAAGTCCCCTGGGCCTGCTCTGCCATGCTTGAGACTCCAATGTTTCTGATGTTTAACTGTTTTGAAGCAGCATTTTGAAACAGTGGATGAATGCTTGTAAAAGGCTGTAAGTCCTCAGTTAAAAGGTGTGCTAGAAGTGGAAGGTACTGATGCTGTTGGTGGCTTTCAGCAACTGTGAGTGTAAGCTTTCTTTGAAATAAGTGTGTGATTGCATTATGCACTTCAAAGCTTTTTCTCAAATTATGCGATTGCAGTGGTTCAGCCTAGCAGCGTGTTGTCTCCTGTAGGTCCCTGGGCTGGATATGAAAGCTTTGGGACGTAATTGTGTTAGAAAAGAGGACAGGGCAGTTCCTGAAGACTCTTATAGTCACATTGCCCTCCACTAGTGACCAGACGGGTGGGGAAGGTGTTGGAAACGCTGCCTTTGTGGCAGTGTGAAATTCCACCACAATGTGGTATCTACCATGTCCAGATTCTTTGCTTTAGATACTCATTAAAAGAAGCTCACCAAAGGATTTGAGTTTATACCATTCCTTCTTCAGGCATAAAACATACAATGGCACATCAATGACTAGCATCTTTTGTCAAGCAGGCTTCCATAAAGACTGCCTTTTAGAGTATTTCATCTATCTGACCTCAGTCTTGATGCTGATTGTTCAGAAGTCGGTTAGGAGTTTACTATTTATTTTCAAGTCACTGAGCACAAAGAGACTCTCAAACTTGCATAAACTTTTCCCTCTGTTTTTCCTTGGAAATGCTTCCAAGCTTTTAGGAAAACAAACTTTGGAGGCAAGGACCTGTGATGTCTCTGAGGGAAGTTCCCTTTGCTAAGAAGATAACACGTCAGCTCTGGTTGTGTTAGAAGGGTGATGTAGGTGCTAAACTAGAAGGTGCTGAGAGAAGATAAAGTGCTTCACCAGAATTTAAGTGACCTTCCTCTGCGTCAGGGTAGAGACTGCAATTTTGCTTTTGTAACTTGCTTCAGATGCTTGCCAGTTATGCGGTATAGATTAGAGCTTTACAGGTGTTTTACTGGAACTGTGGGTCTATGTATGGAGCTGTGGGTGATAACCACTAGCCATGTGGCTTGTTGTTGAAGGGAGCTGCTCATCATGTGTACCAGGGTGATGTGTGTGGAATAGTTACTTGTGTAAGTAACTCGTGTAAGATAGATATGGAAAAATGCAAGACTGACACTACTCTTCCAAAAGAACAATTTGTGCTGTAAAATGGTAGGGCTTCACAGGAGGTGAAATGGTAGGGCTGATTCCAGAAGTGCTCAGAGTTGCTCCGAACTGAACTGTACCAACATATCACCTTGACTAGAACCGTCTCAAAATATCGTTGGCTGAACTATTGAGGGTAGACAGCTCACCTGGCAAATTTCTGCCCTTTCTCTGATGAGGAAATTTCTGTGAATGGACTTTGTTTTGCAGATTTATGTAATCACTTTGAATTTTGGGCAAATGATCTCTGTGAATCAGTTTTGGCCTGCCCACAAGTTGCTCTGTGTGACAGGAGGTTTGTGTAAGCCCCTTGCCCCAAGCGTGTGCCAGCCTTGCTCGGCGGGGTACTGCACCATCCTACACTGATCCAAACAGCAGCGGGAGCATTAGCATTAGCGGCTTGCTGTTCTGTTGCTCATGCTATTGTGGTGTCTGTAGGTCCTGTTGGTGGATCTCCTCTGAAAGCTACCTTTATGTCTTCTTACTTAAAGCCCTCGGCTCAGGACTGGGCAGTGAGGTACTGCAGTCCTTCCACCACAGGCTCTGTGGGAGACCAGACCCTAGGCAAGTCACTTAGACTTCTGTGGGATAAGTTCTTCATTTGCAAAACACAAAAAATGCTGCTAATGTCGCAGAGATTTTGTGGAGAGAAATGCTGAAGAGGTTATGCCATAATGTGATAATTGGGAAGGGAGGTTTTCAGGTGTGGCAGCATCTGTGGCTGGGTCTGCAGCCTGGATTACATGCAGCTTCTGGGTCTGTACGAGATGCCCGGGACGAATGGGCCATCAGCTAACTGTAGAACTAGATAAAATGCTTGGTCCAAATAGTGTCATGCCTCTGCCTGATAGTACTATTCATATGAGTTATAATTACTGGGATCACATTTATATCCTGGAAGAGTGATTAAATGAGTGATGTTTGTGAGGTGCTTTAGGAGAAGTTCCATGTAAAAACTATGCATTGATTTTTAGCCAATAACTGAGTATCGTAGAAAGGAAATCAAGGTGTTGTTTTGTTTTCCTTGAATATGAATAGTTAAAAATATTAGGCTTATACGTAGCAGTACTGGTCTTGGGTGCTTTCTGTTAGTCTCTACTTCCTCTGTCTGTGGGAGAGTTCCTGAATGCAATAAGCACCTTTTGAAATTTAAAACTTTGCTTCTGATTCTCATGGCACAACACTGTATAAACTGTGCTTGATGGTGAAGTACCCTGTGTGATGATACCTCCTTTTTTTTTTTCTCCTTTTTTTTTTTTTTTTTCTCTGTTATAGAAGTTGATATGCACTGAAATTCTCAGGTAGGTTACTCGGTAAAGTTAGATGTCCCAGCAGGTAATTGCCTCCTGCAGAGAGGAGGTTGAGCTTGTTTTGCAGGCTGCATAAATACCTGTATGTGCCAAATGCCATTTTCCCCCCCTACCTCCCCCAAAGGTTGCATTTACCAATCCACATCCTGTGCATCTGAGTTGTAAACTCTTATAAGCAAAGACATTTTCAGTCTCACTTTACCTCTGTACGTTTCCCTGTGCTGTAAACATCAGCTCTTTGCCATTTCCATCATAGTGTTTCAACTGTACTCCATTATCTCCCCATTTAGTCGTGGGGCTTAGGCACTACAGATGAACCAAAAGCTGTAACTTTTATTCTTCTAAAGCGCCTACTGAAGTCAGTAGTCATTTATAGCTGGAGTGGAGTTATTACAGCAGCAAGCCGGTAAATTTTGCCAAGTTGCCACAGCATAGATGCCCTGGCTTTAGATGATACTGTGGTATTTGCACAAAGAACAAATGAAGGAGAAGAAATAGGTATCAAAGTGTGTCAAAGAGGACTCAGCAGAACCGCGTGATTTTGGTGCGATAGAAAAGGATGAACTCTGAACGCTTATCCAAAACATAAGTAAAGCGGTATACTGATAGTTTGAATCCTGTTCATTCAAATGACACGGAGAGAAAGAAAATTAATGAAATAAAGCTTGTGGGAAGGAATGAAACTATTACTGTTGTGTGTTAAAGACCTATGATATATGAATTTTAGAAAGTGTTTGGTAGCATCTTAAGAAATCTTTGGGCCCGCAGAAGTGTGTCGATATTGCAGAAGAGAAATAAGTCAGTACTTGGAAGAGGAGGGGTTTTCCCTTTGCTGCAAAGGCAGTTTACTTCTTCAGGCCTCGGCTGCCTATTCATAGAGCTGCAGTCTTTCAGGTGGAAGCTGATGGAGGATGATGGATAGCTGCTAGCTCAAAAATCCATATGCCTTTCAACTGTGCTTTCTTATCCCAGACTTCACAGACATGGCAAGTGTGACCCATTTCTGCTGTTGTGCTGCATAGCTTTGCTGCTGCACCGACCTGGCCCATGGAGGTGCCATGGACGACAGGGTCACAGAAATAATCTGGGTTAAAGCAACTGTCTTGCCTCCTGCCCCCCTCCCCCCCCTTTTTTTTAATTGGGATCTGATTCTGTGATCTGGTTCACAGCTGCCTCTTGTAAAATACTCATGCTGGTGTTACACAGCTGCTTTAGCATAGCCAATATGAGTGGTGGTTAAAGGATGGAGTGAGAATTAGTAGCTAATGGCCATGAGTGTGGGTGTTCCCAGCCCAGCACTGCTCTCCTTAATGTGGAATTAAGGCATTGCTTGCACAAAGGAGAATTTTGCTTCCCAGAGGCTTCCACTGAATTCGGCTTCTGGACTGAAGTGCACAAAACGGTGCCTGATGCTTCACTGCAGGAGAGCAGCTAACGCTCTTGACAGCTGACGCATGAGCAAAATGTATGCTCATGAGACCCCTACATTTGCAAAAAGAAAATTGTTTTGATATTGAGATGAGAAGAAAATTGGTTTGATATTGTGTGTCCAGGCATTTTTAATGGGCTGCGAGACTTTCTTTCCAAAGATAAGTTGTGCTTCTGTGAGATTTACTTACAACAAAGTTCTTCAGCTCTTCAGAGAGTTTTTTTTTTTCAATGCATTAGCTCTGTTTTTCATGAATTTTGTGTTTTTCTTGAATTTTGAGCATGGCCTGGAGGCTAGTTTTAGCTGGATTTGGCTCGTTAGGTTACTTGATTTGGAACTAAGTCTCATTCTTCTTTCAGAAGAGCGAAGGGTAAAATGCCAAGATTATGTCATTCCTATGTGCATCTAATAATATCTTAATCTGCAAATAATTGTAATGAAGTCACTTGGACTGCTGGCAGAGAACAGTTTGATCCAGAGACCACTGAAATAAATGGGGGTCTTTACTGAGAGCAGAGCGTCGGACCAGGCTCCAGGGTGCTGCTCCATGTGTGTGCGCGCACGTGTGCGTGCGTGTGTCGGAGTGCTGGGCTGTGTTATGGAAACCAAGTTTCGTAACAAGTCCCCGCCAGTTCTCCCAGGCGGATAGCGGCGAGCAGCAGAGGCGGCCGTGCAGGCGCGCAGGAGGCGTGCGAGCGGCCCCCGAGGCGGCAGAGCAGCCGCTGTAACGGCCGCCGGGCCCCCGCGACGCTGCGGGAGCGAGGGCAGGAGCGGAGGCCTCCCGGCTGCCGAGCGGCTCCGGAGCGGAGGCCTCCCGGCTGCCGAGCGGCTCCGGAGCGGAGGCCTCCCGGCTGCCGAGCGGCTCCAGAGCGGAGGCCTCCCGGCTGCCGAGCGGCTCCGGAGCGGAGGCCGAGGCGCCGGCTGCCGAGCGGCTCCGGAGCGGAGGCCGAGGCGCCGGCTGCCGAGCGGCTCCGGAGCGGAGGCCGAGGCGCCGGCTGCAGGCCTGGAGGAGGCAGGGGGCTGCCGGCAAGGGCAGCAGCAGCGGGCAGGAGTACCGATTTGCCGCAGAAATTGCACAGCTGCGCTCTTGTAATCGCATTAGAAAAGTCAAACTAATAAGGGTGACGTGAGGCCCCTCTGCGGGGTGCGCGCAGGCAGACGCCTCGCGTCGGCGCGCAGCCTGCGCCCGGCTAGCCCGAGGGGGGAGAGCTGGGCACGGGCATTAGCAGAGCTGTGGGTGAGTTCGCGCCGTGCCTGCCAGTGCCGCGAACCCGTTTCCTTACGCGCTCAAAGCAGTTGACTCTAAAGAAACAAAGGCAAGAAAATACTGGCACTGAGTGTATTGCTTTTAAAGGGCACGTTTAGCTTTTTTGGCAAATGCTTTAATTAAAATGATGCTGTCTCTTGCCAGATTGCTAGGCAATTAAACCCTAATCAAACCCAGAACAAAATATTTCCATGGCACATTTTCAGTGCGATTCCTGGTTCAGAATGTAAGAAGGAGTATTATTTACAAAGACCACATTAACGGACATTAGCGGGTTGCTTATGCCCACATGGGAATGGATGACCAAACTCTTACAGCCTTCATTAGGAAGCAGAGCGTTTTATGTAAGGTAAATGTTTTTGGATATATGTATAATAAAGTTATACATATTAGTTTAAGAGCAGCTTCTCTGGAAACCCAATTGGAAATTCTTAGTTTTCCTGATGTGTAAGAGAAATCCATTTTCTGCAGATATTTTTAGTGTGAACTTCCTCTCAAGTGCTGTTATCCAAGGCTGTGTAGCATTAGCCCTCGCTGCGGTTCCAGGTTAATCATGTGATTTCGAAGCACCTCTGACTGCTTCTTGAATGACTGGTGGGGCAGGAGCCAGCAGGCAGTTGTTGCTGCGACCGCCTGCAGCTTCCTTTCTCTGCCTGGATCCTGGCTGATAAAACACTGAAATGCTTTGCTGTTACTGTTCTTCGAAGGTCATCAATGTTTTGTTTCAGTGTGAGACCCTGTTAGCAGAGACCCTTCTCATCACAAGCCTCCTATACAGATGTAAAAATGTATTACTCTGCAGAAGCAATGCATGTGTGGGAACACACAACAACTGTGCTATTGAAAGGCATTTCAGAACTGAACACTGCTGTTTCTCATTGAACCACAGCTATTTTAACATGAGCTGGATGAAGCAGTCCAGATTCTTTTTTTTTTATCTTGTTACATTTACAACTCAAATGAGATTGCTGTGTTTCAGAAAACTGCAAGAAGTGAAAATGTTGCAGCCCAAATCCCCCAGTGAGCTTAACCATCTTTTTCTGTGGCAAAGCACCATAAGCAAAGTATTTTAAAAACAGCAATGCTGACAATGAGAGCTAATAACTTTCCAGATGTTTGCTATTATTTTGCTGCATATGACCTTTTTTTAAAAGGCATTTAATCTGATCCTGCCAGTTGTTGCTGCCTGTGTGTGTTAAATGAACAGCTGGTTCTCTGGAGCCGGGAACATTAATGCTTTCGCTTCCATGAAACCGGGATCAGGGGAGGAGGCTTATTGTACCAGATAGGGAGAACATTTTCTCATGTGAATTCAAAAGCAGAGAGAGAGAGGGGGGAAAAAAAAATGGATCTTAATGCTGCGTGAGTGCGTTTCAGTTTCAGTGGATCAAATCTTTCCTCTATCTGCATCCCAGCTATTTGGTTGTGATCAGATGATCAGGACTCAAGGAAGCGATTGGAGAGCGAGCTGGCTGCAGCTGCACTGTAGGCTGTTTTCAGGGACAAGGAGCCACTGTTTTTCAAACATAGCATAAACATAGAAGTTATTTTGTAGGCTTCAGGATGCAGATATGGGCTGTGCTGCCAGCATTGTTCTGCTTCAAGCCTTTCGTTCTGTGGTACAGAGGAACTGTCCACATATTTGTAGACGGCGACGGCGAGAGGAGTTGTCACATGAAATTCTGCCACTGGATAGCGACGATGAAATGAGCAGACCCAGAACTCTCATCATTATGGTACAGTATCCTTTAATCAGCAGAGAGAGTTGACAGAATTATTATTACAGATGTTGTATGATTTATTTTCTGTAGCTATGTAGTCAGAGAGAAAGAGCGTTTGAGAGACTATTTGCAACAGTAGATTAGTCTCCCAGTAGCCTTGCTGTCTTTGTTGTCAAACAGAGCTGAAATATTACTTTAATCTATAGCTGAAGCTGTGAGCTACATGTAGGCTGTATAAAGTAAATGTTCTGTTATTTAATTCACTCGTGGGTTTTCTTGCTATTTGTAAGATGTGGGGCAAGCATTAGAACTCATAATGCAGTTATGTTTTATTTCAGACTGGGAATTCAGAACAGCAGACAGCTTAGAAATTGTTTACTAGGTCTGTTCATAAACGTGGAGGAAAAAAAACAACCCAAAACAAACAAAAAAAAAACCCAAAGCCCTCTCGTGTCACGCAGGATGCAGTTGGAATTTGTATCAAGTTGTATGCAAATAATCTTCCCATGTATCTTTGCAACAAACTGTTTGCAGCACTACAGTGTTTGCTGGGTCACCGCTTTCCAGTTTCATGAGTTTCCTCCCCCTCTTTAATGAGGGGAGACTCAGAAGACTCGTTCTGAGTGTCCTTGTCTTTCTGAATTAAACTGGTTTATTTTTATTTTGTGGTTGAAATAAAATGAGCACTATAGGTTTATTAGGAATGAGTGACAAGGCTGTTCCTCATTATAAATCACTGCTTCAGAATGAAGAAGATGCTTAACACTTAGTTACTGCTCTTCCTTGCTGAATATGTATATAGTTAGCATTTCCAGAATCTTAAAGCAGTTTGGGTCCGAGTGATGTATTATAACAACCTTTTTACTTTGTAGATGGCAATGATTTGGTACTGTGTCACTCTTGATAAAATATTATCAAGACACAGTATTTCTGCTGGTTTACATCAGAGCAGTCACATATGTGATTTCAGTGGTAGAAAGAGCTTTTTCCATTAAAGTTATAATTATGTCCTAAGTGCACCCCTGACACCTCACTGTGTCACACAGTGCAGCAACTTAGATATCAGCAGGAGTTGGTAACGTTAGGCAATTCGGTAGCTGTCATGAGATCTGGCAGTGGTTTGAATAGAGCATTACTGCCCATAGAGGTGTGTGTTGCAGTCATGGCAACTATGGTAGCTAGGATCCTATCCTAGCCATGCTTTTCGTGGTCAGCTGAGGGTCTCCCAGCGCATGGGTCATGGCTACTGCTTGCAGGGAGAAAAGGGATGGATTTCATCATTGCGAAGCTGGTGGTTAAACCTCTTCTGCTTTTAATTCTAGTATCCACAAAACTAACTTTTTTTTTCTCGCTTAATGGTTAAATAAACTACCTCAAAGGCATTTAAAAAAATAATTGTCTTCCTGCTGCTGGTACTTTTGAGCATAATGAGGTGAGGAGAGTCTGGAAGAAACTGCAACATGTCAGAGTATAGATCACCTATGAAACTTGCTATGCTCCCTGGAAGAAAAGTAGAGTCCTTATAATGACACACCAGTGCCCCATACCCAGATGTTACCACAGCTTGAGCTGTGGTTCTTTATGCGGTAAAACCTGTGCGAGGGGTCTCGGAGCCGCAGCTGAGGTCCCTGTGTCCTCCCCCTCCCCTGGGAGGAACCAGCGGAGCTGCCCACGGACCTGGAGAACTGGGGATGCCTGAGGGGATAAGCACCCCCGAGACGGCAGTCTGCTACCTCCTCCTGGGGCTGGGCTCTCGAGGATTTCCTGCCGGCCACAAACCAGTCTGGCCGTTGTAGTAGTGGTACTAAGGGGCTTTGTGTGTCTCTAAGGCAAAAGTTAAAGCCATGGTGTTTATCCTGTCAAAAGGCTATGCTCTTCCAGGAGGTCTGTGGGACCATCTTCTCCCTGCTGTTTCCCTTGGAGAAGAGGAGGATGAACAGTTCAGCCCCATCATGAGGCTGCTTCAGAGGAATTAGCTAGGCAAGCTGCTGTGCATAGAAGACTCAGAAGAATGATTTTTTTTCCTCATTTTTGTTCTTTTGCTCTTCTGGATGTGCATCATTACTGTGCTTTTTCATTTATAAGCAGACTCATTTATAAGCAGGCTAGAAGCAGTTAATTATAACTGTACTTAAAACAAATTGCTATGAAGCTTTGCAGTTAGGCTTAGTAATGATGTGGAGCACTGGCAAGTTCAAAAGAAAGCAGCGCTTCAGAGCACTTCTATTTCTGCCACCGATGGTACTGTTTTCAGTAGACTTTCATATTTTACTTGAAAGAGCAGCATGATAAGACAGGAGGCTGCTGAACCTTAATAAAACATGTATTATGGTCCTAAAAATATATATATTTTTTTCCTCCTTGGTCTGTTGTAGACCATCAAGTTTTTGTCTGGATAATACAGTGGAGACAGTTACATAGACTGAGCAAAAGAGTATTTATTTCAAAATGTCATTATTCACACTGCATGGCTTTCAGGTGTTAAACTGATCCCAACTAGACTACTAAGTTTTTGTGCCTGACAGTAGTGGGTGACTGGGGTGCCCAAAGAAGAAAGGCAGAGACAGTCCTGAAATACAGTATATGTGAAATACCCTGACAGGCCTGGGTCAGGTTGCCAGGAGCTGTGCTACCACGCGGATTGCTGTCGGATCTGGCATTTGTCTCTTCTCGCTTTCAGGTGAGATGGTCCATCTCTCTGTAGCTCGTGGGGCACAGGGTGCGTGCTCCTGAGTGAGAGTGTTAGTATTTGGTATTGACTACAGAAAGTAAATTATACGTTCTTTCCAAATGGCTTTTATAAGTCCTCAGGTGCTGCTGTGTTGTCTCAAGTCTGCTTGCCCAATGACACAAAACTAAAATCTCAATGTTGCCTTAATATGGAAAGCAATCCTAGCCATAAGGGAGAGCAGCCTGCCCTAAAATACTTCTAGTTAAGTATACAGCACTATTGATAGGCGGTTCTATAATTATAGCTTATGTTTGCCCCCTTTTCTCTCTTAATCCCAGGAGAGGAACATCCTTGGAGTTCTTCCATGAATTGTGCATTTGCCAGTCATGTTCACCGATATCAAAAATTGAGAAAAGTATTAGAGGAATTCAGTTTGCTATTTTAACGTGAACAAATCTGGTTTGGAGGGGTGGGGGGGAGGAGTGACATCCCTCTGTACAGTTTCAGTGGCCTATCCCATGCCGCATGAACCAAGGCTGTCTTTCACTATTGAGCATGATGTGCTCATCTTCGATCCTGGTAGCTGCCTGTTGTTTTTACCTGGTGGTGACAGCAGAAGCAGTAAGTGTCTTGTTGCAGAGGGCACACAGGTAACAGTCCTGGCTCCAGGTGGTGGCAGTCCAAGGCAGAGATGGTGCAGGAACACCCCAGGGAAATGCAGGGAGAAAACCCCGAGCACAGAGTTTGCAACTATTGCCTAACCACCACCTAATAATCACCATCATGAAGCTTAAAATTCTGCTTTTTATCCTTGAACAAGGCAGACTGATGATTGTTTTTAGGTCATGAGTGGTTCCATAGGGCAGGGAAGAGATGTAAAAAAAAAAAAAAANAAAAAAAAAAAAAAAAAAGACAAAACTGGGAAGTATTTGTCAAAGACTGTGGATTGTCTTTTCTTTAGGCTTGGACAGAATCCTGGGAGTTGCCAGAGACGTGCAAAATGAGTATCCTCATGCCACTAAGCAGGTGTACAAGTTGAATCGTCATCAAATTCAGTGGCTCTGCATTTACTAGACTATCTTATTCTTTTCTGTACCTTTAAGAGTATGTTTTTAAGAGCTAGTTCTCAAAATAAGTTTATGATATAGGGAGGTCAGATTTAAAAACCAATGTAGAGTGAATGCAAATGACTCTTTCTTCCAGCATCGTCATCATCTTTTTCTCGCAAAAAAGCAAGTAAAGTTGGTACTTGGGGTTACGTAGTTTGGTGTTTGGAGTGGGAGTGCTAACATTTAGGATGACGCTTTGCATTTGGAACATGTGACTTGAAAAGAAGTTGAGCTGTATCTAGTAGGTTGTTCTATGTCTCTTCATGTATTTAATGATGACCTTTGGCAGCAGAGATGTGTGTGGAAGATGAGAGCAAGGCAAGATATTTGTTGAGGATATGATTCTTTTTTCCTTTATATCCTGCTATGCGACACATGGCAAAATATTTTAGATCTTGAACAAAATGCCATAACTTGAACTGAAATGTTACTGTCTAACTTGAACACAGCAACAGCAATGTGATGGTCCTACTGTGTTGCATTTTTCATCTCTGAAAAGAGACATTTTGCAAAGAGATTTTTCTCTATGCTTTCCATTACAGAAGGAGGAGTGGAATAACTTCCCCTGCTGCACGGATACAGGACAGATTCTCTGGTATACAGGCAGAGCTGAGACACGATCAGAGTTGCTTCTTGTGTCACTCTGTAAATAGAATTTTAGTTTTATAAAAGCAGTAGAAGTGATAAAAGTGTGACTTGAGAATCTTCCCTGGCAAGCGTCTCATCTGTAGTGCTGAAATTCGCATCTGGAATTGTGTTCCTTAAGTTTTGTTGCCCCATGTGTGCTAGTTTTATGTTTCTAGTTTGTTTAATTTTCAGTGCACTCATTTGCTCATCTGTATACATCTACCTAATTAAAATTTGCACTGTATGCATCCTAAGTATCATCAACAGGTAGCAATTCTGAAAATCATTTCAAGATCTCCCACTCATGACTTAATGATAAAAAGAATATATATATGTGGCCTTTTAGGGAGGACTAGCAGTGGCTTTTGGAGGTTAGTATTAGATTTAACTCTATGAAGAGAAAGGCCTTCCGTTGATGTCTTGGAGGAGGAGAAGAGCATCTTTGGAAAGCCAAATTACTAAGGGCTGTAAAGATCAAAAGAAGTATTCAAAATAGTCTTCTCTTCACTCAAGTCATAAGCTTCAGTCTCAAGTATATTTGAAAACAACAATAAACATGTTTGATTTTATGCTTCACACTTAGGACCTTAATTTCTGCTTTAGCTCTTAACTTCAGTAGGAACAGAAATAGGCCTAGATTTGAATGGATGGATAACACTAGAATGTGAAGAGACAAAAAGAAGTAAACAAAGCACAAAATACCGTTCTACTTCAGAGAGCAATTCTCACAATGGTTCTCCAAGGTTCTTGTCTTTGTGACTTTTCTTGTGCGTGAAGTTCAGCAGGGCTGCTGATAGCTTCATAATCCTTGTCAGCCTCGTCCCTTCTGCGGACGTGCTCAACTGCAGTTCTTTGGGTCTCAGAGCTTTAATCAGCACGGTGGTGTAGGAGGGCCAGAGTCTGCCTCGCTGCTTCAGAGCAGCGTTTGTCCTGCTATACTGAAAGATGTTTGGGTTTGTTTTTTACCAGTTTTGGTGGCAGACATGGCTCTTGTTATTGTTTGATAAAACACAGAGAAAAATGAGCACAAGATGGGGATCCATTTTCATACTCGTGTTAAAGTATAAGTATGATCCAAAAGGAGATGGCATAAAACCAGCCTTTTTTTCCACTGAGCAAATCTTCTCCATGTGACCCTTGTAATCCTCAGATCTCTGATCTGAGCAACAAGGTTTTGTATTGCTTTCTTCTCTTGTTAATATTGCAGCAACACTTGTAGCATGCGTGAAATGTGGAATGAAATAATTATGAATGTGTCAACCAAATTCTTATGAGAGGTTATAAAGGGTGTAGACTCAAAACAGTAAAAGGGGATGAAAACATCCTCCTACAGAAGAGGATTGTTTTTTGAAAGAAGCAAGCTATTTATTTGTAAGCAATGCAAAGCTGGAGAAGTAGGGTATAAATTAAAGGAATGGGGAAAAGTCTTTGGGAGTAGCAGCCGTTGGCAGCACTTCATGAAGGCTAATGTGGTTTTCTGTACTTGACAGTGATCCTACCTAGGATGCGTGTTCAAAGTGCTTCTTGGGAGAGGAGAAAATGGACCTATAGAAAGCTAAAGTAACTTGATTAAGGCCAAGAGGGAAAGGAGAGAAACAAGCAAACCTTCAGGATTTTCAGGCTTTGGCCATCTGCAGCCACACATCTTGGCATAACAAGCTCATTTATAAACAAATCTATGTACACACATGCTTGATCTGTCGCAGCATTGTCTGCGATGCCCTGTCAGCACTTCTGCCTGGCTCTAGTTCTGATGGGCTGTAGCAAATGCTGGCTTTCCCCATTGCCCTTGATCGTTTTGCTCTTTGCATTTTCCTCCAAGCTTTTTTTTTTTTTTTTTTTTTTTTGCGCCCAAGTATTGCCATCTTACAAGGGAAGGAAGAGGACTTGAGAACAAAAACTCAATGAGATGTCTTGTCTGGGATTCTGGACTTGGGTAAGCTATGATTGCAGGACCTTAATCTATTTACATCATGTAGTACCCTTGGACATAGTCAGCTGTGAGTGCAAATCATGCACTTAAATTTGTCGACTTTCTTGTGCATTACAACTTTAAGTACTTGAATGAATGCTAAGGAAAAGATAAACTGTGGGTGGTAGTAGTAAAGAGGTCGACATAGATATAATGGTGCAGGTAAGCACAGGATGAACCATCAAAAGTATTCACAAGAATAACTTTAAATCCTGGAGACTCCAGGAAATGCTTTGAAAAGTATTCCATGCTCAGAAATAGAGAATTCAGTGGAGGTATTTTGTTTCATACTTCAGCAGCCAATGTAGTGTTGGGGAGAAATATAAAACTCTAAAATAGATACTTATCTGATCCTGAGACTTCTAAAGTGGTATGAAGTAGCCCATAGTCTATATACCTTGTAAGCAGGCAAAACTAGCTGAGACTTTGCTAGTGAAATATCTCTGATTCTGTAAAAGTGAACTCTCTGAAATTCCAGTCTTCTGTCATGTTTCACTTTTGTTTTTTTAAGATGTATTAAATTATTTCACTTCAACTTTCTTCTTGGAATGACTCTTTATGTATTTTTTAAATTGCTATATAAAAAAATGAAAAGTTCAGAGATAGAAACTTTTTTTTAACTGATGTCAGGCTTTATAAACAGGAAAGAAAGTATTCTCTTTTGTTTTGAAATAATGCATAGAATAAAACTGGAGTTAACTTCTGGATTCACATTCCAATTTTTCATATTTTGTGACCGGTACCACCTAGGACTTTTCAGAGAAGTCCTCTGTCTTTTATGTGCATCTTTGGCTGCACAAGTAGTTTCAAACTCCTGACTGGGGTAAATAGCTGGATGCTGCACCTGCAGGACGAGGTCTTGGCGTGCAAGCGTGTGTCGCCTGCTGGCGCTGCACTGACCAGGCTGCACGGGGGCTCGGGCAGCTGCATTAACCTGTGCTGACACGGGCTGGGAGCACTGGTGTGGCCAGACCTGGGCGCAGGAGCGGCGTCTCCTGCGCTGCCCAGGCTCCGCTGCAGAAGCACAACTTGGTTTAGCAGCAGCGCTGGCCGCAGGTTAGGGGAGCCCTGTAGGGATGCCTGGGCGAGGGGGTGCTCAAGGCGCTTGGGAACGTGGCTGGGCGGGTCGGCTCCTTGGCTCTGCCTTTTCAAAGAAGTCGTAAAGTAAAGCCATGCTTCAGAAAGTGGCTTTGATGCCAGTCCTGAGCCCTCTCTCCTGCTGGCATTAACTCTCTGCTGGCTTTGGCACCCTGAGCCAGCTCCGGAGCCGGTTTTGCTCCGTTGTCCCTCCAGACTATGGAGTAGAGCTGCTCAGGGTTTGGTGCGAGTGGCAGCGTTCGGGACCCATCACCAGGTCTTTGGCTGCGAGCACGGGGATATTGATTTGGCTTGGAAATGGTGATGCCCCATAAGAGGTAACGGGGCGAGAAGGAGAGCTGTAAAGGGAACTGGCCCTCCTAGAGAGCCACCCAGCCAGCCAGAAGTGCTGCCAAAATAAAAGCTGCTGGGGAGAGAGGGAGCCATTGCAGCAAAGACAGTGGGTGAGGAAGGAAGAGTTCAGTGACGAGAAAAAGAGAAGCCAAGTGGAAAATACTGTTTCTTCTCATCTCAAAAGGAATTGGCACGCTGCTGTTGCGCTTTTGTAAGATTTGCTTTTTAAAAGCTGGCTACCGCTGCTCTGTGTTGGCACATCAAGATACTCTCATTGATACTGTTTTTTCCCTCCTCCTTGCTCTTATCAAGAGTTTTATTTTTGTTTTACAGTGGGTATTAGTCCTCTCTTCCTATGTTAATGCCTCCTCCCCTGCCCCCTCATCACCCCTTCTTGAGGGGGGACCCTCATGCTCGGGTGTCCGGCTGCCCGGCAGCCCTCTCCCTCGGGCATGGACTGGAAATCTGAATGGAGCACAACAACACTGGCTTTCGTACAGCTTCTCTGCTTACAACCGTAATCTAAACAGCCTTTACCTCTGCGTTTCATACTCCGCTCTGCTCCAGAGTGATTTGATTGTAATGGTGTAGAAAGTCGTCGTTGCTCCACAGCCTTCCCAGCAGCTTTGGGCCAGCGCGGTGGTGATGTGGCATGGTGCCACGGGAGTAGTTTTGCCTCCCCTGCCCTGATAAGGGCTCCTGAGCCCCCTCGCTTCCCCAAACAGGGAGCTCACCTTGCTGCCAGCAGGCTCGGGGCTGGGGCTGAAAGGGGAAAGGAGGAGTAGGTGCCGTGAGCACATCCACGGTGTAAAACGAAGCGCAGGTGCTGTAGGCACTGTAAAACTCAGTGCGGCTAACATTGGTGACTGTATCTTTTGCCTTGGATCCCCGAAGAGCTGCCACCTGATTTCTAAACTCTCAAGAGAGTCTGACTTCTAGATTGCGTTTCCTGTATTGCGCAAACCCACGCTGAAAGACATGAT
Organism: Apteryx rowi; assembly: GCF_003343035.1. Lineage (NCBI taxonomy): Eukaryota > Metazoa > Chordata > Aves > Apterygiformes > Apterygidae > Apteryx > Apteryx rowi. The sequence goes on along the minus strand of NW_020450085.1, from coordinate 3,645,576 downwards.
CGTTTCATGGCTGTTGATGACTGCTGTCAGCACGGGGCTGATCGAGGCTAGTTCCAGATCACGGTACCTCCTGTAGCTGCAGAGTAACAGCACCAGCACGGGCGAATGGTTCTGATGCAAAAACAGTTGGTAAAGGCAGAACCAAGGATTTCATTTCTAAGGTTAAGCAGCTTATTTGAGTCTGTCAGCTAGCGCTAACTGGCAGCTCTGTTTTTGTGTCTATGCAAAATGTAGAAGCTGAGAAATGAACTCTCTGCCAAAGTCCTCAGGTAACCGAACTCTGGTTGTTGCTGTACGGTTGTTCCAGGAGTGCGGGAACAGGCACAGCGTTGTCACAGCAAGTGCCACTAAGGCCGTGTCTGGGAAACGCCAGAGCTCCTTCCTGCTGTTCTAGCTTTTGGATCACTTCCTTGAATAGTGAAATCTTCCAGCCTTAATTCGCGATTGGAGTGAGGAATACCACAGTGGAGAAAGGACTATCGTTCAGCATCAAAAAGCATGTTGCTGTTCAATACCTCGGGGGATTTGAGGTGACAAGGATCTGCCATCATCTCGGGGCACTATTCCAAGTGCAGGCCTATCTAAGGTAGCTTAGAGTGTGAACCATAGTCTCCTACACTGAGATGCAGTAGTTATGCATATGTACACACATCTCCAAGCAGAGAGAAACTCGATGTGCAGATTCCCCCGCTGGCCTGGGGCATCACTTATTTCAGCTCTCCTGGGTCTCTTAGCTTAGACTTGGTGACCTATATAAATAAGTTATAAATAAATATAAATAAATTATAACAAGTGAACAGCTTGTACACATGTACAAAAATAAACTATTTTTAAAAAAGTGGAAAAATGTTCTTTAACTTTGTGCCTCTTTAGGACAAAATGTGATCTTCTGTCTAAACAGAAAGAATTTGTGTGCAATATGTTACTCTTACAATTGCAGTCTGTTAATAATTATTGCCAATTTGTGGTTAGCTTAAAACATAATAGATTCTGTGTGCATGGTTTTCAGTGAAAAATAGCTATTGTAATGTTTTTGTCAGGCTTTTTTGTGCCTCAGGGATCACTCTGAATACCGTTTATGGAACCAGCTGAACCAAACGCTTCATGCCTTTAGTGTTTGCTTTTCCTCATTTCTCATCTGTCAACTGCTGTGCTCGTTTTCTTTTCATTAATATTGATACGTGCTTGAAGATGAGACAGCCAGATTCAGTTCTTGGTTAATACATGTGTAAATTCAGTAGAAGAAATGTTTGACTTAATGCAGTAAAACAGCTCAGAAATATAATTCTGTGCTGCTTGCATGTTTCTGTCTTAAAAGAAAAAAAAAATGAGAGGGAGAAATCCTAAAGTTAGGGAGAGTGGAAAACATGTGGCCTTGCTGAATCGGCCAGTGGTTAGCTATGAAACTAGTATGTTGGGAGTTGAACATAATGTCATCAATCACTCATAATTTTCTTTGGCTTTTCAGTAACGGTTTGGTGTTACCTTGATGTTATCAACAGGTTGTGACTTAAGTCTAAAATTAGATCTTTTGGAGGATAAATGTAACAGTAAAGTGATTAATTACTGAAATGTAAATTCCTGGAACCAGATGTTCCACTCTCCTTTTTGAGATGTCTCTTCCATTAGTAAATTATGTGCAAACATGTATTACAGCTTTTTCTATAGCAGGTCTGATCTTAGTGGGGTACAGAGGGAGGACACTTTCTTGGGAGAAACTGAGCCTGGAACTGGGCCTGTTTTTTTTCTCGTTCTTGGATACTTGAGGCTTGAGAGTAAAGAATAAGATTGGTGTTCACAGATCCCATCTTCACTTCTTTCCTTTCAGTGCCTTAGCTCTTTCCCTGCCTTTACCTCAGTCCTGAACGTGCTTAAGGAGCCTTTTCTCATCTCCCTTGAGCTCCCCAGAAAAAGCAGCCGGCCACAAGCCCTGCTGCTCGCTCAGTCCATCCACCTGCTGGCGGGCGCTCGAGCCTGGGCTCGTACTTTGGGGCTGCGACTTGGCTACTGCATTTGGCTCCTGCCATGCTCTCGAGCAGCCTTAGCCCTTTGGTTTTGGCAAGGGGGTAAGGCACAGTCCGTTAGGAAGTGGAGTTATGTGAAAGATTGTGTATGGTCAGGAATGGCCAATTTTCTTAGCCTTACAGTCTTGCCGCTGGGTTTTCTTTTAACTGACCTGTAACCAGAAGAAGTCAAGTCCGTCACTAGGTGCCTCTACTTGTGAGTGTTAGACATGTGCTTTGTAACACAGCCTTGAAGGGAATGTGAGCAGCAGACACGTGGCAAATACAGGGAGAACAATCTGTACCTCGAATCTGGTAAATACAGTAGAAAACACTTCCTGATAGGAATTGTGCGCAGACTTTTCATGAATACATTTTCAAATATTGGTCGAAGATATATTTTGTTGTTCACACTGCGTCTGGTTCTTCTTGATCACAATTAGCCCCTTCTATCATGTAATTTTGTTTCTGCTGACTGGGTACCAAAGGCATCGGTTAGGGAAGGAGTTGTGACCACAGTGCGTGTGCATCTGTAACAGTGGGCTAAAATACTTTTGTTTAGAAACCCCCAGCAAAGCAGCTTTGACAGGTAGAGTGCTCATTCCTCCAATGGCTGCGCAACCGCAGAACAGTGTCCCAGAATGTATGGAAGTGTAAAGAAAACCCATGAGCACAGTTTGAACTGAAGAACTCTTTGGAAATGATAAACTCTTGATAGCTTGTGCTTAATTCAAATTTTTATATAAAAGATGAAGCAGATCTTAAATGAGCTTTGTGTTGTACCAGTGTGTTTTAGCCTGGCCTTTCTGAATCTGACAAACTCTCAATATTGCTTAATAAAATGTAATTCTGAAATGTTTTCATTATATAAAAAAGACAGTTCTTGAAGAGCGCACCAAAAAGGACCTGTCCAAATGAAATGTTTGAGATGAGTTGACCTAAGTTTGTACCACCTTACACAGAGAATTCTCGTTACACAATACTTTTAAGCTGCCAAAAGCTTTTGCACATACCAAGTGCTTGCCAACTTTCCTTTTTAAAACAAAATCAAAGGCAATTTTGAGTTACATGAGCCTGCAGAAAGCATCCAAAATTGGTGATTGAGCACTTCTTTTTGTAAAGTGCATTCAAAAGGCAACTGGATTTCTTGGAAATATTTTCACAAAGGATTTGCTCCTAGAGTCAGACCATGTCTGCAGTCTTTCAAGCAGAACAAGGAACTGAGTGGGGAAGAACTGCAGCAAACTCTGCTTTACTTCCCATCCACATCTTTTTCTGGCACTTGTTTATGCTTGGCTCTAGGATGTATTTGTAGAAAATCAGAAATTAACCTCTTAGCTTCTGATCTTCTGATCAATTCTTTTGTATCTAGCTCAAGTGATGCTGGACAGAAATAAGGACCATGTTGTTCCAGCTATTTCTGTAGTTAGAGAGAGTGAATTTATTGGACTCTCTAAAATTTCTAAAATAAAATCCAGCTAACTTGGGGCAGGCTTAGGTTGTCAATGACCAGTTCAGGTCCCTGCTAGTAAGGCTTGTAACTGAATGTCCAAGGGCTTGTCTGTGCATGTTGCATACAAGGAGCAAGGGGTGGGAGTGGGGAGAAACACGGGAGAAGGAAGAAATACTGCCTCGCCCTCATCCCATTAGAGAAAATCGGCTTGAGAAAGTGAGGAAGAGGAACTGCTGATTCGGTGCTCTGCCTCCCAGGGCCTGGGCGCGCAGGGCAGCTCTACCCTGTTAAGAATGGCACAGTTCTGCTCTTGTTTTTTAGCCCATTCAGAAGTCAGAAATAAAGTTTGCTTTTTGATCTTTCCTTGGGTAGCAGACTTCCATAGCAGCCTCTTGAGGGGGCTTTAATACCATGCGCAATTCAAAACAGATGCACTGGAACTGGCAAAATTACAGAGAGGGGTGAGGAGGATCAGCAAAGTGGGAGAGTTACTCTGCGAGTGTGTAGACAAAGACTGAGCCTTTAGCCTGAAGAAGCTACTGTGGGGGGATATGATGGAAGTCAGAAAAATCAAGAGCGGTCACAGACACGACTTTGCTTGCATTCTCTTCTGACAAGAGAAGTAGGGACCATCAGATGAAACTAGTTGATGTCAGGTTTGAAAAAGGAGCTCTACTTCACAGAATGAATAATTAAACTGTAGATTTCCTTGCCACTCCCCTCCCCCCGCCCCAAATCTGTAATGTCCGTGGAGAAGAATGACTAGGAGAATTCATGAAAGAAAAATCTTTGGGAGTTATTAAATACAAAGATACCATTTCTAGCTGAGAACCTCCATAAGTGTGCTTGGAAGCATATTCAGGAGAAATACTGTGCTTGATGTCTTGTGTACTTGTATTTCTTTAGGCACCTATAAATTCTTGCAGGTGCAGAAGTCTGCATTAAATGAACTTTCCTCTTACTCAATATGACTGTTCCTGTATAAGCTGGAATTTAGCCTGTGGTATCTTTGTGCATGTTCAGTACTTTGCTTGCTACTGAAATAGTAGTATTGTACTTTGTATCCTCTTGCCTCTTACATATGCAAGTATGTGAAGTTCATTGCCTCTGCTAACATGAATTATTTTGCATTTGTTGCAGTTTACTGCCCATGTGCATGGATCTTAATACTGAGAGTCAGCTGATGCATTGTAGCTTGTTTGTGTAGGAGGACCCTCAGCAGTCAGTTGGATATTGCTTGCTGCGAGGCTGGGATAATTGAGGGAATGAGTGTAAAACTTGATATATCATGCTAAATTTCTTTTTGCCAAGATTGGGGCTATATTTAGGTTTGTTGATTACTTTACGCAGGCTCCCACAAAACACTGGACCCATTCTGGGATCCTAACCACTGCCCATTCTGTTTTTTCCCAAACTTTTATCTTCTTATTTTGGTAATACTGAAGACTGCACAGTTGTTACAAGTATCAATTAGGATTAGCAGTTTTTAGTTATCAATTCTTTTTTCCCCAAACAAGTCTTCAGTTCTCTAGCTAAATCTTGAGGCATTTGCTAGTCTAGGTGATTACAGATGCATTAAGAATAATGCAGTAATGAGCTGTAGGCCCTGAGTATTTAGGCTTTTAATCAACAGCAGAATGGGATGGTCCTTGCTTTTCTAGTCTTATTTTATGAGCAAAGGGAAATTAGAAATGGAGAGTGGAAACATGAAACAACTCTTTTGATGTACAGGAAGTTATGTCAGAGCGAGAAATACCATATCAGGTCTTGGCACTCTCCATTAGACTGCTCTGTTTTTCTCTCTGTATCCCAAGAGATCAGGTAAGAGAAAAGGAAGGTCAAAAGGATGCAGGTTGTCTTTTTCTCTTTTCCACATACCAAACTAGATTAATGTAAATCTGATTAGCAGGATTTTATATTTCATTCCTTCTTTGATAAAATAAGATATTCTTTCCCATCTGTTTTTGAAATTCTTAGGCTTTCTCTGTCATCGAGAATCCCATTACTTAGCTTTCCATTATAGGATCCAAATGATGAATTACTGTATGCAGTCACTTTCTTAATTGCTTAAGATATTCATGGGCACTAGAAGAGAGTTTAAAGCAGTTTGTAACTCTGATAATCTGTGTTTGATATCACATACTTGTAACAGAATAATGGTCTTACAATCAGCTTGTATACGTACAGAGGGAGAGTATTTTAGTAGTTTAAAAAAAAGCAATGAAGAGGTTCCCGGGATATTATATATATCAATATTGTGGCATTGCAGATACTCTTTTTGGCATTAAGTTGCCTGACCTCCTTTTGCTTTAGTCATTCCAGCTGGAAAATTAGAGGAAAATGTGGATCCTCTTTGTAAACCAGATGTTGTGTCTAAGCTGACCTTTTCTTGGTAATAAATGAAAAAGAAAAATCCTTTCTGCAACTTAGCATAGACATCAATAGCACATATTAGAATTACAATCAAAAGCATGTAGTAGAAGCCAAAAAACCCAGCAGCAGCAGCATGTCTAGAGATAGTAAATTTATATGATTAAATTATTTAATGGCCTTTTATGGCCCTTCATCGCTATATATGTTTTGTTATCAAGAGCTGACTCTGGTCCAAGTAGATGAAAACAAAAGGGTAATGTTTGTTTGAAATTTCCCAATGGATCAAACGAAAAGAAATTAAAAGTAATTGCATATTTTGCTTTTGCACACATCAGCAGGACTACATTGCAAATAGAAAGTTTAGTCTTCCAACCTGATTCCTGATGTAAGAAGCAGCATTTTGTTTGCTGAAGAGAGGACGTGCAGCCCAATTTCCATCCAGCCTGTGCAAAGATACCTGGAACAAAAGCCCACGACTGCTGGGCTCGGTTGGGCTGTATGTGAGTCCACAGCTTCACAGCACAGGAGGGCTCTCGCGCTTGTGGAAGAGACCAACTGGCAATGCCGTGGCGCAGCCCCTCCTCTCTCCTTGCGTCCCTGCACGGCTGCCCTCTGGAGAGGGCTGAACAAGTGGGCAAGGAGTGGCAGAAGACACGAGAACCACGGCACTTGTTTTGTGTTGGTGATGCTGTGCGGACTCAGCTGGAGGCCTTTGGAGTTTGCATTGACATGTTCTCCCAGGCCATTCTCCTACTGGTGGCAAGCAAATGTGTTGTATTCCTGCTGGGCGCAGGTGAATTTCCAACTGGGAAAGCTGCTGAAATGCTGCAGTAGTTGAGAGTGTTTTCTTGTGGGGTTAGATGCTGCAAATGTGCTTGAGGCTAGGAGGAAGTGGAAACGTGTGTGTGTGTGTGTTTAGCAGCGGTCCCAGATTTTTGGAGAGGTGGGGACTGCTGCTTTTTCAGTTGAGCCTGTTTCCCAAATGGGAGAATAAGATGATGTTTCTCATGAGTAAAATCAGCAAAGGGGTAGCAGGTGGCTTTTGGAGCATAGACATTATCAGCAAGCTCTTGTGAGTGCTTACAAGGCTGTTCTGAGGTGGTGAAATACATGTTCTGCGAGAGCCCTTGAGCACTCTATGCGAGATCAGACTCAAACTGCCAAAATGCCCCCCCCCAAGGCCTTTCTCCTGCAAGCCCCTCTGGGGGCACTTCCAACCACAAATGAATCTTATTGACTGGCAATGCACAAAGGCCCTGGCAAGTGCAACCTGCTGAAAGCTTGCGACACCACCAGTTCAATGAGGGGGTGTATTTTACCCTTTCACACCCAGCAAAGAAACAGAAACCTCTCACAAATTTGTTCTGCATGAGATGCACTAATATCTGGGCCGTAATGTGAAGGTAAAGGCATGGAGGAGAGAATAGCTGAGATCACTGCACTGTCAGCCGGAGAAGAAAAGAAATGGATGGACATAGCTGGAGCCGTGGGCATCAGGGGCTGTTGTCTGGAAAGGTCGGTTAGCAGAGCTCCGGCAAATCTAAGAGATTTCTTTTCACGGGTATTTATGCAGGGACATCGCCACCCTGCCTTGGAGAGCTCGCCTGTGTGCCAGAGTCGTTCGTTACTGTGATGAATTCTTGGCCCTTTGTCTGGTCAGGACTAGTTTTATGGATTTGCAGACAGAATGCAAGTATCAGCTATTCTATGGTTTCGCAGAGTCTGTTTATATACTGGAGCTGATGTTTCAGCTTAAGTCATTAGGCCAGAAGTGGAGTTGTATTTCTCAAAAAAACAATGTTACTCACTTCCAGCTGATTCAATACTAGACTGACTTTGAAAAAGGCTGCTTTGTATGTATTTTTTCCTAACTAAATTGCTTTACTTCTCTTGTTGAATTGTTTTGTTTTTATATTTTCCCCTTAAAAAGGGACACTTTCAAAGCATGGACCAGTATTGAACATTTCATTCCAAAAGATGATCTCTCTTTGAATTTTTGAATCACTGATGATGAAGGAATTGGGATGAGATAACTAGAGCTTTCTGCATTCTCTGGTAGGTTCCAAAAATCCTGGCTGCTGTAATCTGCTTTGCCTGTCCAACATGAAGCTTTTAACAAGTGCAGTTTTCACATGCATTCATAAACCACTAAAGAGAAAATACTATTTTTGACTTCTGGAGGATGCAGGTAAGAGCAATATGTGGTGTACAATCACTGACACCTCAGTTTTGGCCTCTCAATCCTGTTGGTAGATTTTTGGATTCGTATCTGATATGTGGAGTGTGTTCCACTGATTACACTCAATTTCCTAGCAAGCGCTCTGAGAAGCCGCTGAAGGGATGACAAATTATATCTGATATGGCTCGCTTTGTCCGGCTGCATTAACCTACTTCTAGCAGCGTTGCCCTGCTGCACTGTGCAGGCCATGATAAACAGCGACAGCGTGCTTACGAGGGAATCGAATATGAAGCCTGGGTGATGGATATGAAAAGCAGCATCAGTGCATATTAATGCAACTTACCTCCTGGCACCACTCGCGTGTTGCGGGGTGTAACTGTATTAATCTCCTTGCTACTGTCCCCTGTAGCTGAAGCACAGCAGTCAGGCCTCCAGGTTTTGTGACTCCGGCCCCCCATATTCGTATGGGATAGAGAAGCTGGAAGGCAATGTGGAGCACGTAGGAAAGGATGAGGATAGGGAACCCTTTGTGACCCCCTCCAGGGTACCGTATTTTTCGTTTCTTCTCACTGATACCCGAACTGACGGTTGCCTGCTGGACCTGTGCTAACAGCAGGGTCAGTAAGTGCAGAGCTGTTTCCACTCCAGGGGGTTGGATGTTTGGCATGACTGTCACCCTTTGGTTTTTCTTCAACAACTTTGTTGCTGTGTTCCTGCCAGCAGCTCTGACGTACTGGCCATGCTGCAGGCCGTGCAGAGGAGGTAGGCAGGAACCTCATGCATGCTTTGAAGGATGAAGCAGTAAATTGTCAGACAGACTTCTTGGTACTGGTCTATACTGCAGAGGCCGCTTGCATGATAGCATCGCTGTCATTGCAATGGTCTAAGCTTGTAAATGAGGCAAGTTTTGTTATGAGAAGTTTATCTTTCGCTAATTAACATTTGATTTGCATTTGGGGGGGCCAAGTTTTTGGATGCACAAAATCCTTCCTCTTATTTTCAAGATCGTAAAGTCTCATGTCCAAAACCTAGGTGCATCTCCCAACTTTGGCAGAATAGGCATAATACACAGCACAGTTGAAATCTTTAATGCAGCTTGTTCCAGCAAAAGGAGTTTTCTTATTTGTTAATTAAACTACCTTTTTCAAATCTGTTAAACAAAAAGCCTTTGGAGCTGCCACTTTAGAAATGTTAGCCTTAGGGAAAATAATATTCTGGGAAGATGGATGTCTTGTTTTTAACAGAATAAAAGAATAGAAAATGAGCAAGACAGTCCTTTAGCTTGTTGTAGTAGATTTAAGAGCTGATGTGTTGTTAATTGTTTGCAGTAATTATTGCTAACATTTCAATAGACTTTTATATATATTCCAGTGTTAAGATTGGCACAGATTTCTCTTTGATTTTGAAACAGATACCAAAGTGCTTGTAGTCCTTAGCTGTGGAGTGGCTATGGATAGCTGCTATGGTGGCAGTGAAGTCTTTTCCCCTCTGTGATGAGCCTCAATCTCGATGCATGCTTGCGGGAGCCTGAGCCTGCTCAAGTGTGACTTTTTTGTTGATTAGTACCTACTCTTCTAGTATCTTTCTTCCTTTCTGATTCAGAGCTCCCCTATTCTTTCTTTTAGGTTGTCCTCTCTCATTTGATTTTTCCACGTGTACCTGTTTTAGAGGTGTAATTGTAATATTAACAAAACTCTGAGCCAGGAATTTGTGAGCAATGGCCATGGATGTGCACTTACATAATGCACAGGCATAAACCAAGACTGTATTTTGACTTGTGCCGTGTTTGTACATGTCATTGTTCTTCCTGGACAAAAGTACCAAGCTGAAGAGAAGAGTTCATTCTCCTGTAACTTGCTGTGAGTTTGACTTTGCCTGTGATTTTTCTGCTATAAACCTGAAAAAAATACTGGTGTGGCTAATTGAAGCTTCATTTTGATCCTTCATGGTGGGGGGAGGTAGAGCATTTGATTTTTAGGAGGGGGCAGTATAGTTAATTCAGTATTTGTTATGTAGCAGCTCAAGTACTTAGGCTGTTTTGAAGTGTCCTTTACATTAGCTGAAGATGCATGCTTTTTGTGTTTTTATAGGGCTGCTAGAAAAACACTAGTGAAACTCATTTCCTATTGATTGAAAACTTACAGTAGCTGTGGACTAGTTTTGTGCAGCAGTACATTTGTACATGTCGCTGTATGTCATAGATTCAAACTAAAGTCAATGAAACATGTCACAGTGCATAGATTTAAGACAGAAACAAATTCAGTTGGACAGAAGCTCTAGAAAAAATGGGGGAAAGAAGAAAAGAATTATTACAGAATTCATGACCTGTACAGGAGAGTGAGTGCTAGTGGCTATGAAACAAAGGGAATAAATAGATACTTCTGAAAAAAGTGGAGATATCAAATATTGCTACTTCTATCTAGTTTATAAATAAATTTCTTCAAAATTCTGTGAAAAGAAGAAAATGTTTCTTAAAGGCAGCAGAGCAGAGAGTAATTAAACACTGAATTGACCACCTTACATGTTTTATCAGTTTAACTGTTTCAACATCCTTATTTTGGCTGTACGAGCCAGATGCAGCAGTTCAAACATCAGCCAGGGCTGGGGAGGGTTTCCTGTGGCTGAACACCTCTTCCCCATTGCAAGTGTAGAAGTGCATTCAAGACAGATGGAAGAAAGTGGAATCTTTATTTGCAGTTGCTTGGTATTAGTTCTATTTATACATCTGTGTTAATGCTATAGCTTATTTGTTATTTTGTTGCTTCAATCTTTTAATGCCTCGGTGTTCAAAAAATACAATGCTCAGTGCTGTTAGCACTGAATCAGTGAAAAACTGGCTGTCAGATATGAATAAATGAGGTTTAATAATATTAGAAATGAAAATCCTTTGGAAAAAAGATCTCAGGGGAACAAATTGGATAAGGACCAACTGGAAACTTGAACCTAAGTTCACCTTTTGTATTATTTGGAAGTTCACAAAAGTTCATCTGCATTTCAGGAAGTAGTGGTGGTCCTCCTCTCCATGGCCAGGGTGCCCTGGAAGGGCTCCGCAGCAATGCTGGGAGCAGGAAGCGTAGGAGAAAGCCTTCCTGTGGAAGAGCTGGGGTGGCTGAGGTTTCTCCTGGAGCTGGAATGTGCATTTGGACTTTTAAACTGTTGCCAAAGTCAAACTGAGGAGTAGTTTTTGCAGGTTCTGTGCAGGCTGGAGGAGTTGAGTGTACAAGAAACTCATGCCTTGCAGTTCATATTCCCTTGAGGGAAGTGTGGCATTATGCCACATATTTTGGTCTAAGGAACAGCCTTTTCCAGGTTCACCTGCTAATGTGGTGCCTGTTGTCCAGTGCTCGGGCAATATTGCATGAGAAAAGCTGAAGATTGCTCTGTCTGATAGAGTTACAGAAGGGAGTTGATACTCTACGGAGCCTCTCGGAATTGATATCTGCTGAAAGTTAAGTCAGCAGGACTGATGAATCCAGCATTAAATTTAACTTCTGGCAAGGACCTTTTGTCTTGGCAGCCGCATTCACTATGTTATGCGAGAGGCGCTTGGGACTCGGCAAAGTCAGTGTGGTGGCTTGAGAGAAAACAAGGATGATTCCAACTTGGTTAATGTTGTGGTTCTGTATTGGTAGCCACTTGAAATGTCTGCATATCTTGGCAAAGGGTTTCTGTTGTCTTTTCTGTCTTCTAGTGCCAGACACAGATCCTTTTCACTGCTAAGTAGGAGTACAGTGAAAACTGTCTCAAGCAATCACACTTCAGGCTGGTAAAATTCAGTTTAACAGGAGTGATCTTCTCAAAGACAAAGCTAAATTATGAAGATATAAATGGGCCGTTTTTTCTAATTCATGAAGTTGACAACTAAATACTTCTTGCGTTTCAGTTTTGCTCTATTGTATTTTAACTGTGGAAGACAGAAGCAAGCTAATCAGATTGATACATTATTTTGTAGTGCTCAGGTCATATACACTGTGCTCAGTGTGGCTGGCTTCCTGGCATGGAAATCCTGCATATGGAACAATCGTGGAAATTCTGCAGAGGTTTGTTACTTTGGATCAAATGTTAGTAATACTGAAAAATGCCTGAAAGAGCGCATGGAATTCAGAATTATTTGCTGGAAAGAAAAAAAAAAAGTCACTCAGAGTAAAGTTGCAGATCTCCTACAGAATACTTAACTGGAACAAGTTATGAAAAAAGTTGCTTATATTTCAACTTGCAAAAAATTTAGAATCATAAAACAAAAACAATCAATTGTCTTAGTCATGCACACTAATTTAAAAAAATAAAAAAATAACACATGCCACTTAAAGACACTCTGCACAGGGCAATGCAGCTTTGCTGCTCTAGCGAGACAAACCCTCCGTGGTACCAGAGGCGGATGGAAGGGGCTGCGTGTGGGCCCTGAGGGGTTCTGTTCGGCTTTAAAAGACCTTGGTGCTTTGTCAGTCTTTAGACAGCTATATACTGGAGGAGTTTCCTACCTTAATTTAGAACGGTTTTCCCATTTTACTAGTCCTGTTGCTGTTGTGGCTCTAACACAGTCACGTGGAAATAGCAATAGCGCGGGGGCTCCTGGGCTGGCACTTGCCCCCGCGCCCCCAAAGGATCCCCTAGGCAGCTCTGGTGATTTGGAGCTGATGGTGGAGGCTGCCAGCCTGCATTAAGATGAAATTTGGGGTACTTGCTGTGCAGACTGACTGGGAGCTTTATTCTAACTTGAGAAGATAGCAGAGTTGAAAAATGTGATTTTTCTAAGTTGGCAGGTTACAGGTGCCTTCTGACTGATGTTCTTTACGGAGGCCAGCAGTGTGCACAATAGAAAAATAATCCCTTAGCTTTTTTGTTTGTGATGCTGTTGAGCTAGACTGAGAAAATAGATCAAATTCTGCTCAGTTGCAATTCTGACAGTATGGAGAAATTCAAAGTCCTCCCAGTCCTTTTTGAACATAATGAAGTTGCTCTGGAATTACACTGCTATAAAAGGGGGGAACATCTGAATGTCCCAAAGCTGAAATGGAGGCTTCAGACATTGCTGTGAGAAGTGTAGCGAACAAGGGAGGAAGAGGGGGGGATGAAATTACTTTCAGAATTCATTACTCTTTTTTTAACAGTTTATTTAGACAAAGTTGTTTGATACAAAGTCTTATGGGAAGAAGACATTATATCAGCAGGAAGTACTAAATCAGAGGATGGTTCTAATAGTAGGTTTTTATAGGTCAAAACTGTATTTTGAACAGCAGCCTATACACTTCTTTCTTTTTTGCCTCCTTTTTGGTGACTGTCTGCAGATTTAGAGCTTTGCAGGACGCTTCCCCTTGCCGATGTCCCTGCCGTGTCGAAAGGGGAACTGCCACCTGGGTGTCGGAGCAGAGAGCTCTCCGGGCCTCGGCAGCCTGGAGCCCTTGTTGCACCGACTGCTGTTAAACTCCGCTTGCCCGGGTGCGCAACAGGCGTGTCTGCAGATACGCGTGCCCGTGAAATGAGGATGCAGCCATTTCGGCTTTCAAATGAAGAAGGGTGCTGAGAAGAAAGGATGTCATGGGTTTTGAGACAGAGAGAGATGTTCAGTTGTAGGCTTTTTTCCTACAACTTCCTATTTTGATTTGCATTAGAGACAAGGGGACGGGTGTGTTTGTGGCTTAATGAGACACTGTCTCCTTAATAGCAAAATATTATTCACAGGCGGAAATGAGTTATTGCTACTTTTCTTTTCCTTTCTGTTCAGTTACTGTGGTTGTAGCGTGTAAGGTTTAGCCCTACTTCCCCCTTGAAGAGTTTACATAGCTTTCATTTGTTTTGCTTGAAGCTGCTGAAGCAAAGAAGTTACAGGAGCAGAGTTTTTAAAGTGATTTGTTTGCTGCTTGAATTCCTACTGATACGATGAGCTTTCGAGGGAAGGTTTTCAAAAGGGAGCCCAGTGAGCTGTGGAGGAAGAGAAGGACCATTAGGCGAGTGAATCGAGGAGAAATTCACAGACTGAGCTGTGTGAGTATACTCCCCCCTTCTTCCATCCCTCCGACAATCGTTAGGAAATTACAGGCCAGATACTCTTCAGGCTACATGTATTGGAGAGCAGGATTTATTTCTCTGTGTGTATGTATGAATGACTGAAGTTATCAAGCTGCATGATGAGTTATTGCACATCAGGAATGATTAAAAGCAAACTTAAGACTAAAGCATGGAGAATTCAGGAGCAGAAATCTAGTGCGTTGGGGAAACTGTTTCCACAGTGTCGCACCGTAGATCAGACATGGACCAAGAGCTGCGTTATGCGATGGTCCTTCTTGTGCCGGTAACACAGGCTTGCTGCTCCGTGGGAGTCAGTAATGCTGCTTCTGGAGTAGAAAGCTTTTCTGGATGAATTCAGCTCTCACATTTTACTGTATGCAGGTCAAAAGGAGGAGAAAACCACTCTTCTGCAGTGTGATAACCAAATGCAGAAAGCCCAGAGCCTTTGGTGGAAAACTGGGAATGAAATTCTCCTCCATTGCTGTAAATGGCAGCTTGACCACTGATGGCAGTGGGACAGGATTGCACCTCTTGAAACTCGGTTGTGTGACACTAAGCAGTTCACGTAACTACTTTGTGCCTAAGCTTTCTTGACTCTAAAATTGAAACCGTAGAAAATTTTTAAATAAAGCGCTTAGAGCTTTCCGTTGAGAAGACCTAGGCAAGTACTGATTTTCGATTTTCAGTATATTCTCTTGAGTGACATTACTCTGGATATCAAAAACTTAATGGCTTCCCTGAGAATGACTTTGAGACAGTGGATCCTTTTCTTCATGAAGAGATGTTCAGTTTTCTTCTGTAATTTTGTGTTTGTGGGTGGGTTTTTTTTCCTGTTCTGTGCTAATATAATGAAGAATCTGTGGTAATACAGTGAATAACTTTATTCTCATTAGTCCTCTTAAATAAGAAGGAGAATATCTTTGCAGTTGTAACATTTGGTCGCAGATCTATTAAGATGGTTCATGGTTCCTCTAGGAAAGTATTATGGTTGTATATTTTACATGGAAATGAATCTTTTTGTCAAGGCTACTTTACAGTGTCGTTCCTGTTGCTCTGAGCAATTGGCAGACAACTGAAGATGCTGTGGGCTAGAGCAGTTTTGAAGTTAACTCGGAGACATTACTAGATTTTCAGAAGTTTAGCTTTCAGTGAGTCCCTGAACAACTGGCAGAATTTTCCAAAAAGCTCAGCATTTCAGGATGCTGAACTGAAAGCATTGCATATACAACTAGTGAGTACCACTGAGAATTTATGTAGTGTTAGGTACCTTAAAATTTGGAGGTATATAGGCCTGCTTTTGTTTAATTGCAGCTGTTTCCAAAGTTCAGTAGGCTCAGAGTTACATATCTGAAAAACATGACAAATTCGTGCGAGTTTCAAAAAAAGATAATACTATCTTTGTGTACATTGAAGGAACCTGACCTTTAGTTAAGTTCCATGACCAAGCAATTAAGAAACTAGTTTACCAGTTAACCTTTGATAATGGTAGTTATTTCATTTCATACTGACAGCTTGAGGTAAGTCATGAGCTCTTCTTAGCCTTTTGTAGTGTAACTGGATTTCTAATGTTTTAAGCTTCAGAGTTTTGAGTCCCAAGAATGAATGCTGTTTGCACTGTTGAAAGCACCTAACCCTGGCAGCTCACGAGACTGTTAGGAGGAGGACACTACTATGCGACTTCCCCTCTCAAGTCCTAGCTAGGAGGGGTTTTGGTCATAATTGTAGGAATCCTTACTATATGTGAATAGTGCTCATTAGAGCTGATTTTTGCCTTTTAGGGAAGTAGATGAGGAATAAAACAAAGCCTGAGAAATAGCAGTAAATGAGTAGCCTGCCTGTAAGGAAAAAGTGTATGTGTGTGTTCCTCTTTGTATCCGCAGAAAACACTGACTGTTCTACTGAATTCAATGGTGCCAAAGAATCTGAAGCTTTAATACCTCTTAGAAATCACAACAATTTAAGTTCATCATAGTCTGACTTAAAACTTGGCCATGCAGTTGTAAGTGCTCTGTCGTCTTTATTTAGAAATAGGTAGCGTGCCTTTTGCTCTCCTGCTAGCGGGTCCCAGTGCGCTCCCTGCGAGGGGCCTGGCTGTCGGAGCGCGCGGGGCGTGCGCTGGGCGTCCGGGGCAAGCTGCCCCTTCCCATTTCTGTCCTGTTCAGCAGTAGGACGGGCTAAGATGGGGTCGCTGTGTCGTGTTATTCTGCGAGTGCGTTTCTCAAGAGTTTGTTTAGCCCCAGGAAACATGGGCACGCTTGGTTTTACTTTTGTGGCTTGCATCCTGTGTCTTCCTACCCAGTATTTTGTAATTGGAGCGTGTTAAATTTTTGACCTAAGGGCACTTTTTGCTATCAGTAAGGAGCTGGGTATCTCCTTCATGTCTCAGTCCTCTGTACCTTCGAACCTTCAGGTTTCAAAATGGTTTAGCTTCCACAGAAGGAAATGGTCTGTAAAGGCCTTTGAAGATGAGGATCTTATTCAAAGAGAGCATTTCTTAGTATGCAGCATCTAGGCCTGTATTTTCTGTAGAGCAACTTGTTTTATTTGCTAGAAACTTTTTAAATAAAACTAATTATAATCTGATTAACTTGAATTGATTATAAACTGTTGATTGAGCTCAGTGTGGTTGGCCAGATTTTGCTCTTGCTTACAGGGGGTGTGTGTGTGTGTGTGTGTGTGTGTGTGAATGTCTGCTAGCTAGGTGATTGGGGCGTAGTTGGAGCATAGTTGGTGTCGAGGAAACTATTACAAATTTCATATTGTTTTGAGAGCTGTGCTGAGCTTGCATGGCTGATGCTTGTTTTTTATGGATAAAACCTTTGTGGAAATACTTGGACACACAATTATTTACTTAATATTTATCATGAAAAAATCTGTAACTAATGGAGAGGTAACTAACCATAGCATAAGTAGAAAAAAGGAGGTATTCAGTGAGTAAAATGAAACAGAACAGCATATATAAGGTCTGTCCTGTGGGACAGTGACTTATTACGAAGTGCTCTCTAGAAATCAGGTGGTATTTGTGAAAAGCTTATATAGAGCTAATGCAAACGAGGTGTTGGTTGTTTTTGCTCCAGGGACTTCCAAAGTGGTGAAGCCCTCTTTCAAAAACCTGCTTGCTGAATCTACAGGTCTAGGACTTAATACCTAAACTTTAGCCTTTGAGTAAAAATGAGCAACATAGTTTTTCTGCTTGTGCTGTGTTGCAATTTTGTCATGAGTTTTATGACAGTGATCAGATCGTGCCCTGACACTAAGGGCTTTGAGGAACAGAAACTTCGGTTTTCACTTCAGTCCTCCTATTCACTGCAAGAATCACAAAAAAAGAAAGAAAAAAAAGAAGAAAAAAAAACACCATCTGAGGTACCCCAAAAACAAAAAGGCAAGTAAAAAGTGCCCTTTATTTTAAATGCAAATCACAAATAATATATTTTTTAGTACAGTTCTGTGCTTTGCCCTGTTTTCTGTCACATACGCTCCTGTTTTAGCCAAAGGGTTGTGCTAGATCAGACAGGCAGAGGAGCAGGTGGACTGGGATCCCCTTGCAGCATCACTGCACACTTACTCCCATCTGTCCTTCCACCGGTACTGGGGGTGGGTCACTCTGTCACCCTTAATCCTGCCACTCGGACAAAAGCAGGAAACTGGCTGGGTCTAGTCTTGCTGCTCTGGACAGGTCTGCCAGGGCTTTATAGATACCATAGGTGTCAGAGCCAGCTTTCCACATGTGCTGTGAGGATTAGCCAAATGGGGGGTCCAAGAATGGCTTTTCCCCTCTGGGCTTGTTCACCAGATAAAAATCTTCTCTTTTCCTTGCTGCTTCCTGGAAAGAGGAATAAATGCTGTTGTAGCTTGTGACCTGTCTCCAAGGAGGGTCAGTGCTTCAGAAGATCCCAGCTTCAGGAGTCAGGCTTCCTTAAGGACTCAGGTGGGAGTAGGTTGCCCAGTCTGAGGGAATCTTAATTTCTAGGGAGACTGAGCACTTCCCCCCCGTGCCCCTCCACCTCCCATCTATTCATTTGTTATGCCAGGAAAAGGTTGGTGGGAATAAACATTGGGTTGGATTGCAAATTGGGGTAAGGAAAAGGGAACCTTATTCCTTGGCTGGCTAAAAGGAAATTATTCAGACCCGGATTGCTCCCAGTCAGTATCCTTCTCTGTCATTAGCTTGTGAACTTAAGCTTTTAATGTAGGGGTCTGAAACTTTAGGTCAATTCACATGTCTACATCATAATTTTCTTTATGTATTCTGCTTAAATGCAAATAATGGGAGTATGTGTTTCAGACATATTGAAAATACTTGCAGTGGTTTTGGTTTGGTTAACTGTTAACTCAACAAAAGCTTTGTTTTGAACCACTCTTTCATAAGCTTTCTGCTGAGATTCTTGATGCAGATTTTCCATGGACTGCAGTGAAATTTATATATAATAAAAATATGAAGTAGACTTGCACTCAGTCAGAAGCGTTCTTTACATCAGCTCAGGGCTGGGCGGTTGGTGCAATCGGCTACCTGCCAGTATGGGGGGTTATGGGACAGTTTTGTTCCGTCTTGAGACCATGCATCTGCCCAGCTGAGACTGCTAGGAAAAGCTTACATGACTTGCAAGCAGTGTTTACGTAATGTTTTATTGGGACTAATTCGAGCGTTCCCTTCCTGGTGTGTGGGGAAGGACGGTTCCCTTCCCCTTCCGCAGGATGAGCTAACCGCGGCCGGCATGGCAGCACCACTCTGCCTTGCGCCAGCCCTCGCATCTCCCCAGCGCCTCTTGCAGCGACCCGGTGGCTCAGGTGCTTGGGTGAAGATGAGCAATTGCACCTTTGGCTTTTGCTCATTTCTTTAGGGATAGGTTCAGTGTAGTTGCTATAAAGAAAACCCTTTGCTGGTATAACTGCCTTCTTTTTCTGGCTAAGGTCAGGTAAGGGGAGTAAAGTGGCTGAATGGTGCCAGGTTCGAGGTCTGTGTAAATTAAGCTAAAAAACCCTTAAGGTGTCTTAAAAATACTTCTTGTTTTTCCCCTGAACTGACCTATGGGCAAATATTTAGTCTAGGCTTCAGAAGTAATTGTTATTTAGAAACTGTCATTTTGACATTTTAAAAAGCCAATATGTGAAACTTAAAAATCTTACAGCTTCTTTAGAGGTCATGTTGTCCATGGCATGATGGTGCTAATTCTAGTAACTTTACGATTACATGAAACTTATTAATCTCCTTCCTAAAAAGGATTTCCAGCTATCCATAAACAGGGGGGCAAGTAATTTATTTTCTTGTTACCTTGAATATTCTGCAGACTAGACTGCATTGGTGGTTCTGTGTAATATCTAAAATGTCAAGTGCTAGTCATGGCAGATGGCCATGCTGATATACAGCCTGGATTCAGAAAGCACTGCATCAGGCGCACAGTGTCAGGTGTATATTTGTGTTTCAGGGTGAGAATTCAGGAAACACTCTATCTTAAGTCAAGTGTAGCATTAAGCATCCCCCCCTTACTCCCCAGCATGGATGCTTTGCTGAACTGACATTTCTGTGTGGGTTTCATGTTTTAACTATGAATAAGAAAGTTTTAGTAGACTAAGTGCTTTCAGAATTCATAATTAAAACAATGACTAATTTTAACTTGTAGAAATTAATAGAGAAACAAAAAGTAATACGAAGAGTAGGCTGCTCGCAATTACCTGAGAATCGGTCACTGGTTTGAGTAGTGTTAACCCTGGTGGCTTGTTGGTTGGCTTGTTGAAGTGCTTCTCTGGGTGCCACTGAAGCCTCGGGAAGCTGCAGCTGACAGTGGAAGTTAAAATGAAAATGGCCTGAATTCAGCTCTTGAAGATGAAAGGTATTTACCTTTTCCAAATACTTATTACTCTGAGTTCTCTTATGGTAGCTTTTAAAGCTGGAAAGTATGCACAGTAGACCTGTATAAATTTTGATCCACAGAACAGTGATGATTTCCAATGTAAGCAATTAGGATTCATCCTATCCAAAGCTGTATTTGTACAGGATAAGTCTCATTTAGTCAAGCAAATCCCTCATTGGCGTCAATCAGAATTTTCTTTGAATAAAGAGGCCCTAATGAAAGGAGATGTCTTCCTACTCGCTTTAGTCCCAGCGGAATCTTCCATAGGTTTGCCTGGCTTTGTGCTAGTTAAGCTGATAGTTACTATAGCATCTTGGAAACTGATTTCTGAATTACTAGGAATTTTTGGGTTGAATCACGAGGAATTTGGGGGTTTGAATCTTTGTAATTCTCTGGAATTTTCTCTGCACCAGAATCTTGTGGGAACCAGCGGTTCCCTTAATGAAATTTATTGGCATGTTGGCTTCACCACTAGCACTGAAGAGAATGTCAGTTATGCTGTGCAGCTCTGAAAGACTCACTGGATTCCCTCCAAGTGCAGTTCCCTGAGATTTAGTGACAGACATTACAAATTAAACATTTTGGACCTGACAAGTGAACGTTTCTAGGAGGGGGGAGGAGGGGGTGTCACTATTTTCTTTGTACCTCTAATTTTAATAAAGCTGTTGACTGTGGATCAAATATTGAGCCAAATGTAGCTTTTGTAACATGACCAGAGACATTTGTTAACTGGAAATAGCTGCATACCAGGCCAAGCAGTCGTAAAAACAATGAGATCTAAAATAAAAGAAGGGGGTGTCTGACTGCTTTCTGTCTGTGCTTCCCTGTCCTTTCCCTGAGTGGCTTTGGTGGTCACTGAATTTCTTCCTTGGTGCTTGAAATGCAAAAAGTGCTTCTCTTAAAGGCTTGATAAGCCTGCAACAAGCAGTGGGGTGTGGTGGGAGCAGAAAGAGGGTGGCGGGAACTTGGGGTGAGGGAGCGTTTTGAGTGGATGGGACTTTACCTTTTATTCCCAACTCAGTTGCTTGTGGGCGTGTTGGGGAAATGTAATCCCCGCTGGACAGTGCTGTCTCCACTCTTTCATGCAAGTCGTGCCCTGGGACCCACGGCCAGCAGCCCTTCGGCTGTGCTGCCTTGTGCCACTGATAGTCACCTGGCTGACGAGGATGAATGTGCACTCCAGGCACCCTTCCCATGGAAATCACCCCATCGATCGAGCTGCTGTACCATATAATGGTAACTAGATATGATCATTACCCCTGCAGAATGCAAAAGTTCAGGTGACTCCATAAAAAGTATACAGTCTTCTAACCTTATGAAGACAGTCAAAATTTGGTCTAGTGCTACACTTCCTCCAAAAGGTCTGGAGTCTCGACTGTTTTTTAGCTTCAGCTCTGACAGGCTTGGCAAAGAAATACTTAATATAAACTAGCCCACCCTGGTGGAATAAAATTAACTACATATATTAACAATATAAAAATGTAAAATCATGTACTATGCCAGATGCAGTACTTAACTGGCTCAAGGAAAGTAAAAACAAGAAGTCTGAGAAGCACTTTACGTTGATGTCACCCCAGAAAGTAATTTAATTTGCTCTTGCAAGTTTTAGCAGGATTGGGTTTGGCTAATAGTATCATTGGGAGGTCCATAAAAATGAAGAACTTGTAAAAGTGGTGCTGTTGATTCAGTAAGTGGCCCTGTCTCTTGTAAAAGTGTCCAGTTCAATATTCCAGATGCATATTAGAATGAACTGTGATTTTAGACAAGCCATAGCTTGGATGAAATATGAAATCAAAGTCCTGCCTGATCTTGACCAATCTGGCCATCACAAATCTTTTGACTTTTTCATGATCATGCAGTGGATCCTCATGTCCTGAAGGGATTTTACTTCAGGTAACCAGAGTCCAGCTGCTTAAATTCTTTACTTCTTGTTCAGGTGTGTCACTTAATTTTCTTCTTCCTTGCWTGAGGGCTTTGAAAGAAGATGTGTATCTTAAGCATCTTCAATAAATTTAGTAATTTCTTCATACTCAGAATTTGGTGCTTTAGAAAAAAACTGATCTCTCATTAAAGCATTAGAAAATAATAGCAGTTGGTCTAGTTTATTTTTAGAATGGGGAAGTGCTTGTAATGACTGTCCAGAGACTATTGGCCTCAGTTGCATCATTTCCTTCTTTAGCCTCTTTAGTTCACAGAAAGAGGACTTCAGGAGGATGATATACAAGTAACTTTATCCTGTAATTAAGAAGAGAAGATGGGTACTAGCATCAAACTATAATGTTTTTGCAGCTGGAGGCAATCCATGTACCATATCTGGTTCTGAAAAATCATTTATGTGGATATTTTTGGCCATTATTGCTGGGAAAATAATGCTTATTTTATCTGGACTAGAAGATTATGGTTTAGGCCTCATTCAAAGAGGCGATTATCCCTTGGTGGTATTGGCTTAGGTGCTCATTAGGTCTCTGGACTATTCCAAGTGTTTGGAAAAGTTGGCCATATGCTCAACGCCACTGTTGGATTATAAAGTAGATGGTACTGTTGTGATTGTTATAACAGGTGAGGAGTTGGAGAGGGCCTCTTTACTACATGAATTCACAAACCCGTTCAGTACAACTAAGTGTAATTCACTACTCACTTGAGATAGAGAATATAAAAAGCATTATAAAAATCCAAGCCAGCATAATTTGATCTTGGCACAGTGATCGCTCAGTTGGTCCATTTCCAAAAAGAACAGACAAGTTAAATTGAGGAGAAGCAGCCCTATGGTTATTAAAGCTTTAAATCAGCCCTACTAATTTACAAATCTCTGCTAGCGCTCTTAAGGAGAAATATCCTGATCCCACCATCACTGCTTCTGCCTGCCCACGACAAGAAAACTGAACAGTCATTCTCTGTCTTTGGAGATAAACTACTAACTAAAACAGTTGCCAAATAGAAAATCCGTTGGTGCTAAGCTTTGCCAAATCAAAGTACCAGGTCTACAAAGGATAAGAGTCACTGTCCATATTGCATAGTCTTAAGGTTTGTAAGAACATGCAGAGTTTTTAATGTTTTAAGGTGCAATAATGGATAGAGAGAGGTCTCCTGTTTATTATATTGTGATTGATGTCAGCAGTGAATAGACTTGATTATCTCTGCAGTCAGGATATAGAAGAGCATGGCTTATTATTTGAATCTCTGGTATATGAGGCTTATCATAATACAGTCCAGCATTGTTTGCAGGCTTTTCCTGTAATATCATAGAAGAAAGAATGGTATTTGTCACTGCATCAGTGGAAAAACATCAATGTAGATATCTAAGTGCTTCACTGAAAGGTTTTCTGGTAATTTTGATAATGTCACATCTACCTGCATTAGGTTACATTTTGCATTTGTAAAACCTTCTCAGAAGACTTCTCTGTTAACTTCTGTTAAAAATGTTTCTACAGGATCATGCTTTTTGCTTTGCAGCACGGAGGGCCAGAGAACCAATGTTGTGGGAACAGTGATGTTCATACGCTCGCTGTGTTCCTCTTCTTCAGGGTTTTCTTGAGTTTCATTTTTGTCTCACAAATGATCTTGCGACTGCCAGGAGAAGTGTGGCCCAGCCATGTTTCAGGCATGTATCAGGAGTGGCTCTCGGGGTGCTGCCTCTTGCTGAAGAGAAGAGGGAAGATAATATGACAGAGCTCTTCCTGCCTCCACCTGTGCATGAGTCTGCTTGTTGTTCCTGTTGAAGGAGATGTAGCTACGCTCACTCCATCCGTGAAGGGATTTCCAGGGGGAAGCAGAAAAACCTCTTCGTTCTGTCAGCCCCAGCAAATCGGGTAGTGCCCATCTGGAGAGAGAAGCTGCAAAAGCCAGAGGTTTTGGGGGGGAATCCTCCACATTTCAAGAGAAGTTCTAAGATTTGTGGGATTTCCCAGCTCATTTTTTCAGTCTACAAGTTGATAGGCAGGCCACTACTCATCGCTTGCTTGGGTTACGTTTTGTAATATTTTTTTGAAAGCTGATGTCTCTGTAGTTTCCCAGGAGCATGTGACATAGATTAATATTGTAGTGACACATTTCGGTGTTTGAAGAGTGGACATTTATGGTTACAATAGCATGCCTGACTTATTAAAACTGAACATTGTTGCAGACCTATTAGTACTATAGTATCTGTTCTGGGAAGGGATGGTTTGCATATAGTTAGTATCATGAACTGTCTGCAGAAAACGCGTTTTAGTGAAACTGCTTCTCAGGAAAAATGCCTGTGTGAAACACTTGGGCCTCATAATTATCAGTGCATGCATTTCTTCACTTTTACTTTGGGTTCTTTTGTAAGTGGTTCCTATAAGGTTGCCTACTGAA
The DNA here is from genome assembly GCF_003343035.1 of Apteryx rowi. NCBI lineage: Eukaryota > Metazoa > Chordata > Aves > Apterygiformes > Apterygidae > Apteryx > Apteryx rowi. Next base: position 3,621,372 of record NW_020450085.1, on the reverse strand, counting down.
GATAACATTAGTACAATTTTTCTTTGTGCTAAACTTGGCCTAAGCCTGCTCAACTGTTCGGACCTGGTCATTGTTCCCTAAATTAATGGTACAGTGAAGATGGTGTGGTCAGTGTGCAACTCAAGCATTTTCTCTTCAAGTCTTAACTTCCTGAAACTTGCACCTATATAGGAATACTTAATAAATAGATTTAATGTTAAATTTAATAAAGGAAAGCCTAAAACTTGTGTCTAAAGGGTACTGCAGTAACTCAACATAACCTGGAAGGAAGTGAGAGAGCGCTCTTGGTGGCGAGATGGCAGGATGAGCCTACTGTGATGAGTTTTTCCTGTGGGGGAAAAACTGTAGGTGAATAGCAGACAAGCTGCAAGTGTAGATAGACTGAGCAAAAGCTATAGCAGGGCCAAGATTTGGGGCTAGATTTATCACTACCTGGTATCATCAGAGACCTTCCTATTGACCTCATAAAGAGGTGTTTTTGCCATTACAGAGGAAGGAAGTGAAACATTAGAAAATTACTAATTTAAGATTACTAGAAAAGAAAATGAAAACCAGGAGAAGTAGAGGGGGAAGCCTTCTGAAAGCTACACAGAGCTGTAGCTCTCAAGTTGTAACATAACTTGAGAGTTAATAGATCAAACTGTTGAAGGAACAGCTCCAACTTTTAAATTGGACCTCCATTCTTGGAGGTATTGAAGACTTGACTGAACAAGTCCCTGAGCAGCCTGGTCTAATTTTGCTTGCTTTGAGCAAGGGTGGGTGACCTTTCCAACTTGAGTTATTATATGATTCTATCCTAAGCTGTTCAGCAGTTGAATACCTTCCGAAGAACATGTGTATCCCTGTGGTTTAATCTATTTTATGTGGCTATGTTACTGATATTTAATTAAACTTTTCAGGGATGCATTTAATATCAAAGGAAGACTTCAGCTTAACCTAGCAGGGAAAGACTGTAGATAAGGGCTGGGAGAAACCTCGAGGGGAAAAAAAGGAACTTGAGAACACAGTCAAAGTGGGAGAGACGCATGTTTGGAGCATCTGGTGGTCCATTGGAGAAATTTGTTTTATAGAGATATGAAGCTTTCTTTTTCTGATACACCATGGTTTTGTACTGGTCTAGGTGGGAGGGAGAGGAAACTTTGTTACTCTGGATAGCACAGTGCAAGAACGGTGGGTAAAAAATGATCTATTTAATGTCTACCATTGCATCAGACTAAAAAAGTGTTCCGAAGAAGTATTTCTGTACTTGTTTTCCACTAGGATTCTCCTTTTTCTCTCTCCTTACCTGCTTTCCGATCCCTTCTGCCAGTTGTCCTGCCCCTTCTCATTTAGCTTCTCTGATACTTCTGAGTCTTTGAATTAGACAGATGTTGTCACTCTAATACGTGAGCTCTTCATTTGTTTAATGTGTTCTGGCATGTGGGGTAGACTCCTCTTTTTCTATTTTGGGGTTGTATTTTGGGAATTTACTTTTGTTTGGCTGTTCTTATAGTGTCTCCTTGTATTACCACCATCTCAGGCAGCAATAGTACTGTTATGATGGGACTAGTCCAGTTCCTGACAAGAGAAGGCTTGGGACTGAATGCCAAATAGCTTATTCCAGGAGAACTGGATTATTACCAAGGAAGACAATGCACTGGCACTCACAGGCTACCAGCAGTTCAAGACGTGGAACTGTGCAAGAGAGTGAAGAAATTAGTCAGCTCACAGTAATGGAAACAAGTGGTAGTAAAGTAGGTCATTCATTCTACAACATATTAGCCGAAAATCATACCGTCTGTATTCAGTTCAAATTGCATCTGTCTGTCTATTTGTCTATGTGTATTTAGAAAGAAAGGGAGATCAAGTTCCTGAGAATGACCGATAAGGTAATGTGGTAGTTTTGGCATCTGCAGTGAGCTGACAGATTGCCTGTGAATTATCGGAGTCGAGCTGGCCGTTACGGCGGGCCCCGCTTCCTCGCTGCCACCGTTGCAGTCTGAGCCAACTCAGCTGCAGCAGGCTGGGAAGAGTGGAGGCAAAGGAAGAAGCCTTTCATATTTTGATGTAAAAAATTGACAAATGCAGCAGATCTTAGTTTATGAATAAAAGGAGAGTTTGAGAATAGAGAGATTACTGATCTTTTATTTTTCTCCATAGCAGGAAAAACCCAAACTCTTGGAGCCTTTGGATTATGAAGCTGTTATCACAGAGATTGAAAAAAATATTGGAGATGGTCTGTTTAAGGATCTGATATTGTTCCCTGACGATGACTTCTCAGTAAGTACAAGGCAAATGTGTACTGTTCTTAGGTTTGTCTATTTGTTTATTTAGCTTATCTTCACTGTTAAATGAAGAGCCAGAAGTTGCCCTGAGACTCTCTAAGATTTTCTTAATTTATGTGAAACTCGTTACTCCCCTCCTACCAAATTTGTTCTCTCTTTTTCTCCAACATTCATCTTTGAGTGAATTTACTGTTCAGGATTAGATACAGCGCAAAGCCCTGGTTGTTTTCAAATGTATTTCAGGAACTCACAAGACATGTTGTTCCATCATACATACTTGTCTGTTTGCTCAGCACAATAGTAGTTTAGCCTGTGCTGGAATCTCTGCTTGCCATTTAATCTAATTTAATTACATGTCCATAATTTACTTACAGTCTCTCTGATGCTGTTTTGTTTAATATATTTGGCGGCTAGAATCTAGCAGCCCCCATGGTGACTGGCCTTCTGCTCCAAGTCAGACTTAAACAGTAGCTGTGACGTATTTCCAGGCTGTGCTGTTCCTGACGCTAGGTTGCACAAAAAATGATGAATCTGAGTGGATTTGGGTTTGTTTGGTTTGGGGACTTTTTCAAATTCTTCTCCAGTGGGGATGGAGATCCAGGACGTTGTCCCTGAATGATGCAGGATGCAGAGTCCCCAGTGCCCAAGCAGTGCCTGTGGGAGCGCTGACGTGCTGCGGATACTGGGAGCACGGGGCAGCTGGTGCTGCCAGAGAGGCAGGAGCCCGCAGTGGTGGGCTGCGTGGCCTCCTTCCCCGCCGCTGGGCCCAGCGAGCTGCCGAGGTTGAGCCCCTGGGAGTGCAGGGCAGCCCTCTTGGCAGCCGCTGCCCGGCGAGCGCGGGAGGGCAGCGGCCCCTGCGAGGTGGGTGGCCAAGCAGGTTGCTGCTGGAACCCTGCCTGCATCTTACAGCAATTTCTTCAAAATCAGCCAGTCTCTCTAAAAGACTTAGATTTTGATGAATAGGTATTCTCTAATGGAAATGCACTGCAGTCGGTGACCAGCTGTAACTGCTGTGCGAGGGCCCTTCCCATCAGCTCGCGGCACTGCTGCTGTCCCATGGGGCCCGCTTAATCTAATAGACGGCTTTGTTTCACTAAATGGCTCTGTTTCCTTGGTGGTATTAACTGAGTTAATGTGCTCGTGGGATTGAGAGAGAACTGAACAGAATACATTTCCCCGTCATTGTTAATTCCTTTATGCATTTTGCACGTTTGTGAGTTTATGAAATTGAAATTTAGCATTACAAAGCTGTCCGGACTTGCTGTGTGCTGTCACTATGCCCTTGAGCTCCTTGATTTAGAGTAACTGAGCTCAAGCTGGTGGAGCAAACCCTCTCAGAGAAAGAATCATGCCCTACTGTTCAAGGCCTCTGACTGCTTGTCAAATCATATTTTCATATCCTTATTTTAATTTCCTTTTTAGCAGTTGCAGCCTGCCTTTTAGGAGCTACTTCTATTTTTTTTCTCTGTGTTAATGTTTTGCAATTATTTTGCATAATTTATTAAAAAAAAAAAAATAGTCCAGAAGACCAGAGAGATGCTTGGACTGTAGAGGTGGCTCTTACTTGCAGAAGAGCAGAGACAGTGGTAGTTAGGGGCCATAGTCTTGCAACAAAACTATCTTTTTTTCTTTGGTATCTTCCATTGTAATCAGCTGCAGTAACAAGAGCTTATGTTACCAGACAGGACTGCAGAGCTTTCATAGTAGACAGGTTTCTCAGCTGCAGAGTGTCTATTTATAGCACTACTCCTTCCTGCTCAAATATCACCTGTGCACAAAAGTCTGGGTCAGCCATTTGAGTAGAAAGAGATCCAGGTTTGACTGAATTAGGAGGTGCTCATGCTGGCCTGAGTGTTATTTAATGTGATAATGCCTCAGGAAATGGTGGATGTTACTGTTTAACTGTGATGATTAGAATTGCTCCAGACTTCATGGCTTAATGTTGATGCAGCCCTGGTTTGGGCCTGTGTGTTAGCACATCCTATGGGCTGTGAAAATACCTCTGTATTTTCAGAGTGAAACTTGACCAAAATAATTAACTGAGGTAGTGAATGTAAGAGAAAATTCTGCTTTTAATAACTTGCCATTTCTGGATCTGCAGTATTCACTGCATGCATCACTTATGGGCTAATTGCCGTAGCTGCCATACTGTCTGGTCCCTTGTTTCATCTCGGAATTGCTCTCTGTCTTTGGATGCCATTATCTCACAAGGCTGTTGTAGGTCATTTCCAGTGCCTTAGGAGAAGTCTGTGGGACAGCAAGAAATTCTTAGTCTATCCGGTTCAGATCTGATACCCTGTTCCTCCATTCCCCACATTTCAACAGAAGAACACAAGATGTATGCATTACTAAGATGCAGTCTCTGATTTAACTCCAGCTGGGAAAAAGATGCTTCACTTTTTATGCCACTGTGCTTAATAATCCTTAGAAAAATCATTGAGTCACATCAGCCCCGCTTTTAGTTTTCCTAGCAATGCCTTGCTTGCTAACTCTCCTCCTGCCTGCTAACTCTCCTGTTTCCCTTTGAAGAAAATGTGTCAGATCTGCTTCACTTCTCAGCTGCTCCTGGATCCCTTGACCAAACTGCCATTCCAATGCTGTTCTGTGAAGTAATGGCCAGTGGAAATTTCTGCTTCAAAAACTTAACACGTGCAGCAATGCAGCAGCCATGTGGAGGAAGGCTCTGCACCACTCCCTGTCACACGAGTATGAACTTGCACAGTGCTTCTTGGTAGGAAGTGGGAGGTCAGGACCTTCTTGGTGCCCTCATATAAGTGTGTGCTTGGTGGTGATGTTGGTAGGCTTGCATTTAGCCTCACGACTGGGTTACTGTGCTCCATTCACCTCCTGTTTTCCCCCTAACTTGGCCACATTCTCCCTCAATAACTGGAACTGCTGCTGTCTGACATCCCTATTTCTCATTTCTTTCCCATGTGTTTATCAGAAAGGAGACCATGGAAGAAGCCTGACAGTTTCATCCAGATCTGCCTGCCTCTCACCTTTGCACTTGCACACCTCAGTCTTGCAGGGCTTTGTTATGATACATGTGTAGTTGCACCTTCATTTATTCAAGCAAAATGCTTGCAGTATCCTTGCCTAGGTACTTTTTCATCCTTTCTTCATGTCGCAGTCCTTAACAAATTCACCTGAATCCCAGCAATCTCTTTCTAAACCTCTCCATTTCTCAAGCTTTACATAGACTCTTTGGGCCCTTCCCTTAAAGTGACATCAGGCTCAGCACACCTCTGCTAATGCTTTTGCTTGTATGGAGGTTTAATCCTAGATAAATATGTTAAGTATCATAAAAGGGTAGCCAGAAGTATTTAATAAGTACTTCAATTTTATATATTGCCAAAGCATGTGAAACTCTGGGTCATGAAAATTTGTTCCTCTTTCTTCCCCCACCACCTTCTCGTTTTAAAATCTCTGTTTAAAAATGTAAATCAGACCTCCTGAAACTGATTGTGTAAATATGACTGCCTGTCTGATTTGAACCTGCAGTAGAAAGAATAATTCATTTCCAAAATTTAGGACAGGTGTAAGGTGGTGAAACTTCTCTGTGTAAGCTGGGAGTGCAAATCCTATTAGAGTTCAGTCAGACTTGTCCTTCTGGCTCTTCTGGGCTTTTGAAAGCCCACGTGGGTGCCCTGTGTGGTGGAGAGGCCTTAGAGTGGCTGAATCATGCAGTGCCAGTACACTCCTTCACAGGAGGTGTGACCGTCTCCAGACTTTTATTTTTTAGCTCAGAATGGGGAAGAGTTGCAACCTCCCTGTTTTTAGCATTGTGAAACCTCTAATATCTAAATGTACAGGGACAAGAGTTGTTTCTGTGGATGCAGATGTTCACAACAGAACCAGATGCATCTTTAAGGCGAGAGTGGGCAGGGATGGCACATCCCTGCGTGGAAGGGCACACGCGCCCTCGGGACAGCCCAGAACAAGGGGCTTGCAGCCTGCTTGGCCTAGCCCTGAAACCCAACTGCTGTTTCTAATGTCGAGAGAGTTATAGTAGTGGGGTCATGAGCTATTCAACAGCACATACTCATCTCCCGCTTCCACATACAGCAGGCAGCATCTGCCCACCCTGGAAGAGCAGAGATTAGCTCGTTGCTCTCACGATCGGTGTGATACAGACAACCTGCACGTGCGAGGTTGTAGCAGGAGCGTGGAAGGCAGGGAGGCGTAGAGGAAGCTACTACAACTGTCTAAAAATAGAGAGCTGTAGCAGCCAGCAAAGCAAGCCCTACCTGAGCAGTGTGTAGCCTCGTGCTGACCGTGCTCCCGGGAGTAATGGGACATGTATTAAAGCTGCACTTAAACATGCACTGTGCTTGCTTTCCCATCGCCTGACACCCTACGTCTGCCTCCCCGGGAGGTCGGTACTGGCACAGCTGAAATGGGCGGTGGGGACCCCCATATATCAGCAGCATTTGCGCTGTGGTGTTAATACAGCAAAGGTCCATCTTATCCTTCCTTTTTGACTTAATGGACCAACTCATTACAGTTTTCACTGATGTTAGGTAAATCTGTTTATTTAGATGAAAGTGGGGCTGAGCAGCTTTTCATTAAGAGAGATTGAATCTAAGCATTAACGTGTATGAACATTTTTGTCTATGTGTGGTTAGCTCTCTTAGAAGGACGGCCTTTTCAGGAAGTAAATATAATCATTTTTGATGCATCTGTCTGAAGATTTAACCACTGGTAACATGTTTTCAGACTGAAAGCTGTTAGGATAGATTCAGAGTGAAAATGTTTGAACTGGCTAATGGAGTTTGGACTCCATTTTCAAATACTAAACTCACTGTGTTGGTGGGAAGCATGCACTGTCTGAAAACATTATTCCTAATCAATCGTTAATAAGGAGCAAAATTAGCATTTGGCTTTCTCTGTAGAAATACTCTTCAGTGAATGTGGCAAGAGAGGTGCTTAATTAAGTTGCCCCTTATAACTAATCAAACACCTGGGGCCAGCAGCTTATGCAGATAAAACAGTCTGGCTGAATGCTAGAAGTTGTTAGATATAGGAGATTTATATAGAATAGATCTTTTTTTTCCAGAACTCGGTATGGAATTTAATGTTTTAGGTTGACAATTGCATTACTGGCTTATCACAGTCTTTGCATGCACAATCTAAAGATAGTATTTTGACAGAATCACAGAATCACTGAGGTTGGAAGGGACCTCTGGACATCATCTAGTCCAAGCCCCCTGCTCAAGCAGGGTCACCTAGAGCACATTGCACAGGGTTGCATCCAGGCGCGTTTTGAATGTCTCCAGAGAAGGAGACTCCACAACCTCTCTGGGCAACCTGTTCCAGTGCTCTGTCACCCTCACAGTGAAGAAGTTTTTCCTCATGTTCAGATGGAAGCGTCTGTGTTTCAGTTTGTGCCCGTTGCCTCGCGTCCTGTCACTGGGCACCACTGAAAAGAGTCTGGTCCCATCCTCTCGACACCCTCCCTTCAGATACTTGTACACACTGATAAGATCTCCTCTCAGCCTTCTCTTCTCTAGGCTAAAAAGGCCCAGTTCAGACACAATTGCTATGATTGCTTGAACAGTTATAAAATTAGACTGCATTTAAAACACATTAACAAATGCTGAATTCTGTAAATAAATTTTTTTATGACCTTTTCAGCATTTAGTCCATTTCTGAAATTTAGTTGTTTTCTGAAGTAAAAATATTTTGGTGAGCAAATGCTATGCCTGATCAGCCTTTAAGAGCATTTAACTTTGCAAATCAACTTTGAACAGGAAGTGTTTTTGTGGCAAGACCTTTTGCAGCTAGTGGTCTGAACATAACTAATTCTCAGAAGGGAAGTACTTTGTAGTTTTTAAAACAAGTTTAAATATAACAATACACAAATTTTTTCATGTCCCAAGTCCATTCTTTCAGTAGATCAGTTTTTTAATAGGGTATTTGGCAAAGTCTGCAAATGAAACATGCCCACTGTTACCCGATTTTTCTGTTTTGTATGGCTATATTTCATTCGTTCAAGTACAATCTTTTTAAGAAAAGTGAGGGAGATGACTGCATGTGAAGCAGTCTCCTTAGGTTATGTTTCTCCTTCAGCCACAGTTTTGTCTGGAGGCAGGATGACACCGTTAAGAAGGCGGCTTAGCTGTCTCGGTCAGTGTATTGATATCAGTTGCTGAGAAGCAGTGTGTTAGGTTTTAGTATTTCTTCCCGTTAACATCTATAGTAAGTCATATTTTTACCTATCTTTTGCACAGTATGTGGGGGAGATGTGCTTTGCTGTGGTCAAGCAGAAGGGGCTGTTGGTCTCTGCAGCTTAGTCACCACCCCAGCAGCTCACCATTAGGTCTGGAGCACATCACAGATCTCTTCTTATGTGTCCTCCTGCCCTATGTTAGCTCTAGAAATAGCAGCTGAGCTTTAGCAGTGGTGATATCATGGGATGGCAGTGTGCGTGTTTTGTGGCTGCTGGTAGCTGGGCCCCAGCGCCACGAAGAGCCGTGTCTGACGGCCCCGTGACGTTGGGGGATTTCAGCTGTGTCCCAGGATGTAGCCTTTTCAGGACCACCTACAGAAAAGGGAGGCACCATCATTATTTGTGGGACCAGAAGTGTTGTAACCACACTGTATCCTGAGCTATCCAGATGAAACAGAAAAAGTTTGGGGAATCCCATGGTGCTTGCATCTGCCTATGTGATACATGCTGTTCTTTCAGAATTACTCATATGGAGAGCGATGGGGGGGAACCAGCATGTTGTGTTTAAGCTGTAAGGAAAACTGAGTGACTAATAGCCAGGTAATTGTCATGTAGAGTCTGGGTGCTTGGATTTATGCAGTGGTATGTACAGAAAAACAATCACTTTCTATCGGAGACTGGGTTGTGAAGCAGATCCTCTGTGGGTTTTCAGCAGTGGATGCTACGGGCTGCTTGGTGGTATTACTGAGCAGTGGCTCTTCATACCGGACCAGCTGTACGCCCTAGGCCTTCCCCCAGAAATCACACGCTGATCCATAACTGGGGAGAAAAGGAGCTGTGAGAGCAGATTCCTTCTGGTTTAATTCCTTCTTCGCCTTGAGTGGAGTCACCACTCCATCGTAACCCAGAGCAAAATCTGTTCTCCTGGGTTGTCTTTGTTTCCCCCCCTCGCAGCCTAGAAAACAAGTGGGCTGTATCTGGATTAACTTGAAGTACCCAAAGCCTCCCCTCATGTGATTTTTGTGGAGTGGCTGCCTGTGCTGCTGTCGGCGCAGAGGAGCCCAGCTGGTGGCCTGGTGGGATCCAAGGGGAGTTTGGCCCGTTGTGGAGACCTCTTGGAGATCCAGCTCTGTGGTTTCTTGCCAAGGTCCTGACAAACCAGTTCAGCTGGGAGCTGCTTTTCAAAAAGTTCCTTAACTTGTGCAGGGCCCGTTGTTGCTGAAAGAGGATCATACGACCATCATGAGTCCTGTGTAGATCCCCTGCTGGTGTGCTGGGCCTGCTGCCGGAAAAGCTGGGCTGGGAAGCTGCTCCCTGATCCCCTCACTCCCTTGCTGTCAAGCTGGCCTGTGGCAGTCGTTTTGCAGCTTATCAGGGCTGACTTTATGCTCCACTTTTCTCTGTCCAAAAAAGTCAAAACTTTTAGTTCTGTTCCCACATTCCTTTGCTGAAAAGGGAAGAGGGGCAGAAGGGAAGCATGTAAGGCAGTGGGACTTGGAGTATATCCTTTGGGAAAGGATACTGGTAAGAATTAGGATGTTATCCATTAATGACTTTTTTTTCCCCTTTATCAGAGATTGAAGTAAGTTTGCTTGGCACAAGCTTATTCCCAGAAATCCATTTGACCAGTGCTCTTCCTTGTAATTAATGCTTTAGCTGATAGTATTGGAAAGTCTGTGTGGGAGGGAGTTGGATTGCAGTCATTGATGTGCATGTGTATTGGCTGCATGACAAACTGAAAATGCAAGCCATAATAATACTGGTTCTTAACCTCTTCATGAGACAAAACCGTTGTTCTCTCACTCTGGCTAACTTGCTTTTTTTTATTTGTTGTCAGACAGATACAATTTCATTGGAAATCAGGACACTGTATCCTTCTGTACCTGAAGATGCAGAACGAAAAGCAGAAAATTTATTTGTTAAAGAGGTAAATACCTACTGTGTGTATCCTTTAACTTTAAATAAAACTGAGGTTTTGGGGGAGGCTTACTATGTTAATAATGAACATCTTTTTCTTTTAATATTGCTCAGGTGTTTTTTAACAGCATGTTGTCTGCAGATGCTTGTTCTGAGATATTTGTATCTAGAAAAAATTGTAAATGTATCTGCCTCTCAGGCTAGTGTCTTCCAACTGCATTCTCTGTCACTACTAGTCTGTAGGAATTGGTAACTTTACATGAGTGCTAATCACTGGTGTCCTGAATGCTTTGCACTTTGAAAATACTGATACTTTTCCAAAAAAAAAAAAACAACCCCCCCCCCCATTTGACGCTATTTTGGAACTGTTAGAGTTATTGTAATGTTGTTTGCCTGTGTATCTTCTCCTGAAATGTATGTTATCACTATCTGAGGAATAGTTGGAATGTGAGTGATTAGAAGGGGTTTATATTCTATTGTCAGTATCTGAAGGCTATTCCCCATTATAATAGAAAGTCCAAACAAAATTCTTGTATGGCAACTAGAACCCAACTAGGAGTGTTTAACTGCTCTACCTTTACCAAGAATATAGTCTGTCCTGCTTCCGTGCCTGGTCTCGGGCTTCAGGAGAAGATTCTGCTTTGCTCTTCCTGCTACCTCGGGGCTACTTCTCATTATCAGTGGTTTTATCACTTTGAAGGACTTTGCATCGGACATGCTGGCTGCACTGTTCAATGGAATTTACTTTGGACAGCTCTCTGAACCTTCTCTTTTACTATAGATGTAAAATATATCCGGTTATTTGCATTAACAAAACAGATATATGGAACCAAATTTTCATCCAGCTTCTACAAGGGATTTAATTGCATGCACTTAATTATCCCATAATGCATGTGTTCTGTCTTTTTTCACAGATTGCACACTTGGCTTTCTGGTTTGAATGAGTATAGCCTATTTCATGTGCACTATAACTGTAAGATAATTTGTTGAGGAAAACTCAGTTGCAGACAAACCCAGGGGTTAGAAAAAATAAAATCCAAGATTAGGCAGAAATGTAGCTGTTGAATTCAATGCAACATGACATTTTACAGGCTTGCTCTATTTCTCTCTCCAGCAGTAAGTCTAGAAAGAGCAGTAACATCTTACTGCCAGCTCAAATCATCTGAACCTTGCCATCTCTCTTAATCTGACAGTGGGGTTAAAAGATGAGAAAGCTTGGGGAATTATCTGTCTTCCCAGAAGTCTCCCTGCCCTTTCAACCCTTTGGGGTCTGCTTTTTATTTTAAGGTCCCACAAGTTGCAAGGCCCGCACTGTCCTTAGTTCTTTACGGGGAAGGTGGTGGATCTAAAAATGGAACATAGTGCATAGTATCTGGGAACCATTACAGCTGAATACTCCAAGGGGATACTAATGACAACCTGGTAAAATACATATTGAACAGAACTATTAGCTTTCTCTGCAATACCACTGAGCCAAGGGAAGGGGGGCAGAAGAGCAAAGCAATGGAAAAAACAGTGCTACAGAACTAGGACTGTACATAGAATAATGGCAGGATAAGACCCTCTTTTAAAGTAGTGATACATATGTTCCACTTTGCTTCATAGCCAAAAGCTATATATAAAGGAGATTAAGCTCCAGGAAGAAGATGGTTTCTAGTCCAAAATGAAGCAAAACTGAGCCCCAGGTGCTGTGAAGGTCTGTCATTATAGTCCACTGCAGCAAATGCACAAACCTATATTAAGTCAGTGTGGATTTGACCCATCGACAGTCTGCTTGTGTTCCAGACTGGTGTTCAGTAGTTGTTAAATAGTTCTGGACAGCTGTGCAAGACTTGAGTTTGTGACCTTCGCTACTTTTTTAGAGCTGTGAAAAAGCCAACATCTTGTTCATGTCTTTCTTCGAATATGCAGTGGTCTCATGATCGGTGAGGGCATCCATCTTGTACATATTTAACTAACAGTAGCCAGTTGCAACCTAGAACCAAATGTCTGATTTCTGATCAGGCTGTTAGGGAAGCTATACAAAGACAATGTATGGCTTCATCTAACTGAAGTCATGTTGGTGTTCCCCGTAAGTGGTAACAGCTGTCTCTGACTGTTAATGGATGCTATTTAGCAAGCTGCCGCACAAAGAAAGGGAGCGAGTCAGTTAACTACAAGTGAAGGGCCTGCTATTGAAGGTGAAACTAAGTTTCTTCATGTGACACGGTGTGACAGGGCGAGGATATGGTTTTGAAACTGCTTCAACAGCCTAGATCAGTGATCTCCTTCCATCTCATTCCTCTGGGCATTTGGTGTCGGTCAGGTGGTCTTATCCATAAAGTACTCTTAGGTCATTTAAAAGGTTTGTCAGAAGTCTGCAGTAATGCCCTAAAACCCTGTTTGTCCCTTCCTGGAGGCTTGCTTCCTTTTGGTGACAGTAGGAAGACTTTGTTTCCACCACGAGCCCTTTCACTGCTGGGGTCCTTCAAGGGTTCCCCCGCCCAGTCCTTGTTAACATCTCTATATATGACTGTTCAGGGATTTACTCAGATTCCCTGACCAAACCCTTACAAGTGGTTGTAAAGGCTACTTATGGCCACTCCAGGATGACTTGATGGCATATGAAATATCGGTTTCACAGGTGACAAGCTAGATCAAGCAAGATGAGGCTGCTGTTCCTGAGAAAGGTTTAAGTATAGGATAGTACTTGATGTTGTCTATCTGTAGTTGAGGATTTGTGCCTTAACTTGGCCAAATCAGCACTCTAATGCTGCTTTTAGATTCCTTAGTAACCAAAAACTATCACATAGCAGGTCACATGAATAATATCTCTGTCATCTATGAGCGAGGTAATTTGCTCCTTTTTGAGTGATAATGGCATGGTCTTGGTTATTTACTATTGTGTTACCTCTTGGATACTCTACAGCAATTCAGTTTACTTGGGCCTTAAGTGCTTTTTAAATTCCTGTTAGCCCACAACACCACTGGTACCTCTCATCAGATGCAGCAGTGAGTATGTTGAATCTATTCCTTACTTTGTCAGATAGCCTCTCCTAAGGTTTCAGTTGAGGGCAGTAGATAACTGGACTTCCTCTGGCACTGCGGAAATCCCACAGATTCCAGGTGACAGCAGGAAGAGAACTTCCTTGAGAGTGGGTCCCAGGCTGTGCCTTTCCCTCCTGGAACTTAGCAGACCATAATACACCATCTGCAGTATACAAATGCTGTATTGCTGATGTTGCATTAGCTAACATTGGTGCATAGCAATATGTTTAAGGGTGCAGGTGTTTACATAAAATACTAAAAATTTCATCTCTCCCTTCCTTTTACCAAGGCCCTAGGAAACCCTTGCCAAAGCAAGATATTGTACTATACACAATTCTTACCAGGGAGAGAAAATTTGTAGCAGATATCAGTCTAAGTTCTGTTGGGTAGTGTTCAGATATTATGATAATGACTGTGATAGAAGAATTTACTTTAAACAAGATCTCTAATCTTCTCCTTTCTACTGAAACTGGTATTTGTTATACTCCAAAGATAATACTTCGTGAATGTATCATTCCTATAGCTGTAATGCTCTTAGGAGATTTTTCCTTTGGATTTTTCCACCCTTACTTTTCTTAGGCTGGAGGAGTTTGAGTAACTAAATCGGGTTCCAAGAATAGTGAAGATTCCAGATACTTTTAAAGCCAGAAAAAAAGTTTTCAAAGTTTATTTTTCCTGAGCGTTCCTAATGGCCTTGAATGCAGTACTGTACCATTCAGTTTTCTCTCAAGTTCTGAATCGTTTTCTCTTCCTTACAGAGTCTGGTACGTGTATTTATACCAATCAGCATTGTCCTCATGGTCCATTTTTTTGGCAAATAGAAACATTCACTCCGTAAGAAACAAAATAAGATTCTTCCTGTTAGATCATGAAAACGTTGCTAATGTGGCCTTTCCCAACTCTGTATTCCTGAATAAGCAGATCAAATGGCAATCCTAAATTTTTTTTTTTCCACATTTCACTTGGAAATGTTAGAGGACAGGGTATTTTGCAATTCAGAGTTATACTTTGTTTTGAGGGACTTGAGCTACTAATTGCAAGATATTTAATCCCATAATGTTTTGCAACAAATCAGTGTACATTTGTATCTGTATATACATACACACGTATGCACACACCATTTATATATATATAAACTTGTATATCTTTGAAATATATAATATATATATATATGTGAAATTTTAGATATATATGAAAGAAAATCTGTAAGATAAATATTAGTTGTCCCTTATCCTTTCATAAACTATTTCAAGCTCGATGCTCTCTCCAGAGATGATAGATGCTATCTGGACATGTTTTTAGGAAGAACATTTGCATAAGGGCTGGACACCTGAATGATGGGGGTATGCTGGGAGTTGTGCAAAAGCAGGAGGAAGACAGTGCAGCTTGCTGAAGAAGTTTCCTTACTTTGTGTAGTGTAATGGTGAACAGCTTTGAGAAGCTGTCTCCTCCCTCCCTCCCGAGCAGCCTGGGTACCTCCTGACCCATCCCTTTGCTTCACAAGTCAGATCCAGTGGCTGTGGCTGCTTAGGGAAGGGACTCTTTTGGTGACTTGATGTGCTTTGGATCAGCTCTCTGTATATACAGAGCTCTCATCACTGGTGGTCCCATCCATGTTTTAGTGAAGTTGGTGGAGTTCACTTTGCATTCTTAAAATCCTAGTGCTAGAGTCTAGTGTGCACTCCTCCACTGTTCATTGAGGTGTGTGACCTACTATAATGCAAAGGGATTGATTTGGGGCTCATAAATGTCATCAAACGGCTGACTAAAGCAGGTTTCAAGTCAGGCCTGTCTCCATCAGAAATCTACTAGCACTCTTAAGCTGTGTTTGAGCATGCTTGTAGCTTTACAAGCTACTGTAGAGCCCCTGACTTCCTTCAGATCTTGGACATCTAGGCAGTTGTCGTCTTAGCAACCTGTTGGAAAGCCTGGGAAGAGAAACTAGTTATGGAATGTGTGGTCTGATAATGTCTTGTATGGGGCATCTGGCAATCGTTCATGCATTGAACAAGGCAAGGGAATTTGAGGAAGGTTACGGAGTATAGTAATAGCTGTCTGCTTCTCCACCTGAAACTGTCCTCTTCCTTGCACAGCCTGCAGGGTGACTTATGCCTGTCTAATGACTCAATGTTTGATGTCATGTTGTGGTGTTTTAACTTATGGAAATGACTCAGAGATGACAGTGAAAAAACCAGCTTGCTGGGGAAAGCTGTTGAGACGCCAGAGAGCTTTCCTGCACCCTAGTATTGGCATCTCTGCATCTGAGGGTGTAATTATAATCCTTACACTTCATCTTTAAAGCAGTAGCAATCCTGCTGGCTGAAAAGCACTACATCAAAATGGAAAGTATAACAGCATTGAAATATCACTTAATGGATGATGTCCATTTCATTCTGTCTGTTGGAGGCACAGTGTTCATACATATTCCTTTTAACTGTCCTGTGCAGACTTTCCAGATACAGGAGTTGTAGCTGTTGTTCGTAATAAATTTTTAGAGCCCTTGTCGTTCATCTGGAGGATTTCTCCATTTGGTGTGTTGCACTTTGTCATTACAGGACCTATAAATAGTTATTAAGCAAGAGTTTTATTAGTCATAACATTAAAAAAAAAAAAAAAAAGTCACAGCTTTAAACTTTCTGTATCATTACTGTAAGCGGTTCTGTGCCAATATGGTTGATTCCTCAAGCATTCTTGTCCACAGGCTAATCTTGTTCTTATATGTTTCAAAGCCATATTAAAGTGGGAACTCCAGCTGACAAGTGTCAGAACCAAAGCTTTGCTGTTGTTCATCACAGGGTAGATTTCCCCAACTTAAAAATTTAAGTGTCTTCAGTATTTTAAAGAAGTGCTGTAGCAGGACAGTGAGGTATATTATCAAAGGACCATGGGGTTTTTTGATAGTTGAAGGGGTAAATATTTTTAAAATGTCTAATATTTTTAAATAGCATATTTTAATACTTTGGCTTGTTGAACTTCAGTCTCACTGTACTTTACTGTGTATGTGAACTGTGTTAATTTGGAGGTAGTTTTTGAGAGCCATAATCTGAAGGTGCAGATTGCTCGCAGCCCGTAGCAAGGCTGCCGTGCTGGTCACAGGCGTGCGGGAGCAGGAGTTGACCTGCGGTGGGTGGCTGAATTTCGACCTGGGTAATTACAGGGTGTTCCACCTTCCCGCGTGCCCACGCAGCGTCCTTCCGCTGTCTCGAGGGAGGGGGGACGCTTGGGGAGGCCGTTGTACCGGTGTCATGTGTGTCCCTGGTCACAAGACCGAGCACCGAGCGTGCTCTGTGCAGCTTCCCCTTCGGCGCGGTGGCCACATCCAGCACGCCACCGTCCTGCTTTCTCTTTCCAAACTCTTGCGTTGCCTCATCCTAACCTATTTAACATCTTCTGCTTTCCGCCTCAGCAATAGCTGCATTTAAATGGCCAGTGAAGCGGCAGGATTCCTCTGTGCCACACTGCCTTGCTGCGAGAGGCCTGCCTCTTTCAGGAATGACTCTATACGTGTGCTTGTATTCCCTGAGACTGCCCATCTAGTGGTGTCAGAGAGTGCAAGCAAGGAAAAAAGGAACTATACTTGCTTTCAAGTATGAGTAGGCGTTTGCTTCAGTTGTTTCCCTTGCTTCCTATTTTTTTTCATTTTTTTCTCCAAAAGGTTGATTTGCATTGTAGGGCAGATCTTTAAGTGTCCCTTTCCCTGAGGTGGCCATCGCACTGTCATTGCCAGAACAAGAGCTAAGAACTTGCAGGTGGAAAATGTTTGCAGGGTAATCTGTGTCTCTAAGGAAAAATTAGGCCAGCTGGGCAAGGAAAAAGGAGGGGGGGAAAAAAGTCAAAAAAGAAAAGGAAATGAATTGAAATTGATAGACCCATTGGGAATGGGCTGCACAGCCACCTGGCCAACAGTGGAATAAGAAAGTTCATGCAAATGTGTGCCAGCCCTCCCACGTCCCATTGCTTCCATTGCTCCATCTATATTTTTCCTCCCCCACACTCCACACGAGCTAAACAGTCCTCTGGAATGGCGCCTCTTTATTTGCCAAGAGTAAGGTCTGATTCTGGTCTCTTGATGAAATCTCTGCCTCTAGAAAGGTTTTCTTTGCTCCTGAAATCAGGTTCACGGGTATTTTCTTCATTACTCAGACTTTCATCATTTTCCTCTTTATTCAAATTCAGTAATTTGCAATAAAAAAAAATTAAGAGTCAATACAATCAGCAGAAGTATAAGATTTTTAGTTGGGATATTCTGAAGAGAAAATGCTGTACTGTTTTTTATTATTATTATTTTAACAATATCTGGTTTACAATAGTCACAGCTCCCAGCCACAACAAGCTAGTTAGAGGGCAGCATTAGCTGTTGCACTGAATTGGCTTGTCTCTTGTGAATTCACTGAATGATACTTGAATGTGCTGCTTGTCCTCTTTGATTTTTATTTTGATTAGCTTTTTCTTGGAGGAGCACAACAAACCTTTATAGTTATAAGCTAAAATACTGAGGCCTGTTCTAGATGTTGTTCACAACAATTTTTTGACCATATCAGTAAAAAGCCTATAGTGTTTGCATAAGTCTGTGTTCAGAATTATCTGCAAGCATTAATTGCATCTTTTAAATAGAATAGTAATGAAAGTGCCACAGGGAAAAATTGATCCTCTCTATAAAAGGTTCAGTTGTTCTGCATTTTTCAAGCAGAAGGTAAGGGAAGTGTGAATTAGAGGGTCTGTGCTCATCCTCATACAGAACGAGCTTTTTCATTGGCTCATGCAGTACAGAATATATGGTGCTCCTGTAGGAACATGCTTATAATCCAGGTGAGTATCAAACACTTAACTAAAACTTATCTCACACAAATACAAGAATGATTGAGTCCTTTGCTGAAGATTCACAAAACAAAGTCTTGCTCTGTTTGAAGTCAAAGCGCCCCCCTCCCCAAAGGCACTGGTGTAGGAACATGGGTGCCACGTGTAGGCTTTTCACCTGACCCTACAAGGTACAGTCTGGCATTATTCAAAGTTGAAGTCAGTTATATTATGTTCATTCTCAATAATCTGTAATTATTGTATTATTTTGTATTGTCTAATGGTCACATTTTTTCCTGCATCCTGTGTCTGAAAGATAATCAGGATTTATATCAGACCACAAAGTAGACTCTAGATTCATTCTGAATATAACTGCTGCAGAATGCCTGTGGTTGTGTTGAACCATTCAGTTTGTTTTAATATGGGTGAGAACTGCTTATATATCTGCATCTACTTCCTTGCTTTTTTTTTCCATATGCAAAAGCAAATAAAGTTGTCTCAAAAGAGCGTGATCACGCCCCATATTACTTTCCTAAATTAATTTGTGGCCACATATGCTGCATGTTTTACACAAGACTTTAAAAGGAGATTTGCTAAGCCAGTTCTGTATGGTTAAGAAAATGCTACCTTCAAGTTTTCAGCCCATTTCAGTTTTTGCTCCAGTTGGCCCGATAAGTCCCCTCTGGGTCCCTCTGAGACAAAGCCTGCTCTGCAAGCAGTGACTCCCGGGAACATGAGAAGAGGCTGGCGAATCCTCCCAGCTGGAGGACCACTAACTTATGTCCCTTTGTTGCCTTTTCAGCCGCTTTTTCTGCTTAGCTTTTTGTATTTTAATCTTTTTGATCTATCCTTCACTCCGTTCTCCTTGTCTGCTGGACTGTCATCCTTGCTGTGCCTTTCTGCAAGATCGTCTTTCCTGTTCCCACTTTGAATTCCCCCTAATGCTGCTGCGGCTTTCTCTGCCGTAGTTCTCCACCATTTTCCTTCATGACATGCCTCCTTTTTCCATATCATCTTGGGAAGCAGCTTTTGCTCTTAGGTTTTAAGAGTCTTTCCCTCTTTTCTCCTGCGCCTCTTGCATGGGCTGGTACAACTGTTGAAGTGGGATGTGGGGAGAAAAAAAAATACAATATTGGGGTAAATCCTTCAGCATACTATACAATTATTAGTTTGTATTTTACACTCTGTAGCTAGAATTACTGGAAATTCTGACAATATTTGTGTCTCTTGTTGTAGATGTTACCTTACCAATAAATGTGCATGTTTCATGCTCTTATTCACAATTATGTGTCTGCCATATTTGTTAAACTGAACAACTTAACAAGTGATGAATTAAGCTACAATCAATAATGTGATCTTATTGCATCTAAAAGTGTAGTACCATGTGTAATTATGCTGATAAAAGGTCCGCATAAAATAAATCACAGTTATTCTGATCTACTCAACAGCATAGCAATACCCTTCAGTATAGTCTTCGTTCAGATCTGGGCTCCTTATTTAAGAGAGATGGGTGTATTAAAAACAATTTCAGAAGAGAGGTACAAAATGGGCTAAAAGCTCTTGTAAAATAAGAACTACAAGGAGATGGTAAGAGGACTGAGCAAATTCAGTGTGGAGGGAAAAATGAGCCTCAGATGAGAAATGATAGTCCTGTTAATGTACTCCTGAATGTTGTTAAGACAATAAAGGTTAGTCCTTAAGGGCAGAACAAGAAGTAGAGGGCTCGTCCTGCAACAAGGGGGAATAAAAAGAGTAGGGCAAGTGTACTTACAGTACAACTCTTAGGTAATGAAATGGGATGGAAAGAGATAATCTGTAATTAATGTGCGTGGAGAAAGTCATGCCTAAACTACGTAGTACCTTTTGAGGCATTAGCAACATGATTTAACAATACTTTCTACAGAGCAGGAGCGGAGAATCAGTAAAGCATGCTATGTTGCTTTCAAACCGCCCCCTTTTCTCCTATATGATTCAGTGCCTTTGATTTAAAGGGGAAATTGTGCTTCAAAATGTGGGAATGTATGAAATTGCCTTTCCTTTGAGAACTATGCACCCAGCTGTAAAAGAGAGGAATTTGTGCTTATCTACCCGAAACGCCCCTCCAATGTTTCTCTGCGCTGTAGCAGTCTAAACAGTGGTAGTAATTCTGTTGTTGTTCTTTTCTCTTCAGGCTTGTAAGTATTACAGTTCCCAGTGGCATGTTGTGAACTACAAATATGAACAGTATTCAGGAGATTTTCGACACTTACCACAGTAAGACCTAGCTTAAGTTCTTCTTTTTTTTTATTTTTTCCTCTTAGGTTTGTGTCATTTTGCTGAGCTGTGTCCATATTTGCACTTTCCTGTGTCTTGTATGCTCTGCTTGTTTTACCATATTTATAGTGGCTTGCATTTTTAAAAAGGGGAAGAAAAGGTCCTTCAGCGAAAGTTCAAGACTCTGCAGAATTCGCTAGTATCAACAAACTCGTTTAGTGCTGATTCAAATCTTAAAAGTGTATTTGCGTATTCAAAGCACAGTTGATACAGGCAAGCTGGTTTTCTGTTTTCCTTAATAATGCATAAATGTCACTCACCTTTATCTGAGATTAATTCTCCTTTTAGTTGCTTTATATAACAGAGGAGTGAGATTTCACTGAAGGATTTATTAGCTGTATGGTACAAAAGAATCTGGGCCCATGTGTACAGCGTGCATTGGTACAGCACTAGTGATGCAAGGATGCAGCAAGGTGCCGGTGCCCATGCAAGCATTCATCCTGTCTGTACTTGGAGGCCATGTAAAGGTGCCGAGAGGAGACTTGAGCGGAAAGAAATGAGGATTTTGGTGTTCTTTCTTTCATGCATGGGTTTCTACCCATACTCCTTTCTCTGGGAGGGAACGTGTACTCTGAGGACTGTTTTGCAGAGCGGTTAATGAAATCACAGGATGCCTAAATGAGCGGTGTTACCACCTCCTTTCTTGGAATTTGAGTCATTAAAATCATGATACTGAATGAAAAAGATTGCTATGTGCATATACACCAACTACAGGAATGAGTGCTCTGACTTAAGTTGGAGTAAGAATGGAAACCGGTACTAACTAAACCATTGTTGCAGGAATCGATAAACCGATTCTTATGGTCCCTTTAGATGCTGTGTTTAGTGGGTTTTGTCTGTAAGCCTTCTCTCAGATCTGCAGCTCCTCTCTCATTTGTCAGTATTTTCACAAACAGTGAATATAGTAGTACAAAAAGCCATTAAAAGCAGTTTTGCTAATTGTTTTAGAAAATAATACATTAGTGCTCAAGAACAACATTTGCAGCACAGCATTTTTTCCATTTAACCTAAAGCATCTTTGCTCTTATGAAATATGCATTTGATAGACATGGTTGCATTACTCTGCACAAAAGTACATTTTAGCCAGTTATGTACATCCTCTTCTGTGAAGGTTATTTTAATATGATGACTTTGCTTTCATGAGTTCACACTCCACAGATATTACGGTGTCTTGGATCTTCCTTCCCCTGCCCTGCACGTAAGGGATCATAACTAAACATCTTATTTATATCATCAGAGCACAGCACTAAGGAATGTTTTGAATGCAGCACTACTTGCTGCTCCAGAAGTAAACTTATAGTAAGAGTGTCTGTTTTGTTTGCCGAAGGTTGCTATGGCTTTTGCACTTAACATGCCTTAAACAAAGCTGGTTTGGAGTCCACCTAACTTCAAAAGGCTTTGGATGAGTGTTAAGCATATAGTTTTGCATCGTGAAAAAGGTGCAGCATTTAAAATGCCACATCTTACTGCAGCCGAAGTACTCTTCTTGCCTAATGCTGTGCTGACTCTTCTCAGGGAGGGCTTCACATGTAGAAACACATGAACTGGAGCTCAGCAGCCTTCAGCAGCATTGAAAGGACTTTGTCCTTGTTTGTATGTGAGGACAGGCAGTGTTTCATGCTGTCATACACCATGCCAATTAATGAGAAAAAAGATTAATTCAGGTGCCTGAATTTGCTTTCTGAATACTGATCTTTTTGATTGGGAAGTAGTTGCAATTTGGCACAAAACACATGGAGCAGGCCTTGGGAACTAAACCTGTCCACAGTGTAATCCCACTGAATTCGGGTCTGCAACACCAGGGAAGGGCTCAGTGTGCAACAGCACAACCAGAATGTTTAGCGATTGCTTTAGTTTATTTCTGAGCGTATTCTTCCTCAGAAAGTTTTCTTCAGATCTTTCTACCCCTTAAATTCCCCTTTCTGAGCTCTCACTACCTCTTTTTATGCAGTTTTTCATGCTCTGCTCTGGTGTGTTCTTGCTTTTTGAGCAAGAGGAGGAGTGGAGGAAGCACAGTGCTCGCTTAGTGTGCGCACTGTGGTGGCAGTGCATGTGGGAACAAAGTTAATAGCAAAGTTTTTGCTGTCACTTATAAAGTGACAATCTGCACCATTTGGTAAATATTTCAGAACTGCTCTCTTGGAATTCTTCATTGCTATATGGATCGGCAGAGGCAGTAGGCGGAGAAAAAGAGGGTATGCTAAATGAATGAGATTAATTGCTTATCGCGTTTTATCTGCCTGCCTGAAAGGACTTATACCCAAGAGGAGGAAAGGAAAAACTTCTTCTAAGGAGAATGACATGGAGGGTTTGAGTGGATGAGTGTTTCTCGGGCAGTCAGCAAGGGAGCACTTCTGCAGGGTGTCCGACTATCTCCCCAGCAACAGTTCTGGTGGTGCTGCAGACTTGCACCTTGGATCAGCAGGCTTTTTTTTTTTAAATGTGCATACAGTGGTATTTTGCTGGTGGATGCAGATGTAGAACATGATAACTTACTGGAGCTTTAACTTGAGGCAGCCCGAATTCATTCATGGGACTGGTTTGTATAGAGAGAATTCATAATACCTGTAAAATGCTAAAGAAACTCCTTTACACCACCTGTTTCTAATGACGTAGACTTTGCTCTGCCTGTCCCAAGCTCCTAACACTGTCTCCTTCTCAGCTTTCCTGCTCTGCCACCTGCAGCATCGGTGGCCTAGCCTGTGCTGCCTCGTAGAGCTGCTCTGAGAGGCCAGAAGGATTTCCTCCTTTCTAGGAAACGTAGTGCAAGGCGGCTCCTCGGCAGCCTGGCGTTGGGTGGAGAGGCTCCGTTTCGGGCTGCGCCGACGGCCAGGCTGGGCAGGCTCTGCCGTGTTACGTGGGCAGACGGACCAAACGCAGTTGCAGTCCGATTTCTGAGCCCGTCCCTCCCCTGCTCCCTCTTCCTGTCCCCGCTTGCCTCAAGCATTTTTCTGTAGCTCTGGGGTAACAGGTCCCCTAACAGTGCAGAGCCTCAAGCACCGCGTGGTGTCACCACTTGCGTTTGGCCGGGGAGGGGGACTCGAGTCAGTCTGTCCTCAGGTTACCCTGGGAGCATTAGAGATTTTGAGCACTGACTAATAAATAAATCCCTTGGGTTTCTGTCTAAAAACATGACAGCTTGAAAGGTGGCTTTTCTAAAAAGTTTGGCTGCTTTTGGGTGGGGAGGGGTTAAGAATTTTTCTTGGTTATATTGGAAAACCTCTAATGGATTTCCATGACAAAAATTAACTCTTTTATAGATGTCATATATGTCAATTGATTTCAAAGGTTCCTCTTAGCCAAACTAACTAGTTGATTATGTTAAATAAACTGCAAATAGAACAAACTAAAATGGAATTAAAAAAATTCTTGTGTTCTCTTAACTGCACACATTTCACTCTCCTGGCTTTTTGGAAATGCTGACTTCCGTTACAATAGGGTATTGGAGACATGATAAAACTGATTTTGAAACAGAGAAAGCAAAGAGGAAATCAGCATTGCAAAAAAGAGTCCCTTTTTCATTTTCTGTTTATTCATACATAAGGTGTAGATTAGGAAGATGAAAGGAAAAAGCAATTGGAGGCATTTAATGTCATGTACTAGTGTGGGCTAAAGTCAGCTAACTTTAGAGAAGAGCCTTGCTTGTGGGGTATTCTTCCTAAACTCCCATGTGCATCGGCTTCCTTCTACTGGATAGAGTGCTGCTGCTTTCCTTCCTTCCTGAGTCTGGCTGAAGGAGAACTAGATTCTCTCAAAATCGGTCTTCCTGATAAATAATGGAGTTTAATACAACTTTTGTAGGCTTTCACTTGATAAGTAAAGGTTTTCAAGATGAGATTTAYAATCTTCAAGAATCTGAAAACAATTTTAATGCTTTTCAGGCCACAGAAAACAATTGGGATTTGTCCATTTAAAAATATCTTTCTATTTTCTGCTGTCTGGCTTATTGTCTGGCTATTAGTTAAGGTTTAATTCTGCAACTTAGTACTTTAGGCCTCAGTGCAATTACTTATGTGCTTAATATTAGGCAAGTGCTTAAGTGCTTTGCTTTTTCATATTCAGTGCTGTTTAGCAGTCTACAATATGAAGCTCTTATGTGGCACTGCATCAAAAAGATGTCTATTTTTATAATTCACTTTAAGACTTTTTTTGTGTATAAAAAAAATCTTGAAATATTGAAGAACTGTAGAAGCTTTTAGCAAAAAGTTTTAATTTTTTTTTTCTTGGTTAGAAAAAGTTTACAGTTTGCCCTCACTCATTTGACAGCCTTAAATGAGGTATTTTGGGGGGAACTGTTTGGTTTTGTTGCCTCTCTGTGTCATGGAAGAGCAGGGAAAAGAACAAGCAATGATCTTATCTTGGGTTTAGGACTGTTACAGCTTCATATTATTGGTTTAAAAAAAAAAAAAAGATATGTGGGTTTAAGATAAAAGCTGTCTTTGGAAGCTGTAGTGATTTTTAAAGAACCTAATAGAATCACAAAATAGGGGTATTGAAGATATCTTGGGAAGTCAGGATGGTTGCATCCCTGAAATAGCAGGTACATTAAATGAACAGTCTATCTCAGACTATACATTAAAAAAAAAAAAAATTTTTTTTTTTTTTTTTTTTTTTGGAACATGTTTTTCCTCTCCTGGCAGGAATGAATGTAGACCAGAGAAACTGCCTTCACACTCCTTCGAAATTGATCATGAAGATGTGGATAAAGATGAGGTATGTATTCTGCGGGGGCAGGGGGTTCCCCTGGAGAAGGGTTATTTATGGCTCTTACATCAATTGAAGAGTGATAATGGAAGCTTGTTATCTCCTATAAAATATTTCACATTTTAAATAACTCTGAATTTAATGGAACAGCTTTGTTTCTTATGTCATTATGTGCACAGCAGGAATATTAATAAAGTCTTATTTCAAAAGGAATGCAAGGATGATTATTTGTTGTCAAGCAGATATTCACGTTTTGGTTTTCTTTCACCTTAGAATTCAAAAAACAAGTCAATGCAATATTAATCATGTCTTTCATACAGGATACAACATCCCACTCATCTTCAAAAGGTGGCGGTGGTGGTGGAGGAGGATTAGCAGCAGGAGTTTTCAAGTCTGGTTGGCTTTATAAAGGGAATTTTAACAGCACTGTAAACAATAGCATTACTGTTCGGGTAAGGGGATAGCATTATTCTTTCTTCAATTTAGATTGTGCCCCACCAAGGCATACTTGTTTGCCATTGTCATTTAGCTTTTTATATCTCAAATTATGTTTGATAATATTACCTTAAGTGATCGTAAAATAATGTTACAGTTGTCTGCAAAATAGTGCAATTGCATTTCAGTTTGCAGTGGCTTATTATTTAAACCCTGTCTGTGAATAAAGTATCTGTGGGGAAAAAAAATTTACAGTACAACATTTTTGGTTCGTTCTTTCCTCACTTCAGTCATTCAAAAAGCGCTACTTCCAGCTGACACAGTTGTCGGATAACTCATACATTATGAATTTTTATAAAGATGAAAAAATATCAAAGGAGCCCAAGGGATGTATTTTCTTGGATTCTTGTACAGGAGTTGTACAGGTAAGTTTCATTTTATTTCATTCTGTTGTTTTGATGTCAGATAAACTTAAATAAGAATTACTAAAGGCACATATAAGAACGTGTACATGGATCGGAGAGTGGTCTTATTCTCCATTGCTTGAGATGAGAACACCATTGCTTTTGCACTTTGAGTGAGATCTCAGACTGGCAGGTTACAATACCTCAGTTGAGTTATGATAGCAGATCATGCATGCACTCTATGCCCATGGCAAACATGAGGAAAAAATATCATGGAAAGCTTCTTTTCATTGAAATTATTTTTTTTTAGTTACTAGGTTTTACCTTGTGTGTCTTAAGAATTAAGACCGTGATTGCTGTGGGTTAGAGAGACTCGGGTTACAAAGCATCAGCTATTAAGCAGTAGTAAGTCAATCTAGTATTAAGTCCTGAGTTTAGATTGTTTAGATTATTCAATAGACTCCTTGAAGAAGGCTCTCACATTCAGAAGTGATAGGCTTAAAAGCAGCAGGTATGACAGAGCCTTATTGTTTATGCAGCTCAGAAAAATAAATAGCCGGATAAATCCAACTTTGCTTCCTAAGGTTGGATTCTTAACTTTTCTCCCCTCTTGCTGCTTTTCCTCTATTCTTACTATTTTTTTTAACAATTATTTTAAATAATATATTGCTTTGGCTGATCTAGCACAATGTTTCAATTCCCTTTTTTTTTTTTTTTTTTTTTTCCCCCCTCTATACTTTGTTCTTTATTTCTCAGCTAGTAAAGATTGATAACATCCCACAGACTAGCTCAGACTGATTTGGAAGTTGCTTTGAAAGAAACTTTTCAGCTAATGCAAGGGAAGACCCTTGATAAACACTAGCCTTTCTTGATCAGAAAGTCTCCCTTTCCCCCAAAACAGGACCTTTGAAGCAAGAATAACCAGTAAGAGGAATTCACTCTGTGAACAAATGTTTGCTGAAAGCCCCTGCAGAACCTGACTCCCATGGTTGCACCCAGGGAAGTACCCAGCTGTAGGGGATGTCCGTTTCCCCTGTGTAGTTTAAAGGATGTTTCTCATTTCAAACAGATGTGAGAGAAGATAGAGGCAAATATATGGAAGGACAGTGATGTTTGTCTGTGTCAGTCCATTGGCTTGAAAGTCCCTAACAGGTAGCCTGGGAGTGTGACAGAAGCCCCAGAGGAAGTTCTGGTATAGAAGTCCTCTTTAGGAGTGTCTGAAGTCTGCAGTCAGCCTTGCGCTGAGGATTGGGCTTTGTGCATCTGCAATGATTGTCAGTATAGTGTGGAGACAATATAAACTGCTCCAGGCAGTTGGAGAGATCCTGGCCCTCCTGCTAAGGAATTTCTACTGCTACCTGACTCTCTGTTGTGCAGTTAGTTATGGTTAAGAGACTCGTACTCGGTTATTGTCAGTTTTAGGCTGTCTGTTGTACTTGATCTTCACCAGGTCTTGTGAATTGATGTTGCCTGGGCGTTTATAAGAATAGGAGAAAAATTGTTTGCTCCTGTTTGCTGGTAGTGTGTGCTTTCTTTTAAGATAGGCCTTAGCCAAAACCCCAGTTAAGCCCTGAATGTCCCTGTAGTGTGTTTTTTAATACAGATTGAATAGTAGTCCAGAAGGTGCCTGTGCTTCAATGATGTTTCTGATGCAACTCTACAGTAGCAAAAATGTCTTGGTTTCAAGTTTTCTAGGCTTTTTGACTGTCCTCTGACAGAAACAGCTCAGGAAACCTTTGAAATCATCCTCCTGAACTTTGACAGCTTCCTTCTAAAGCTCCAGCATCCCTGCAAATAGTCCAGAACTGTTGGAACTTTAACTTCACCTCTCCTCTACCACCAGATACTCTTTTCCTTGATTGCCCTTTTGATTGGCATTCAAAAGGATATAAATGTATTATATGTATTATATAAATGACTTCGCTAGCAAGAAATGAAAGTCTTAGAGGGGTAATAGTCCCAGGATCATCAGCTATCAGAGTCTCTATTACTTACAAAACGTGATGAACTTAGAATCATAAGACTGAAAGACAAAAAATTGCTTAGAGTTGCCATAAATAGGGAGAACTGGAGCCGTAAAATCTGGAGAAAGTCTGATAAAACTGAAGGCTTGAAGGAAGACTGCAATGTGAAATGTTCTGCTTTCACTAGTTTTGTACTACTATAAAACATTTGACTGTAGATGAATGACTTCTGAGCTCCTGTCTGATAGAGGTTGAGTGTCTAAATTGCTATAAACGTCCTGGAGAAAGCATCTCCAGATGAAATAAATACCTCCAAAACAATTCCGTTATTTTGAAAGAATGACCCTGTAGGCATTAGCCTTAGCCTGATGTTTCATTTATAGCTCATCCTTTTTTTTTTTTTTCTGCATCTGGTATTATTTCCTTCTGGAAGAAATCTTAAATTTGAAATTAAGTGTTGAAGATTACAACAAGCCAACCTCCAGGTCCGCTTACCATATGGAAGGGGTTATGGAGAAGCAAACTAAGAAAGGGCACATTTTTTTCCTATTAACTGATCAGGAGGAAAATAGTTGGCTTTAGATTTGAAACAAAGACTTTGCTGTAGATCTCGTCTTCTTGCCAGAAGTCTGAAGTGCAGATGGAAAAGTGGATATTGAAGTTTTCCTGCCCTAATGTTCTTAAGATTCAGCATGTGAGATGTATTGCTCTTTTAGATAATGTCTAATAGCATTACATTACCTGATATAAAGATCTTGGCCATGTCTGTAAATGGAAGTACATAATATAGACAAGAAATGCATTCATTTTGATGCTCTTTGTACTCTTTCAGAAGAGAAATTGAAAGGTAGCATTTTTCTGTATAGATTATGCATAAACTGATATACGTAATCCATTTATACAAAGAGCTTTGAACAGGCAGTAGCCTAAGTTTCTTAACATATTTCTCTTCAACATTTAACCCTTGGTCAAGCCATTGTGGTTCATCAGTAAATACAGATTTCACTGGAATTTTAGTCATTGTTTTACATTAATTTGAATGTATACAATGATTAGAGGATCTATAAATTTCACTGTGATCGAGCATAGTTTCAGTTACCCAAGAATGAATTGCTACAAACCCCAGCCATATTCTCACACTAGTAACTTCTAGTAGCTTGGGCGAACTAAAATTTAGGTATGTGATAGAATATTCACTTCAATGAAGTACTTTATGGAAATGCAGACTTAAAAGAAAGAAGAAAAAAAAAAAAGACACAACTACTTCTCCCCCCAATCCAAAATCAGTTTGGAAAGTTGAAACTTCACTGATTCAGTTGACCAGTTTGCTCAGCACAACTGATTCCTAAGCTGGATCATGGAAGCATAATATAAAGACTGGAGCAAGCAACTAATAACAGATTTGGGTAGGAATCTTTTTAAGTTATCTCTATTGTTGGGAAAAATGTACGTGGAACTTTATTCTCAGTGTCTTGAGTTCTGTCCCTTTCACTGCTAATCCAACTCAATTCTTACCTCTTTCTTGTACGCAAAAGAAGATATTGCTATGATCTCACTATGTAAACTATTGGTATAGGACTATATTTCTCTGTATTGAGATACAATTATGGTATGTAGAACTAGAGGATACTGTTGTCATATTATTTAGGACTGCTAATTAAGAAAAATAAAAACCTAGTGGATTGGCCACTTACAGTAGGGGTGAACTCTTTTGGGTTCATCAGTCTCACTTCAAGGTTAGATGTGTCAACAATGTCTTAATTTTAGTTAATAGCAATTTTTTGGAATATTGAAAATAAAATGCTGGCACTGATGTCCATAGTCAATGGTTGTATAATTTTGATCAAGTAAAAGGGGATAAGATGCATGAGTGTTCTTTGAAATCTAAGCAAGGAGGACAGACAATTGATGTAACTGCTTTCATAAGACTACCACAGAAAAACCTTTGATTAAATTTGAGGAATGAAGCATATGATATTAGAAAATCACATCACTTCATTTAATTTTATTGAGCCCTTTCCCTAAGGACCTGCTGATTTTCATGACAGAATTTGATAGATTAACCATCTACTGCAGGTAAAAGCTAGTGTTATAGAATGGAACTGAATCTGTTGTCAGTATACTGGGAATTGATTCTAGTTCTGTACTTTAAAAGGATAGAATTGCAATGACCGAGCAGTAGTATATCTCACCTTTTGTATACTGTAAAGAATTATTGAAATTGCCGTAGTCATTTTTAAATCATTCTAACACTTCAAGGTGACAATACCTATCAGAATTGTCCACTCTAATCTTTTCATGCAGAGGAATTTGTACCCTTCCGGTCTTCTGGAGAGATTTGCTGGTTAATTTCTGTTCCAAGTTTAGACTTGCATTATCCAGAAGCTCTTTCAGAAATGTAAGCACACAGTATATGTATGGTTCCTCTCTCATCTTCCTGCCCCCATCCTCCAGAATAAAATTGTATTGAAATTTTCTCATCCTAACCACAATATTTCTAACTTCATTAGCTGCTCTGGAATTAAGTTAGCTTTGGGTAGCTTGTTAGTAGCATCTATAAATATCTTGAAATAGACTGTATAAATTGTTCATATTTAGTTCCTTTGACCTGTTCACACCCAACCTCAGCAGTCAGGAGAGGGACACTCTAAACTCATGCTGACTTGTTTGCTTGCCTCCTAGATTGAGTCTAGTGAAGTCTATCCTGTTCCTACTGAGCAAATATTCATATTATTTAACACTGTCTTGTATCTTTTCTTGTGTCTGGCACGCTGATCAGACTTGAGCTTTAAGGGTGTTCTCTCCAGACAACCATAAATCATGTAGCAATATTCATTTCATATATTGTACTTTCACCTTCAGAGGTCTTTCATTATTCCACCTGGGAAGTATTCTCTACCATAGTTTCAAGTGTTACTGTCCACAGCCTTAGATGTTCCACGGTTAGAAGCTTTCAGATGCACAAAGACTCAGGTTGACATAAATTTGCATTAATAGCACGCCGTTTGGATTTTCTTTAAAGCCAGTGAATTTTGCTTGAATTTTAGTTTTAAGGATTGACCATATTAAAGCCTATCGCATGGATGCCTTTTTCAGTACCTTCTTATAATAAGTTCTGGTGTTTATTTTTCTTTTCCTTTTGTTACAACAGAATAACAGGCTTAGGAAACATGCCTTTGAGCTGAAAATGAATGACCTCACCTACTTTGTGCTGGCAGCTGAAAATGAACAGGATATGGATGACTGGATTTTCACACTCAACAAAATTCTGCAAATAAATCCAGAGGGGACCATTCAGGAGAGGAAAAGTGCAGATCTCACCGAACTGAAACTTGGTAAGAGTGAATAACCTTGCATTGCTTTTCAAATCAAATGCAAAAAATTGAACCTTCAGATTTCACTACTGAATCATTTTAACTGCCTGAGTCTCTAATGGATTCTGCATCTATTGATTTCTGACGAAGCAGCACCAGTCTTTTGGCAATCCCTTCACAATGTCAGTTAACTCCCCACAGATCATTTTCAAAAGGCTGTGGGGGAGGTTAAATTGCTCCCAGTAAAGTTAGTGGGAATGATGTGGCTGTGCTTTGCATGTGCAACTCTTTTTCATATACAGTTTTCTCTGTTGGAGATCTTGCTGGTACTTCATGTATTACAGTATTGAGAGTCTGAAGGCTTTAAAGAGTTTTCTCCTGGAGAGGTCAGATCAGTTCTTTTTCCAGCATTTTGTTTTCTTTAAGCATCTGGAGCTAAACTTTTTTTAAAAAAAAAAAAAAAAAAAAGGCAGCTGTGGCATATTGCTCTTTTAGTGGAAGCTTACTGACTTTTCATTTCTTGCTTTTGTGAGTTTGTGTATTAATGTGCTTTCCTTTTGGAAGGAAGGGTTGGATGCTCTGTTATACTGTATTCTTCATGTGGCAGTAACTCATCATCCCTTGCATAATAAATCTGTGTTCAGTTGGGATGAGCCCCAACTAAAATCCTGGGACCGAATGTACTTGAAACTGTAATATGTATTTGAACTGCTTCTACTCTAAACTGAATCAAAGCTTTGAATCCACATACACCTGAATCTTGGGGAAGTTTAGAGGCAACTGGAGGCTTTAGCCTGGTATTTATTATAAAGGCTGATTTTGAAAGGGTAGGATGCTCTTTCATATAGCCAAAGATGTTTGTATGATTTGGAGGCACAAGACACTTGCACTTCAGAATCAGAGAAGTACTTTTTAAATTCCCACCCATAAGGGATATTAATGAAGCAGGAAGAAAAATGTGCATAAAAGGTCAAAGGCACAAGGCTAACAGAAAACAGAAGCCTCTACTGGTGAATACCCTGATAACTAGCAACAGGAATATGCTATGGAGTTAACTTGTCAAAAGGCACGATGCTTTCTTGGCAGAAGAGCCCTAAATGGATGTAATTACTTATTTCCCATTGGGCTGAACTACCTCGTGGAAGCAGAATGGTCCCTAGTGAGAGAGTGTAAGAGCCAAGTAAAGGGGTTGCTCTATAGTTCTGTTGTCTGGATCCATAGATTTGCAGCCCCCGGAGTCAAGGCTAGATCTCTTCCCTTCCCAAAGACTGGGTAAGCCCCCGTTGGCCTCCTTGACTTCACTGAAGGGTGAACCCTTTGCTGAGAGTCTGGAGTCTGTGGGTTGGAATAAATTCTCGGTGTTGCCTCAGGAGGGACTGAGAGAGCAAAGAAAGACGTCTTTGTTGTGGGCATGGATATTTGTCATGAATGTGCCAGGCGTTTCACTGAATAGACAGAGATGGGCCCCTTGTTGGGAAAGCTTAAATGGAGACAGTTATAGTAAACACCAGTGGGAGATGAGCCTGAGAACGACAGAGGTTACATTAGTATTTCTTACATTTTATAGCTTGATGATGATAAGAGATTTAAAAAAAAATTAAGATGAGGATTGATATTTAAGACTCTATGGTAATAGCAAGTATAATAAATATTTGAATAATTGTTTTCTTCTCAAGACCCTGCAGACGTTTCAGTGAATTATGATGGCCCTCAAGAAGAGACTGATTCTTCAGAGAATGCCTTGCACCCGGACTTCGCAAAAGTAATAGATGCTATGTTTTTCTTTACAAGCTTAGTGTGAAGTGCTACCTATGTCAAAAATGCCTATGACTGGATTATTATTAATATTGTGAATGGTTTAAAAATATAGCGCAGCCCATGTTAGAAACATGACAAATGGTGGGAATCATTTTCTTTCTGAACAGCTGATGACTTTGCGTAAAGGAGAGAAAAGCTTCACCAGAAGTAACTCTAAGGTGTAAAGGAAGTAGGTGCTCCCTACAGTAATTCGATTTAGACCAGTGAAGTCAAGTGTCTGGCCCCCATAGTTTTCTGTGAAATATTTACTCTTTAACTGCACTTAGCAGACTTCAGCCCTTAGAAAGCCAAGACTTCCTGTGTGGCATGCAGTATTTCAAGGAAACAACCTGTGAACTGGTCACCACCCTCTGTAATTTCATTGAAAGATGCATATTGTATCAGAAGAAGCGTTTTGTCTTCTGGATCTCATAAACTTCTTCATGTAGATGAGATAATTGTAGAAGGTGTTAAGAAACTGTTTTGATGAAAGGGTAGGTTGGAAATATTTCAATGCTTGTTCTTAAATGAATGTATGGTCTGTTTGTGATCCTCTGTCACTGAGCTACTATCTATATATACAGCCAGATGTCTGAGGATGTTACTCCCAGTGACTTGAGCTGAAAGCTGTACAGGCAAATGAGGACAGAACTTGGTTTACATTTTATTCTAGATTGTATTCATATTTATGAAAGTTACTCAGAATTAAAAAACAAAAAACAAAACAACAACAACAAAAAAAAACAACACGCCAGGTAAAACGTAACTGAGTTCATGTGTTAAGGACAGCAGTAGTATCTGATTATCTCATCTGTTGATAGTCATTACTGGAAATGGTTTAGTTAATGCAGGTATCTCAAAACTGTAACTGGTAGATCAGACTACTGGTGGCCTAAAAGGCTAAAATAGGTGTTCTACAAATTTTACTATGCCTGTACAGCCGTTCGTATGATTAATTCCTATTCTTCCTCTTTGCTGCTTAACCTTGGCTGGAGTAGGAATCTGTGGCCTGTCCCTAACCCGTGACATCTGATCCCACCCCTTCCTAAACCCTATGCCAGGGGCACATTGGGACCTGCTTCTGCATGCCAGCCCATGGGTGGGGGTGGTTGGGACATGAATCTAGAGCTCTGGGTCTTGCTGTGCTGCTTCTCCCATTGCTTACTGTGTGTCATCAATGTCATGCCACTGTGAAAAGCACAAAGCATGAATGTGACACATGAGCAAGAGCAGAGCCAGAACATCTCTGCTGAAGTTCCTACTCAGTCTGAGACATCCAGGGAAGTTGCAGCCCCCTTGAATAGTTCAAACATTGAAAATAGTGAAAGATTAGGAAAAATGACCTGCAAAGAAAGCCCAAAGGATTTGAAGCTACTTAGATTAGGAAGAAAAGTTTTAGAGAGAACATGAGGGGTTTGTAAAGGGAAAGGAATGTGTAGGGTATACTTTTATGTGGGAAAAGAAAATATTCAAGTTAGACATAAAAACAAACCCTTAAATGACAGGGTAGGGAAGCACTGGATTGCCTGGGAAAGTTGGTGAGTTGGTTTTATCAGGGGATTTATTATCAACTTAGGCACATGACTGGCAGAAATAAAATTATTGTGGCTGGTCCTCCATTGTGGCAAAGGGATGAATGAGGAGATGACTCCCAGCCTTATGTTTGTGCGCAGTTCTGTAACCCGCATAATTCTGCCCATCTCTAAGATTGAGCTACATGTTTCTACCTGTCAATTTTTGCCTTCCCCCCAACAAAAGTGGTTTTCTGTGGGGGGGGAGGGAGGGGTGTCCCCACTTGTGAATCCCCCAAATATTATCTTTTTTTTTTTTTTTTTTTTTTTAATTCTTTAGAAGTATACCACAGGTTGAAAATCCCTGGCTCACAGGCATATGCCCTTCAAAAAAATGCTTGAAGGCACTATAGGATAACTTGCAGAAATGAGAAGTGTTGGTATAAATGAAACATAGAACATTCATTTAAAGGTTTAACAACTGGGTGTGCATTTCTTTCCATATGCAGAAAACTAATTTGTTATCTGTCATCACAGTACATCGCAGAAACAGAAGAAACAGTGAAAGCCTCTCGAAGTGCAGAGCGACTAAATCTGTTCTCCTTGGATCCTGATATAGCTGTAAGTGGAAAATCCTGTTTTCAATTTCTTGGAAGTTTTAAAACAATGCAGGTGGCCTAAGCTAAGTAGGCTAGCTAGACCCCAGCTTGGTTCGGAGCCCAGCAAGCAACTGGGTACGCCCGAGACTTCCACCCGATGCTGACTTCGCTTGTGCCCACAGCACTGTAATAGTCAAGCGAAAGCTAGACACTTTCAGCTTGGAAGGGGAAACAAAACTCTGTCTCTGATCTGTAGAGGTTTATGTATAGATTTGACCTATAGTTGAACTTTGAGTCCTTAAAGCAGACTGAAAATCTCACAGGAGCAGTACTGCCCCTTGGTTTGGAAACATTTTTAGAATGGTGCTTTAATTGGATTTGAGAACAGAAGTGGGAATGGATGTAAAAACAGTGAGAGGAATAATTTGAAAAAGCTATCTATGTGAAAAAGCTTAGTTGAAAATTTAGGAATTGCAGATCGCTTTTCACTTTATCTTCAGCTTGCTTATCGTGTAGTATTAGAATTCAGGAGTCGAATATTGTTATTGCTTGTACTGAATGTATGGTTTTCAGTGATTTAATTAGAAAACTTTATTTACTTAAAAAGGAGGCTACAAGAAAAATTGGGATCAGTATATTCAAACTTGAACCTGTGGTCAAATCGGCTGCAGCAGTGCTATCGAAAAACATTAATTAAGCTGAAGTACTGGCATATTCTATAAGTATGTGGGAAGGAGGGTGAAAGTATGAATTGTATTCCAAAGATGCGGTGTTATAGTCCATAAATGTGGGGCTATTGCATCTAGATCAGGAAATTAGAGCTAAAATTTCAAATATAGTAAGTAAGCAAAAAAAACACAGCTTTTTGCTTCACTTCCTAATCTGTAAATTAGGAATAACACTCATTTACTATAGTAATATGAAGGTATCAGTGATTTTATGAGGTTTTTCAGGGGGGGCTTCAGTGATAGTAAACAGCCCTTAAAAGCTTACTTTGGATTACCTTGCTTTTTCCATACACAGCTAATCACCTGACTTGTTTGTTTCAGTCCTTGAATCCTCCGAAGAAGGAGTTTCCAGGGACGTGTTTGGTGATCAAGCCATTTGAGGAAAAGGCTGCAAAGAGGATCCTGATAACTTGCAAATCCCTCAGTTTGAATCTCCAGGCCTGTGTTACTGAAAATGAAAACGATCCTCCAACCAACGTAAGCTTTTCCATTTCCCTGTGTGTTTTTTTTCCTCCTTTCCCTCTAGAAAGGACTTTCTGAGCACATGCTGCTTTCTGTTTGGTTAGAACAAGGTAAAATGAAGGCTGCATCATGCACACGTACTGCACTCCCTCCTCGTCCTCTGCCCAGCCACTTGGAATGAATAATGAAACTGAGGAACCTTTCAACAAACATTTCAAAGCTGATTTAGATTGCAGACTTTTAGCTACAGTTGAATGAGGAATTAAAGATATTAAGATCCTTGAGGGATATAATTGCTGTAAGAAGAACAAGTTTAAACTGCTAAGATTTATGCAGAGAGGCCACTGAATATCAGTCGCTGGTGGATTTATTTTTATTTTTATTTTTTTTGGTGGGGGGTGTGGGGGGTGGTTACTAGAAAGACTAAGGATCAGGAAGACTGAATTCTCTAAATTTTAGAAGAGAAGGCAAAATGGAAAGGACTGGCTGCTTCCTCTGGTAGGAAAACCCAAATAAAAATAAGAGAAGGCAGAAAGTTTTGCTTATTCTTGCTTCTAAAAAGGGCAGGGGGGCGGAGGGGTGGGTAAGCAGGGAAAAGCAAATTGTTCTCCTCTGCGTGCAACTTTTAGTTTCCCTCTGAAGCAGGGGAGTTTAGAGTATTTTGACCAAATTAGTGTCCTGACAATTCAGCTTTAATGCATTATGTGTAAGGCATTGATCTTTTTTCTTTTTTTTTTTTCCCCTCTTCATTTAAAGATGACCTCTATAGTGACTGCATATTCAGCATGATGTGATCAATACTTTTTTGGCAAACTGGAATAACTCTTTAATGAAGTCATGATAACTCTACCAAGGGCATGCAATAATTCATTACAGAGGCTGAAAAAGCATAGACTACTGTACCTGCTTTTGCATTGTTCCTTATCTACATAATTCTAGGATTCTGATTTCCAGATAGCTCAGAACTTGTTGTCACTAGTTGGTTGTTATTATTTTGTGACTGATTTGTTTCATCAGAACTGTGGAGGCCATCTGGAGTTTACTTACAGTCATAGGACTTTAATTTGCTGATAATATGAAATAGAATAAGTGGGTAATGTCAGAACTGTTTGAATGTTCTTGGTTTCCTGGGAAAATGGAACATGCATTTCCCACAGAATAATATACCCACACATATTCATCCATACCAGTAAGCATTTTTCACCTCCTTACCTTTGTCATCTTTATGCCACATTTCTGATGATCCCTGGAAAGCCCTTCTTCACTGTTCTTTCCATATTTTATAGTGACTGTGAAGCTACATTAAAAAAATTTTTCTGTAACATATTTCTCTGTGGCTACATTCAGTTACTCTAATGCTTGTCTATGACAAATATATCTGCCTATTTCTTCTTTGAGTTAGCTGTCAGTTACTGTTCTGGCTCAGTGTTGAACTGTTTGTAAAAGCCCCTAAAATCTCATGGTTAAAAACTTACTGCAGGGGGTGGGGATGGGAGGTGGAGGATTTTTGTTTGGTTGGTTTTGGAATCTTACAATTTGTGAACAATCCTTGTTTGCTCTCTTTTTTTTCTAACTGCGCAGATGTAATAAAAGCTAGGGTTTAAACTTCTTGCTCTCAGTTATGGCTATGGTTTATTTCTGATGTTTTCCTCCAGGTAGAGCCTTTCTTTGTGAGCGTGGCGTTGTATGATGTCAGGGATGGCAGGAAGATCTCTGCTGATTTTCATGTGGATTTGAACCACACGCTTGTTAGACAGATGATTTCAGGTTCCTCATTTTCATTAGAAAATGGCACTGTTGAAAATATAGACCCAAATGAAATGGAAGAACCACAGGTCAAAGGGTTCCCAGAAGAATGGTTGAAGTATCCAAAACAGGTATTCCATATGTGACTTGTATGACTTTTATTTTAGTTCAGTAGTTCTTACATTAAAAAAAGTATTCTTGAACATATCAGTGGTACTTGCTTACACGTACTTGATTTTGAGTTCCCTTGGTGCATTTTTTTTAAATCATTTGCAGTCACAACTTTTAAAAAAGTTGGTGTCTCTTATTTAGAGAAACCCACTCATGGTTTTTTTGTGCTCTTTGGGTTCACCCACTGACAACTCCCATACCAGGCAAACAAAATCATAACTTAAAACCTCATGTAGATGCTGCATTAATCTCAAAGTACCTCCACATTCTTGCAGTTATTGTAACCCTTGCCCTTCGTTCCCCTTACATTACCTTCTCCTCCATGTTATTCCACCGAGTTGTAGCTGATTTAGTCCAGCATTTGATTCTTCAAGAGAAAAGGTGTATTAGCTTAGGTGTTGCTAACATGGTCGTACTGCTTCTTGACTTGAGCTAATATTTTTGCAAGGTGCTGTGCATGCACAAGCTTACTTCAGCACTAGTGCAAAGATTGGGGGGGGGGGGGTGTTTTCCCTCTTCCCCTAGGTCTCTTGAATAGGTAGATATATGCCAAGCGCTCTTTTCTGAATTTGGTTTGTTGGCTTTTCCATCAACAAAGAACATTTCATTTCTCCAGCGTTCCTATATGCTTTTTAACTGTCTCTTACTTTCTCTCTTATTCGCAGGCTCTTTTCTCCATAAGTAATCCCCATTCTGAGATTGTATTAGTGGCAAAAATTGAAAAGGTGCTTACAGGAAACATTGCCAGCAGTGCTGAACCTTACATTAAAAATCCTGATTCTTTTAAGGTAAAGTAACAGGAACATCAATTCCTTCTTTGTTATTTTCAACTTGTTGGAAGTTGAATGTATGGCAAACTGTGCTCGTAAATCTTACCAATTTGTAGTTGCTTAATGCTGCAAGCTCACATGAGGCCCACCTCTAAGAAGACAAATGTTCAAACTCCATTAACTTCAGTAAGATGAAATCCTTACATGCAGTGATCAACTGCAATATGGTAGATGTTGTCATTCAGTTTGACTGAATGTGATAGCGCTTTGATTGCAGTGTACGAATCCATTTGTGGTGCATTTCTAATGCTAATTATACCTCAGCAAAGTGAAATTCTCTTTCAGCAATCCTTTAGAAGCTACGAGTTAGTGCACTTTGTATAGGAGTAAAGCTGGGGTAGGCACCTACCTGTTCCTGTCTCAGAGCAGGCAGTGTATTTACATTGGATAGGTTACAGCAAGCTGGAATAATAATTGTAACTAATGTAGTTCTGACTGGAGGAATGCTGGAGGGGTTTCATTCATCAGCAGGTCTGTGATGTCTTTGCTCATCCCAGAAACTGTTCTGTCAAGGGTAGTACAAGACTAAATTATTTTAGGGACATTATAGCCCGCTCAGCAGAGGGGTGCTTGGATGTATTCCATGCTGCACTGCAGATATTTTAATGATGTTGATGAAACAACTCATATTCTCTCCTTGTAGTGTGCACAGAAAGTGTTAAAATCCAATAAACAGTTCTGCAGCAAGCTGGGGAAATACCGTATGCCATTTGCTTGGTCAGTGAGGTATGTATTCTTTTTGTAATTTGTAGCTGTATCTTACAGCTTATTCTACTCATGAAATTGTATCCTTTTACTCTTTCGCACTTTTTATGCTTGAAGCTAAGCAAAGCTTTCTATGTGGTCCAGGTCCTTGGCATATTTATAGCTTTATAGGTTCACTGCCCTATTTCTTTACAYGGATGAATGTTGGTTACCTTCCTATTAAATATTAGTATGGTGTAATCTTTTATTCAGGTATATAGTGAAGTTGCCAGGGAGTAGCAAGGATGACTGACAGAGTATCAATTTATGATGAGCTCCACCAGTGATTTGGTGCTCAAAATTACCAGACAGACTTTAAAGTCATAGTTCTCACAAGAATCTCCTGTGAGGATGATGGTTATCTGAAACAGAGTTGTAATGGGCAACTAAAATATGGGTGCACAAGTCTGAAGCTCTGTTCTTGTAATGATGCCTGTCAAATTTTAAGAAAGTCAAATGAAGGATCTGGAGACTGTTGTGCCCCAAAAAACAGTGCCTTGGCGGTGGTATTGAGGAGAATGGAGTGCTTTAGGTCCTCTTGAGCTTTTAGTGGTTGCTAGGTGATAGACAGTTATTTTCATCTTTGGTCAGCTGGGTTTTCTTGCAGATAAATTTAGTAGCAATAATTTATTTTATTCTTTCAATCTCTTCTCTGTTAGTTTTTGTGTTTCCTTTCCCAGAGCTCACTGTGTTCTCTGCTGTGCTGCTCTGTGGCCTCTCCCTCCACACTTGATCCTGTGCCACTTGATTCCSTACTATCACCTCACTTCCAAAACCAGATATAGCTTTCTTCTTCCCTTCAGCTTTTCATATAACTCCTTCCTCTGTCCTCTTTTCTGGTGTTTCTTTCTCAGTTTTCTTTGCTTTCCTCAGCCTGCTGCTGCCCTGTGGTGAGAGCCCTCTCCTGACGGAGACCCTCCTGCGTGCCCCTGTGACAGCTCTCTGCTTTTTTCCCCCATGCGTGGGGTAGGGAAAAGCTCCCCGTGATAAGGAAAGCTGTGCGTTGCCGGGTGAAATCATTGCTCCTCTTCTATGGCCTCTGCTCTGGCAGGGGGTCAGGCCTGGCGGCGTGCTAACTGAGGCTCTAGGAGGGAAAGAGGAAAGAGCATTAGATTCAAGCTCATGCTGTGGCGTTGCCCATGGCCGCGGGGGATAGCTGTGTGGCTGATTGCCTCTGCTCGGGGGGTACGGAGCACCAAACAGGCCTGGTCTGCCACTTCACGTGCAGGTGAAAGCTTATTCTTAAATGGCTAGGGTGCTTAGATGGCAAAGTGGTAAGGGAGAAAACACATGGTAAAGTACCACCGTTTGAAGAGTTCATTTATTTTTTTATTGCCATATGTTTTTGTCAATATCCAATAGGAACAGGAAAAGTATGTGCGTGTTCAAGCGAAAGGTGGATAATGTGTTCTGTTTTGTCATATCTAGCTCAAGGATGCTCTTTAATATTAATTGGTTCTGTGTAGCTGGAGGACCATTCATCAAAATGATATTGGCGGGTGTCTCTTGGTTTGACAGAACTACTTTAAGCATATAAATAATGAAAGGTATGATGGTAATAGATGTGCAGGCTGGGCATCAAACTGAGCTGAGGCTTTTTATGAACTCTCCTGCCTGACTCGTCTGTGACTATCCCATTAGTGGTATGTGCTGGAACTTGGTTGTTGTTACAGCCATCTTCAGGTGGCATGGCAATTTTAACCACTAGGTCAGGGCCAGGTTCTAGGTAGTCACCCATGCATGTGGAGAAGGCTAAAACATTCTTCCACATCTTCAGCAAATCCTGTCTCAGAGTGTTTTTTGCCATTAAAAATACAGGACAGCATCCTTGCTTTGAAGGAAATGCCTTCCCCTTTCATAGGATTCTCCATATGGCAGCACTGAGTTGCCCCTCAGTGGGAGGGAGTAGGCAGAAGCAGAGTTCAAGGTGTGCAGTCCTGGGCTTCTGCACATGTGTGTGTCCATGCCATAGCTGTGCTGCTCGAGGGCGTTATGTAGCACTGTGCCTCAGTCCAGGGTTGTAGCTGCAGGTCTGCCCTTGCTCTGCCGAAGTCAAGTCTAACAGACGTGAATTAAGTTTTATTTCTATCCCTGTAAGGTGGTTAGCACCTTACAAGCCTGTCAAGCTGTGCTGGACTTAGAAGTATAGCGCTTTTCAGAAGACTCCTCACCTCCTTTCAGTTCTGTTTTATGTTTCTGGTTTTATCTTTAAAATATCAATTGGCAGCTCCTTGGTCATCCCAGGCCTAGCACCCTAGCCATTTAAGAATTATTACAACTGCATAAATTTATTTTCTAATAATGGAGCATGTAGATGTGGGCTAAGGAATGAAATCCTGATCGGTTAAGACTGATTAATACGTAGGGCTCTGCTCAGTTCAACCTGCATGTGAGTTTTTTGACCTCTGGCGTACCGTGGGATACGCAGCTATGTAGGCAGCAGCTTGTGTATGCTGAAGGTCTATGGAAAGATTGCGCTACTGACTGCTGCCCCTTGACAGGGAACACAGCAGTTCCTGCTGCTGCTCCTGCACACAACAGGGTTTAGCTGGGTAGCTGAATAGCCATTTTATTTGGGAATTCCATGCAGAATGCTTAATTTGAACAGGTTGGAAACTGGCTAAGAACATAAGGCAGGAAGAGAGCAGTAGAAATTCATTTGAGAGGAATTTGCATGTTGCTTATTCAGTATGCTAGGTCCTGGGGTGCCTGAGTCTTGGCCTTCCTCAGTCTGTTTCCTTGAGGTTTTTATCAGTGAAAAACCTGGGTTCCAGTCCCATACTTTCAGAAGTGGCAATGACTTGTTTCACTGGGTATTTTCACTGAAATGAGACTTCTTTTTTCGGCTACACAGTCCACAATCTTAGAAAATAAGATTGAAAAGATCTCCAAATTGTACTGTATTTTCGCCTTCCCTAGGATCAAATCCTTTCTAAATATATTTGTCTAAACAATATGTCTGGCTGTAATTCTTCCCAATATAAATGGGAATCCATGCTTATGCTGTTAGCAAAGGCACAGTGAGTTCAGCATTTCACAGACTTACTGTGCATGCATTACACAGGTGGCTGACACATGGGCAGAGGACATAGCTGGGATTTGTGGATGTCCCTCAGTTCCCAGAGGCAATGTTTCCACTTGGAAAAAGACCATCCGGGGAAACTGGGGTTTTTGGTAGCTTTAGTCTGACCTCTTCCTAAAAACATCCGTAAGCATCCCTAGGCATCCTAAAGCAGTGCTTCACTACTCAGACCATTGAAAAGCTTTCCTTCCATTTGTAGAATCACAGAAAATATGCTTGGATGTATTTATCAGCTCATCTTAAACTTTCTTCGTTATTAATCACATTGTGGTGATGAGATAACATCATTTAAAAAAAAAAAAACCTGTCCAAAAACACCACACGTATAAACTTGTTGGTATCAGTGAAGTTACATGAGGGATATGTTTAGTTCATTAGGTCAAATTCTGCGCTCATATACATCTGTTTAAGTATTAGTGTTATGCAGGGCTCTCATTGGTATAAGCAAAGTATACTTTGGCCCTATAAATTCTATTTCTGGTTTCACAGCTTGAAAATAGATGTTTCCACAGGAGGCTATCATAATACAGGGGAAAAAGTTGGTTTGGCTATGATAAATAGTAAAAACCTGGGACTGGAAATGTGTTTTCCAGTTATTTAATTCTGGCAATAGCCACACTCCTCCTGTTCTGTGGAAATTTTCCCCCTTAAAGCAGTTGCAGATGGACAGAGTGTGATTTTTAGTATACATTTAGCGAGCCAAAATCTGACAGTCGTATGTGTTGCGCATGAGATTAAAACTTTAATTATCTTATGTGGCATCCAAGTTGTGAGCATCATGCGGAAGGATGGCTCAGGGTTCCTCCCCGGTTCTTGCTGGAGTCGGTGTGCTTGGTGCTCTGTGCTCTCACAGGTATAATTGCAGCCTGTGGCAGAACTACAGTGCGTCAAATCGATCTTCCTTTCTCGTGCTCCTGACAGAACTGCCAAGGTTTGCAAATATGTGTGTGCCTCATCCACATATTGTAGACATGGGGAAACTTCACTCGTGGAGAGGAGTTTTTGCACACTGCTTTTCCTTCTAACCTTCTCCGCCTGCTCAGACCTCACATTTCAGAGGCTAGGGTTTGGATCTGTTGACTGCTTCTGCCGCTGCTGCTTAGGTTCTCAGCTGGTGCAAGGTGACATCGCTGAGGTTAGCGAAGCTGCACTGATTCTCAGTAGCTACAAATCTCGTGTTGTATATCTCACCCTGAAGGTGAGCAATTTTTCCACAGATCATTAGCCAGTACTTTCAAAAGTATCTGTTTCAGTGTTAAATTTT
The DNA here is from genome assembly GCF_003343035.1 of Apteryx rowi. NCBI lineage: Eukaryota > Metazoa > Chordata > Aves > Apterygiformes > Apterygidae > Apteryx > Apteryx rowi. Next base: position 3,577,130 of record NW_020450085.1, on the reverse strand, counting down.
GAGTGCTGCGTAGGTTTTCTGTACCTAAAGAATTAGGAAAATTGTGGTTTATCAGCTAACAATATCAGCCCAAAAGAATCATGGAAACATTTTTTTAAATATAGAGAAAATATCTCATTTTCTTTAGGGAGATCTGTCCCTTCCCCCCCCCCCCCCAAAAAAAAATTTTTTTTTTCTTTAGAATCTCTTCAGGATTTTTTGTTTTGTGAGATTTTTCTCATCAAAATCTCTCTGGTATGTAGGTAGCAGGCAATAAGGAATCATTAATATGTTAGACAAATGCTGGACATCTGGATTGTTGAAGGGTTTTATCATCTTTTTCTTTGACTAGCAGCTATCATTCGAAAATGCCATCAGTGTATTTTCTGTGGTAAGAAGCACTGTTAGTCGATCTTTGCCCAGCAACCTGCAAGGGCAGAGCAAACCTGAGGAGTGCACTTGCTTAACTACAGATGTCATATACAGAATACTTGTTCCTCTAGCAGTCCTTCAGTTTTCATGAGCCCTGAGAATGCAGATACAAGTATGGTTTGACTAGGAGAAAGCCATCTAATTCTTCTCTGAATGCATAAAATATACCTATTTCTACGAAGGATAAGGTTGTATTGAATGGACATCTAAATTGCTGACACAGTGGCAAGAGCTTTACATGAATGGAGTATTGTGTACAAGTTGTAGGAATGAAAGTACTTGCATATTTTGTATTGAGGATACCTGATTTCGTGCCTTTAATTTTAACTCGTTAGGCTGGGCTGCGTTGCTCAGCTGACAACCTGCAGCACTAGGGGAAGGGCGTGCAGAGGCCAGGGAGCACTGACGTTGGGGAAGGGCGGCTGTAGGCGTGGGGGCACCATAGAGCCCTGCTCGCCCCAAACCGGAGTGGCCCGAGGGGTGGTGGCGGCCAAACCACGTTCCTGAGCACGGCCAGCAAAGCCCCCAGGGCAGTGCCCGGCCTCAGTTCGGTGGCCGGCACCACTCACCAGGGGTAAACTGCTTCCAGCCGCAGGCGGCTAGTGGACATGCGGGACTCTCCAGCAGAGCCCGGCGGCGCTCGGCAATCCCTTGCAAAAGCCTGGGGGCACAAAACAAATCACTTACTGAATGTTGTAGTCCTCTCCGTTAGTCTGGAGAAGATGGAAGCCATGCTGAGCCCGAGAAGAATCGTATCATCACCAGCACTGTAAATAATTACTAAATCTTGTCCCTTTTCTTTTTTCTTTCTTTTCTTTCCTGGACAGCTCTTTAATAGGATTTGGAAGTGAGTGGTGGCTGCCAGAAATTAGTCTGTCTTTCTTCCTAATAACTCAGGATTTTTGGCGTTGTGTATGTTTAGTCCATGGTGTAGACTGTATTCCCTGTAACTTCTGGAGGCAAAAATCTAATAGAAGAGTGTTGGTTACTTTTCTACAGAGAAATGAGACAGTGCTGATTCTCTCAGTTAATTAAGTTAAGACATGGTGCATTTATACTTATCCTTAGGATCCTCTTCCAAAGGTTTACTCTGTTATTTTGCATCTGGCAGCGATTTGTGCTGGCATTGATTCTTCTTTTCACTGGCAGTGGGACAGAGAAGTAAATTAAGGAAGAAGGATGGGCCAAATGATTCACAGAACAGTACTTAGTGTCAAGAACATTTTACTTTTGTTAAGCAATGTTTTTACATACAACAGTTGCATCCAGGGTTTGTTGATGTGGACAGCTGTTACGTTAGCCAGTCCAGCCAGTGAGCGTGACCCTTGGGGCTAGGCGAAGGGCACTGGGATGTCTGAATTAAACCCTGCAAGTGTCAATGAGCAGGAGTGCAAATACCTGAGAATGTTTTCCAGGGTGCACAACAGCTGATATTTATTGTCCCCAGTTGCAAGTGGATATCCTTCCCCCACACACACTTTGGTTTTGTATTTTATAGCTGGTTCACCAAAAATTGAGTTGATGCTCTGCAAATGTGTTTTATGAAGGAAAGTTAAGCCTGAGTGAATTTGTGTCATGCTTCTGGTGGACACAGAACAGATTTAACGCATAGGAAAATTCAGTAAAATCTCAATTAGCCTGGTCCTGCAAAAGCGTACACATCTTTACGTGATGAGATCTAGTGGTCAGAAGTTGACATTGTGCTATAATTTCTTTATAATTCTATAATTACTTAAAATTACCATGATTTTCATTGGATAATAAGCTGTTGGACCAAACTACCTGTTCGTGTGGTAAATTCTTCAAAATGCTTCCTTTAAATAAGGAGTCAATGTCTTTGAAGTGAGAAGTCATGTGTCTGATGTATGAGCGTGTGGTGACATCTCACGTGGTGCAGGAGATCCAACTCCGAAACGGTGGTTCCCGGCCGGGGCAGCGAGGAGACGCGCGGGGCAGGGCGCATGCTCGTGCCGGCTCCGCTGGGACCTGCAGGGAGCAGCCAGGGCAATGGAGTGAGTGGGGAGCTGCTTCGTGCAGCACTGGGCGCTTCCAGCTCTCCCAAGGGAGGCTTAGCTACAGAAAAGAGGGGGAAAAATGGGCAAATGCCGAGCTAGCCATTGACTATCTGTCCTAGCATTAAAAGCCAGGAGCTCCAAACTGCAGTGGTCCCACTGTGGCCGAAGTTAGTGGGAACTGTTTGTGTAGTGTCTTTGCACAACTGCAGCTGCACCTGCAGGTAAACGGAAGCTGTCTGTGCTCCTGCGGATGTGCAGCTGGGAAGAGCTTTCTTGCTTGAAAGCTCTGCAGGGAGCCCTTGACTTTTGTGTAAGAATTTGTATCATATCATGTTCTTGTTAAAAGATCATATGACAATTTAAAAAGTTTAAATACATATGGGTGAGTGTTTATAATCGTGTTATTTTTCTTTCTTTATAGACCAGTGTTCAAAGATAATCAGGGAAATATTGACAGGGACTCGCGATTCTCACCTTTATTCAGGCAAGAAAGTAATAAGATTGCAATGGAAGATTTGATTAAACTAATAGCGGAATACAGAAGGTAAGAAACAGTTTTGAATTTGGTTTGAGAAGGATCTGTGATTATAAAACTGTACAGAATATTTTTCACAGCTTTTCTTTTTTTCTTTATTTAATGCAGTGTGACAAAGTAACCATATTAAATTAGTGTTTTTCACATTAGCCTATTATCTGCCAAAGACTGCTTCAGGTTGAGCTTTCCAGGAAAACTGGAACGTCATTTGGCACATAAGTAAATGTTATTATAGCCTGAAGATAATGATGTATTAAATTAGCTTCCATCAGGGGAGATGCAGGTGAAGTAACCAAAAAGAGAGCATAATTTAAAAAAAGAAAAAAAAGGAAGGGAGGGATGAAAAAACATTCTTGAATGGTTTCACCCCTCTGTGCTCTTGTTTGTTTGAGTTTCCATGACAAACTGCAGAGTGGACATTGGAAGAAAACAACTTTTCCAAATGTTTTACAGTATGTAAATTAGTGAATAGTTAGTTGGCTGGATAGTCTTTCACACAGGTGTAAATCAGGTTTAGTTCTAAAGCAGAGACATTGTTTATACCACATAAGTGACATGAGAATTAAACACAGAATTTCTTTCTGTCTGCTCTAAAAGTACCTAATAATGAATTAATCTAATGAGGTTTTCCTATTCCATTTGTATGAGATCAGATGATAAAGATCGAATGTCCACTACAGAGATTGGATCAGGCCCTTAATCTCTTGTGCTGTCTTGCTGTTACGGGAGTCTAAACTTTACTGACATTCCCCGTGCTGGATGAGGAGTTGCCGATGCTGAGTTTGCTTGTCTGAAGCATCTCCTAGTTTAGCATCCCCATGCTGGCACTTCTCAAGTTGCTTGGGCATGAGGAATATATGTCTTGGTGCCTTTTCAGCATGGCCCTTGCAGAAGCCATGATGCTGTAAGCTCTCACAGAATCCCCTTTACAGGACATTTTTTTCAGACTATAGAAAGGAAAAGTAGGTAAGTCCGTTCTCTTAAGGTTCATTGTTAGTTCATCCATTTCTCCCTCTTCTACAAAATTACCCTATGACATTGCTTCCAATTCCTGCAGGAATGCAGCCAAAAAAAATTTCTTTCCTGACATTGCATATAATTTGAATCTGACTGCCAATGGGTGTATATTAAATATGTTAAATATATGTTTATTTCTGAAGTCAGGGTCTGTTTTTCATTTTAGATGAATTCGTGTGTTGAGTCTTATCTCCCTTGTTCTAGTTTTCTAAAATGTTTTCATTTCTGTCATTGCAGAGCAGAGAAGATTAGCAAAATACAGACCATACCTGGCTCTCTGGAGATTGCAGTTGATTGTGTCCCTTTGGAACATCCAAGTATGATTCTAGTCTAGGACATTGTCTTAGACTTTTCTGCTTTAATTTGTTGCCTTGAGACAGTAGAGTCATTGCATAAAAACTGTATGCAGTTATTTGGGAAGTTGTTTGTCTTTATTTTTTTTCTTAAACCATTTTTATAAGCCAGTTTACATTTTTTTGTGTACCTGGCCAAATACACCAGTGATACAGACCACACGTACCATCTCCATGTGAGATGAAAATCCAGGGACCTCTTTCTGCTCTGCAAGGGATTAGACCAAAGAGCTAAATGACTGAGCCTCTGTAGCTTGCAGTGAAGAGCCCATCTCTGTAGGCAAAGGCTGTGATGTTCATGTCCTCTGTGAATTAGCACATAGGGGACGTGACTACCAGCAGGTTGCAAGATCACAGACTAGACAGAGAACTTCATTCAAAAGTACCTCTGGCATCAGTGCAGCAACTGCTAATATGGATTCTTCTAACTGGATCCTTTTATCCCTCCCCCACATTTCAAGGACCACGTTTCTCTGTCCCAGTGTTGTGAAAAGCTCAGGACTATTTGAATTTGTCTGTTAGAATTCAGAGCACTTGGTTATTTACAGTAGGGGATCCCTGGAGAAATAAAGATATCCATCAAGGCCTTTGCTTGTTAAGACTGTGTGTTATGTAAGGGGGCAAAAACTGTTGTGCTTGGGACTTTTCCACAGGAAAAAAAGGAAATAAATTAACAGTCACTGTTATTTTGATGTCAGTACAGTCATAGGCACATTTGTCTAGCTCATTTAGCTGCTCAAGCAGAGCAGCTGGGCAGTGTCAAGGTGGAGTTAGATTCTGTTGGGATGTAGCTAAAGAGTATTCTGTGTAGAAATAATGTGTCACGTGTATATGTTAAAATGAGTGCTCATCAGTTTTGAGACATCTTTACATAGTATTAGATAAAAATAGTTTCACTAACATTTAAAAAGCAATTTGTATTTTCAGTATTAAAAGAAACTGGTAGCTCATAGGCAAAATGGGCCAAACAGCATTGGAGCTCATCTTGTTACCTGACTTAGTATGCACTGTGATAGTATGAAGGCTTGGTTTTAAATATACATTGTAGTAAGGTGCCCAGTTCCTGTGGAAAGTCAATTAAAGTTCGTTCAGTCTAAACTGTAACAGCTTAAACAGTCCTTTGGTATTAGGAAAATTTGTCTTGCTCTAAGGCTGTAAAATCATTATAAAACTGTGACAGAAAACTTACTTGCTATAAAATTCATTGAAATCTGTGTGAAAAGTGACTTCAGTCAGCTTCGAGGGAAGCCCTTGTAACAGCAATAATTGTTCTTATAACACCTCCTTCCCACTGGAAATGTTAATCGTGCTTAGCTGGTGCTAAAATGCTTTATTGCCAAGAAAAGCCAATGAAAAGGAAGTTGGCCGTAGCTCTTGTCAAGAAGTTGCCAGCACGATTGTGCTTCTGGGGACTGACACTACTCCACATTAGCATCAATTTGCATTAGACAACAGAAGTGGGTCTTTGTTTTAATAAGGCTTTATTTACTGTAACTACGCTAAGAGCTGGAGCCAGTGATCTATCAGGAGATGTTGTCTGAGAGTGTTTAACATGATACAAAACTTCTGCCTTTTCTGCTGCATAAGGGGAAAAAGCTTTAGTATAGAGGAAGAGAAAACAGCTTTATGAAGCTTCTGCCTGTGCTGTGAGGTCCCTGACTGTTGCCCTTTGCGCTGAGCAGTTGCGGTCCCAAAGGCAGGGAAGAGGATGGCAGCTACTATTACTGATGTTTCCCTGCTACTTCAGAACAAAATACATATTAAAACCCAGAACCAAGACTCCAGTCATGCGGAGCGAGATCCTGGAGAATAGCTTGTGGCCCCGCAGTCAGTGGCAGCTCGCCTGGGAGCAAGCTGTTCAAATTGCTTTTCCTAGAAATGGCTCAGAACAGCCCCGAGTCAGTGTCCCAAACCCTCTCAGCTGCTTTCATGCAACCAGTCCTGGAGACTTCCATGCTGAGATTAAATGTCTCACGGGTTTAATGGCACAGATAAGCGTATTGGTTTGTGATCTATACCAGTGACCCTGCTGTCTGGGAGACAAAGTGCTTGTTTTCATCACTTGTTTCTTGAACTGATTTCAGGTATCCCAATTGCATCATATACTTAATCTAGTTCTGAGCCGCTTGTTTCTTCATTTCATTTACTAATTATTAGATAATAGAGAAACTTAAGAGATGCTAGGCTGTAAAGTCAATTAGAAACAGTATCACTTCAGCTGTATTGAAAGTGTCAGTGTATCAGTGGGGCTGTTAAACCACATCTCAAATACTATATGTGTCAAAGGAATTTTGTCAGCACTGTGTTGTTTAACTTAAGTGAGATAAACCATTTGAGGATGACATATTGCAGTTCTGGATTTGACCCTTTGCATGTCAATATTACTTATTCTTAGTACTATGACTGTAAAAACAAATATAACATGATGATTTTCTTTTTTGTTCTTTTGAAGACTGTGTAACTTCATCTTTTATTCCAATCAAGCCRTTTAATGACATAAAGGAGCATCAACCTACAGTGGAAGTAGAGGAGTTTGTACAGGAATCAACAAAATACTCTCGACCTTACAGAGTATACAAGAACCAAATATACATCTATCCAAAACATCTCAAGTATGATAGCCAAAAATACTTTAATAAGGTACAGTATGTGACCGATTCAGGCTGACATTGAGTAGGTGTTTATTCTGTGAGCACTCGTTGACATCAACGACTACTTGTCAGAAAGGATGGAAAAAYGGTGATGTGAGTCACTGACCTGGCTTTTGATCTTTTTCAGTTTTTTGCGATCATAAAATTTAGGTACAATTGTAATGAAATAAACTTAGGGATTAAGAAACCCTTTAAGTTGTATCAGTGATTCAAAGAGACGTAATATGGTAATAGCTTTTTTTGCACTCTTCAAAAGGGCTATATTTAATGAAGTGATGTATGCAGATTAAATGATTTTAGAGAATATTTTTATTTCTTAAATGAAACTTGAATACTACTTGCATTTTCGTGCTGATTGAAAATGAATTAAGGACAAGACACAAGTAAATGCTGGTCACTTTGTAATTTGCTTCTACACAGTTTATTTGAGGCCTAGCTTGCATTTTGCAAGTTCATCTTTGAAACATTATTTCTGATAAAATTATTGCAACTTGAAGGTATTTTAAGTTTTGATCCAGCATCTGCATGTTCTCCTAGATTTTGAAAAGAACTTATTTCACCCCTTATAGTTTGCCTGTGTTTTTATGAGTACTCCATTTCTGATCTAAATTCCAACACATTTCTGTTTTTCAGGCGCGGAATATAACAGTATGCATTGAATTTAAAAGCTCTGATGAAGAAGGAGCGAAGCCACTGAAGGTGAGCCATGACAAAAGTCTATTTGGAGAGCAGTGTTTCTAAGGACATTACATATAAAACCCAGTAATCGAGACTATACTAACCTGGAATGTTTAAAGAGTAGATGTTGTCATGCATTCCCCTGAATTTGTGCTATGGTTCTGTTTGCCTTTTGTTCACGAATCCCTCCAGCCCCGAATGCCGCTGGGCAGCGCTGGCTTTCCAACTGCTGGAGGGGAAAGAAGGAGAAAGTTAGAAAACATAGGATTTTTCAGTGCAACTTGCTTTAGCTAAAATTCACCATTCGCCAAAAATTCCTGTGGAGGTTAGGTTTCTAAGCCTAGCACCTGATTAAAAAGTATGGGACGCAAAATTAGAGGAACTTTAGTCTTAATTCTTAACTTGCTGTTGACCAAGGGCTATTGCACAGTGTTGTTGTACTGTGGTTTCCCCGTCAATGAATGACGTTAATGTCGCTTAGTAATCAAGGACCCCTGGACTGGACTGTGCTGACAGCAGAATTGTTACCTGTTGTAGCTTTGGTAACATTGAGAGGTCAGTAAAGGTATTGTGCTGTGTTGAACTGGATAAAAATGAAAGAGCTTTTGTAAAGCCTTTTGCAGAGAAGTGTGAAATTGATAACAGTGAGGAAGTAGTCTAAGGACTCTGTGTTGTTTAGTAAAATACAGGATAAATTCCATGGAATCAATAGACTTTGCTGGAAATGTGTATAAAACAAATTTCAGGTGTGAACCCTTAAAAATGCTTCTTTTAGTATTTGATCGAAGTATTTATTAATCTTTCATGATATTGAATTCAGTGTACATGCATAGTAGATATATCAAAACKAGTGTTATCAGCAGAATTTGATAATGTAATTAAAGCATGTTACTTTTATCAGTGTATTTATGGGAAGCCAGGTGGACCATTATTTACAACGGCAGCCTACACAGCTGTGCTACATCATTCCCAGAATCCTGATTTCTGTGATGAGGTCAGTCTGTTTTCTCACTGATTAAATGTCTGTTACTCCCATGTTTGCCATAATACACACAAATATAGGTAAAGAAAGTTTGTGTTACAGTTGCTTGTGTATCTGGATGGAACTATGTTATGTCGATTTACATAGTCTCACCTTTTTTTTTTTTAATCAGCTCAGTGAGTCTTTCCTTTTATACAGTGTTCGAAATACAGTTAAGATGCTGCAGAATTAATTAGGAACAGTCTAGCTCTCTAAAATGCATGTCTGGATTAATGCAAGAGTCCAGCTCTATCTCTGAACTTAAGGGAAACGGTAAAAGTTATGATGAAGGGTGGAGCCAGATGTCAGAACAAGTCCCTCTCTGAGATATAAGATCTGCACTGGGGCATTTTTTGTTGGTCCGGTGGCCTGAACAGAACGTACGATGGTGGGTAGGGGCTGCGGCTCATAGTTTAGCTGTTGCTTTGGGGGATGCAACTCTAGACCAGAGTTCATACGTTGGTCTTTGCCAAGTGTTAGTCGTACTTCATCTCACCAGGCATTTTTGCACTTCACTGACACAAAGTATGATGTCTTTCTGCAGGTGAACTTACTTTCACTTTTCAGTGACTAGCATGTTTGGGGGCATGTTAATGTGCTGTTGGTTGTGTTGTGGGTTTTCCACCACTGCTTTATGGGTAGTGATAATGCTGGCAAACACTAGTAGTTAGCCAGTGTTTGTTTTGCCAAACGTTTGCCATGATTTTGGAAGACCTTTCTCTTTCACTTAAAATTTGCTTTGATAAAGTTGCATGAGCAAGAGTAGTGGATGAAATATGACTACATGCAAAGTATCCATTTAAGATTCATGTTTAAGAATTGCGGTGGAACTTAAAGCATTACATTTTCAGAGATCTTGAACCCCCTGCTCATTTCAAGTAGTAGTTTGGATATTACCACGTCTGAAAATATGCTTGAGCAGATTACTTCCAACTTGAACGAAGAACTGAATTCAGGTCTCACCAGCTGATCTGGGTGGAAGAGGTGTGCACCTGTCCTAAATGTGCATAGTACTAATAAAAAAAACAGCAAGTGCAGTCTTGAAAATAATGTAATACATCATCAAAAAGGTTTTCTCGATCTTCATGTGTGAATGACCATTTCATATCTGTGCTTGTAGTGCTAAATTTTCACCCACAAGCTGATTTAACATGGGAAGCATTTACCAACAGTTCCTAAACCTTACTTTAATTATAGGACTAGCTTGAATAAGCATTCACACTTCCAAGGGGTCTTTTTCATTAGTTCTTATGGTAACATGTTTTGATTACTTTGTATTTTTATTCCGATAGGTTGTTAATATCTCAGCTCAACTCTGTAGGGGTTAGTGGGTGACATGATACACGTTTTCCTGGATGGGATTTGTGGGATTTAAGACTGACTTGAAATCTTAAATAAAAGCTGATTTTCATGTCAGCCTTAATTTTTGCTTTGTTTTTTTGCCATGAAATGACAATGAAGCAATAGCAGAGATTTGTTTTTTATTTTGAAAGTCTTGAAAATATGAGAATGGTGACAGCTAGTTACAGCTGCTGCTGCTTACTTCAGAGTAGGGTCTTTCACTCTTTAGTTCTGTGCTCTTTCATCTTATGCTCTTTCCATCATAAATGCAAATATTCTTCCATAAGACAGAAAGGGGGAAAAAACCTGTTTAAGTAAAAGTAATAGCTGATCATCCTAAACAATTTCCTTAAGAGAACATCTGTTACCCAGGTAGCCACCATGCAGACAAACAATTGCCAGCAAAGGCAGGCTGTGCCTAGATCTCTGTGTAAAAAGAGATGTCACTCATTTAGACTATCTCTGATGCCTGGTTTAATTGATTTTTAAGCTAAAGTGAGGTGTAACATTTTACATTTCAGGTGAAAATTGAACTTCCCACTCAACTCCATAAGAAACACCACATTCTGTTTTCATTTTATCATGTCACCTGTGACATAAATGCAAAAGCTAATGCCAAAAAGAAAGAGGCTCTGGAAACACCAGGTACCTGTAGTAGAATTACTTTCAATTCTAAATGTAAATGATGTGCATTCAAATAAGGATTTCGGAATTTCTGGCTGGATGTTATTGTCTTCCTTTGAGCTTGAGGAGCCTGTTTTTCAGAGTGTCATACTGATTTGTTCTTGTGCGCAGTGGGATACGCGTGGCTGCCTTTGTTGAAAGATGCCCAGTTAGCTTCCCAAGAGCATAGTGTGCCAGTAGCAAGCAGCCTGCCTCCCAGTTACTTAAGCCTGCAAGAGCCTGCCAGTGGAAAGGTATTAATTCATACTTCTACATTATTCAAATGGCACAGAGCACTTGTTTTCACATGATTTACCTGAGATCAGGTTTGCGTTTTCACTTATCTGGAAGTATAAATGATAAATAGGGTATCTGTTTTAGACTGTTCATGGGCATATCATTGACCTAATGTATGTAATGATCTGTGAACCATACATTGCTGATTCGGGGGTGTATGTGTGAAAAGTGTATTTTATAACTGTGTATTCTTTAATATTATTACCTAATTTCTCCAAAACTTGGAGAGGTGGTCAAAAAGAACTCTCTTCACAAGTTCAGGCTGTATTACATTCATTCTTGGTTGACATGGTCACCAGGCTCTGGAGTGAGATTGTATTTTCCCACTGATACTGTCCAGTTTGTGGGGGGGTTCTGCCTCTTTGTGTTTGTTTTACTATGTCACAAGGACATAGATCTGGGCCCTTGCATGGTAATGTCGATGGGCTTGTGCTGAAATGCTGGTTTGTATTGCACCAGTTCTCTAGGTATTTATGAAAGTGCAATAGCCAGCCCAGTTCAGACGTGCGCGTGTGCAAAGCTATACAGTAAAAAGTGATGCAGACTTGAATAAGCAAGAAATAAATGGAGTTTTTTTGTCTTTTAATAGCAGATCGGCAGTGATATAAAATGGATAGATAGTGGGAAACCACTTTTCAAGGTGTCTACGTTTGTTGTATCGACAGTAAATACTCAGGTAAGCTGAATTTCCTCTTAGCTCCGTTACCTGCTTACCAGCCGAAAGTGTCAAGGAATTGCTAAATAATGCTTTCTCTCAAATCTTGTATGAATCTATTTGCCTAACATTTAAAGGTTATTTGAATGTAGGAGGGCAAGAAGACAATGATAGAGAACACCCTTTAAGGAAAAAGATAAATTTTTAAAGATGATAATAACAGAAAATTTGTAGAATATCAGTTTAAACAGCATGAAAATAAATAGTGAGCGCCACAAAGAAAGCCTGGGCATTGAAGGCCCCTAGACTGTGAGGAAAAAGCTCATTGCTCAGAACACTAAAAAAGGACTGGAGAAAGCACCTAGAAATACGTTGTAAGAAGCAAGCTGTGCTGGCTGATCGGTTGGGCTAAAAAATTTAATCTGTCTTTCCACACCTTATTTCTAAGGCCATAGGTACCGAGCGTGCCCTTTGGTATCACACGGTTGCTGTATCACACAGTTACTTTGGTATCACAAATTGCTGAAACCAATTTATTGAATTCTAATCCTTTCTATAATATGCATTAATGTGAACATTTGTTTATCATTTTAGGATCCATACCTGAATAACTTTTTCCATCAGTGCCAAGAAAGGGAAAAGGATTTCTCCCAGCCCCCTACCTCAACCTTTATCAATTCTTGTAAGGTAAAGTAGCCTGCAGTAGAGAACTGTGCTGTAAAATTGCAGTTAGGGCTTTCTCACAAGTGATCCATTCTGCACAATTCTAAACAAGGCACAGATTTACCAGGATTACCAATTGGTCTGTGACAACTCCCTTCAGACCTGCTTGGTGTGATGGATGTATTATTAGTCGCAGAGCTGTCTCCCATCCCTTCTCTCACTTAGAGCATGGCTGCATCCTCAACTTTGATAATCTACCCTATGCCAAGTCTCAAATCCCATTAAAGGATCATGTGATGTTGCTCTAGGAATGTCCAGAAAAGGAACTGTGGCCTGTAGAGCTGCAGTATTCCTGTTCTCTCTTGCCTCAGATATATTGCAGCTTACTTCATACTTGTCTCTTCACATTTTCACTCTAAAAACTTGAATGTCACTCAAAGGGCTGTTTAGGCTATTCTGCATGTCAAGGATCTAAGGTCCTGGTTGCCTGTCAAGTTCTGAGATCAGAAACATACCCTTTCTGCAGAGATGAAACAAATGAGCAAGAATTGCGTTAAATGCAACTGTATTCAGCAGAGGTCAAAAGCCGTAGCAGTACATAGCAGTAGCAAGCAGATTAGAAGAGCAGCAAGAAAATTTAGTGCCAGGATGCTTGACCTATTCTTGAATGGCTGAATTCAGAGTTAGCGCTTTGCAGTCTGCTTACTGAACTTTAACAGGAAGAGAAGCGAGACGACTGGAGAGTAGCTGTGACATTTATTATATCACAGCAGTAGCCTTGACACATAATATACATGACTTCTATTATTTTTCTTTGAAGTCTAATAACTGGATATTACCATTATGAGGTGTTTTGCCCCTTTCCTTTGTTGTTATATTTTCCTATTTCAGCGTACCTTAAGCAGATCTTATAAAGCTGTTTGAAAAAAATAATTTTGCCTTAATGTTTCAATAAATCATTACATTCTCTGGGCAATTTCCTAAAGGTGGTGACTGATTTTATTGATAGATGCAGGTAGACCTCAAAGGGATTGCTTTGTTTTTAAATACTGTCAGTTAGTGCTAGCTGATTTGAAGAAATGATTAATGGATATCTTTAAAAATCAAAGCATCAGGGTTATACTTAGATGTTATACCTCAATCAAATAAAGTCACTAACTGCGATTTTTCAGAAAGCGAAAGAGCATATGGGACAAAGTTTAGGAATCCATAAAAGCTCCAGAACTTTCTAGACAGGAAGCTAGTTATCTAAACTGCTAAAATTTCACTGTTTTTTACTTGCTATTTTTGTTTACCTTTTTAAAAATTCAGTATTTTTATTAAGGGCTAGAGATAATGTTTTATGAGACAAGGGATCAACTGTGCAATATAACCAAAGAATAAGAATTTTTTGCTGAAGTATTTTGACTTTTATTTATAAAACACTAATAACCTTTGAAAAAACTCTGGAATGATTTGGAAATGACTGAAAAATAAAACAGGGAGGGAGGAATTAAAAAGATTATTTTTTAATTAAGATCTTAATGCTCTCCTTGATCAGAGAAGATGGTGTAATGTCAGTTCAGTCAGGTTAGACTGTAATACTACCTTCTATCAGTGTGCTTTTGACATAAATATTTTATCTGCAACAAGTTCAGTTCATCAGCTCTCAGCATAGAAGGAAGGATTTTTTTTTTGAATGTTAAGAAATGAATGTCTTTTTTTAATTCCAGGTAGGACAAAATGTTGGAATTCTGAAATCTAGACAATGCATAGAGTTGTGTGGATGGTCTTGTTTAAAACAAGCTCCATGGGGGACTGGTCCTCCACCAAGTTGCCCTGTTTTCCTACTGCTATAGCTCCAGTGACTACGCTACATCTTACCTGCTGATGAAGCAGCGAATCAGCTTTCATTGTTTGGTGGTTTGTGTAGGAAATGTTTCATTTTTCTTCCTTATGTCCATTACAGAATTTGCTGAGGATCGAGAAGATCCATGTAATTATGAATTTTCTTCCCATAGTCCTGAATCAACTCTTCTGGGTTTTGGTGCAAAACAGTGATGATGAAGTTACAACAGCTGTGACCAGGTATCTGAATATTTTCTATATGGGGAAGAGAATTCATCTGAAGCACAAATGTAGATGTTAGTCCACCTAGAGCTGCTTTTATTAAGGCTGACCATGGCATTTAGGTTTCAGAAGAGGAACTCAGCTTGCTAAGAATGCCTGCCTCCTAGCCTAACACAAATCTTTGCAAATAATTCAGATGACTTAGAAGAGCATGAGATATCACGTGATTGACTGATATCAACCAGGAAACTATTGACCATGGTGGACATGCCTCTGTAATCTGAGGTAATCATAAGTAAAGAAAAGGACTCATTCTCCAGGAGCTAAGTGGTTCCTGATGAAGCTGAATATCAATTCTGGTTTTTGTTTGGGTTTGAAGATGTGGAGTTCCTCATAAAAAGAGCTCAGCATCTTGCAAGGTCCAGTGCAGTCAAACAATCAGGTCACACTCTTCTGGGGCGTTTTCTAGTTAGAGTATTTGAGCAATAACTGAAAAGCAATGGAAGCATTATCCAGTGAGCTAGCAAAGAGCTGGAGTAATTTGAGTCTCACCTCTCACATAATGAGACTGTCTTTATTGATACTGTTAATCAGGGCAGCAGAAAAAAATACTGGAGAGATTATTATTATTATTATTATTCTCTACAGGAGGGCAGAAAGTTGCACTGCATTTTTCCTTGGCCACACTGGTGTTTTGGTTGTACATCTGCCAGTAGCTGAATATTGGGACTGTAGCTAGAAGGAAAAAATAGCAACTCTCAGCCCTCAGTAAGCCTATTAGACTCATCTGCTTTCAGTGTTTCTTTCCTTCCTCAGATTGTTCTTCAGAATTAATTCCTGAAAAAGGATTAATTAGGAAAATTTAAAGGAGCAAGGAGGCTGAATTCCTCATCTTAGCCTTGGGAAGCTAGAGTTTCAGTACTTCATCGAAGGATCTTGGCACCTTGCAGGACAAAGCCCAGTTTWACCACACCTAGACACTAGGGTTAGAAGAACCTTAGCCCTGTCATCTTGCCTGTGACCATGTGTTTCATAACTGCATATTGTTTTCAAAGGAGCAGAGGCGATCAGACCTTTGCTTGGGACCCTGTTTAAGCCCAACAAATTAAATGGCTTTATGGCCAGGCAGAGAGAATGAAGGACTGTCCCAGGCTAGAATTCAAGTATCAGTTAACTGACTGGAGAACAGATGCTATAGAAAATGCTATTTAAAAATTAAATTTAAAGATTATATTGAAAAAATGAAAGGATGCCATTTCTTTCGTACTCTAAATCTTGACTATACACCCATTTGGCAAAAAATGGACTCTCAGTGCTTTCCTTGTCTGTGTGGTAGCTTTTGTGCTAGCTTTGTTGACGTCAACAGGAATATGCACATCTTCTGTGTGTGCCATTCATTGATGTGTCCTATATATGGACACATTGTATTTTGTTCTGAATAGCTTGAAGCAGCTTGTGTTGAATGTATTAAAAGCAGCAACAGCAGAATGAGAGCACAGAATTGTTTGTATGCTGGGGGAAAAAACATTATCCTTTTTTTATTCTCTCATGGTTATTTACTTGTCTTAGTGCCCAGTCATGCCATCATTTCTCTTATCTTTGCCAGAACTTGCATCAATTTCAAATCGGAGCAAAGGCTGAAGAATCAGAATGGAAATAACCAGTTTTGTCAAGGCTTTTGTGTTTTGCTGAAAGTCTTAGTTCTCTTAACAACAAGAAATGCAATATTTGAAAAATACTGATTTTAAGAATTACAAGGCTTTTGAATCCAATAATAAGAATTAGCAGAAAGCACTCAAATCACCAAGCTAGTAGAAATGACTTACTTGTATGCGGACCACACTCTGGCAGTATTTCTATTGGTGTATTACATATTAGTAATCTATTTTAGCTGCGCTATTATTAACAAGTGCCCTAGAATTTGAGATCTAGCTCACCAGTTTTTGACATTTAAGAGCCACTGAACTGCCCCTGCCCCGCTGGGGTCTGCCCTCGCCGCCCTGCGCAGCACCGAGACGGGTGCCCTGCGCACCTTGTGCTCCTGAGTGCTCAGGCGCTTGGGCTGTGGCTGAATCTGAGGCTGTGTGCAAACAGGCTGTGCGGGAGAGAGGTGAGCTGGGGATCGAGCCAAGGCGTGTGTTTGTGTTTGATTAACGCTGTAGACATCAGAGCTTTACAGAATTACCAAGATCTGAGAGAACCTGGCAAGCAGCATTCTCAGAGAACAGGGATCTCACTTCCCTGTTTCATTAACATACTCTAGTTTTCCTTCTTTTTAATCACTCAGGGTTAATATAAGGTTAGTTGACAGATATATTCTGTTGTAGTGACATCAATATCCGTACAGGTGTAATCATTAAACTGGTGTGTTTTGTCAGTTTTAAAACAGACGAAGGCATATGTAACACCATGACCCATGCAAGTGAAGTGCCCCATGAGTGACTGTGTGTTGTCCAGGGGGTTGGTTTCTGCATGTGGCATTCATCGTTTGGATCATATCCCTCACCAGCTGTTTTAAATCAGATTATGCTAGTGGAACGATGTGATGCCTCAGATGGACTTTCTCTGTCTTAGACACAAAACAGCTCAAACTTTTCTTTTTTTCTCTTCCAGGGTTCTTACTAATATTGTTGCTAAGTGCCATGAAGAACAACTAGACAACTGCATCAATTCTTACGTGACGGTATGATTAGTCAGTTGCTTTTATACTGTTACTGTTTTAGGTGGGTTTTGTCTGTTTTCTTAGTTGTATTTGCCTGTAGCTTTCTCTACATTTGCATTGTAGCTTCCTGTGGCTTTTAGGCTGGCTGACTTGGTGGTTAGGAAACTAACAGGAGGCCTGCAAGAGGCTGGGTGGATTTCCCTACTCTGCCACGAGCTTCTTGTGCCACCTCGGGTGGGTTAGGGTGCCTCTTTGGGCTCCAGCCACATGCCGTACAGCAGGGGCATCTGTGGTGTGCCCTTGTCCTCCAGTCTCAGCTGCACCTGGCTCACATCCTTCCTCCACGTAGGAGGAGAAAGGGCTGCTCATGTTCTGTCTGCACGGCACAGCTTGCTTTCCAAACACCATCGAGGTGTGCAGGCGCAGAAAGAAGCTGCAGTGCCCTCCTGCAGAGTGCGGCACTGTGCGGCGCCCGTTCCCCGTAGTCAGCAGACAACAGGGCCTGTCTTTTAGAAGCAGGACCGAGAGCAAATGCACTGCATGGAGCTGCTCAGAAGGTGGGCTTAGCAGCAGACTCTGCAAAATGGGGTGAAACTGAGAATTTTCCAACTTGCAGAGTTTTGGGGATGGATAAATATGTGAAAGAATACAAAACTTCAGCTAGACAGATACCTGTGAGAGACCAATTTAATGCCGTTTGACAATTTGCAGCATTCCTCTTGGCTGTGGTGAGATTTATCGCTTTAAAGTATCTGGCCAACTGTATTTTATAAGTACAGGGTTACCCTTGTAGTTAACACAGATTCATAAGTGGTAATTTTTATGAAAGAAGTGCTTCTGGGTGCTCTTCAGGGTTGCAAAATTGCTGCATGTTTTTTAGGAAGCTATATTTTCAACTAAGCTTTCTACTGTTTTCTGAAGTCATGATTTTAGTTTCAAGTTCCTGCATCTGCTTGTGTGCTATAGTACAAGAATCGCTTTCTCGTCTGTTGGGTCCAAATTTTTGTAACTGTGCCCAGTTTGCTCAGCTTTTTCCACCCAGTTCTTATTTTTGAAGAGGATGTTTTTTTCAGTAGAATACGTGTGGGTGTATTCTGTGTTTGGAGTTTGGTTCCAGGGAAGTTGTAGTGTTAAAAAGCCAAATGAGTGACCTCTCTAAAGATGATCTCCTTGTTATCTGCATTAACTGAATATCCACTAAATTAGCATGATTTTACCATTTTTTACCATTACTATTGACCAGCAAGCACCTAATCCATAGTATATTAGGGTAACAGTCTTAGTAGCTGAGAATTTTATAAAGAAGTATGTTTTTAAGCAGAAGATGGTTTAACCACTGATACTGTGGTATTGACAGAAGAATTATTAAGCAAGTGAACCTTATTTAGGGGTGTTACATTTTTTTTCTTGCTTGCTTTTTTGGAGGGAAAGGAGGGGAGGAGGAGGCGAGGCTGGAAAATTTGGTTCCAACTTTACTAGATGTATCAGCAGTGAGTAAGTTGTATCTTTGAGTGTTGTAGTTTATTACCTTATTTGTTCATTTCAAACGGCAGCATAGAGGAGAATTGCAGGTTGTTGGGAGAGCTGCTGTCACTTTGCCTCTTGGTCTGCTCTGGTTCGGTGGTGACAGCCCTAATGTTGGTCACAACAGAAATGCGAGCTCCCCCGTAGTCACGGAAAGAAGTTTTGAGTGACAAATGTCTGTGTGGACTTCTAATTGCAATGATATGCTGATTCACTGTGAAATAAGTCGCTTTCATAACATACGTTTCATTTGTGAATTATGACTAGTACATGTGATGTAGCAGTTTTTTAGGTTAACTTTAAGAACAAAGTGAAAGCAAATACATTCCTTATGAACCCTGAAACTTCATGTAAGCAAGTTCATGGGTAGGATAACGAAAATGCAGTAGGAGTTAGGTTACTAGATGGGAAAACTCTTAATTTCAGTGTTGATGGCTGTTGGTTGATAGTTCCACAGTATGGATTTACTTTCATACTTTCAGAAAGTACATGTTTATAGGTGTCGCATTTCAGCAATGTAGTAATCAAATTCTAGTTTCAAATATCCTGAATTAAACCCAGAGGAATTCTGAGAAATTCAGGCTGCAAAATAACATCCTATGTAACATTTAAGTGTAGTTAATTCAATGAGTATTAAGTATCTCTTCTACTCAGTAACTTTGGAAATAGACGCCTGTTGCAGCTAAATCTTTGCAATAACAGGCCGTTATCAGGCCACACCAAAAATCTGTTTAGCCTGTTATTCCATTGCCAGCAGTGGCCAAAAGCAAGTGACTGTTAGTCTCCATTATCCATCTGTAAGGAAACAAATTCAGTGATGCCTGCTTTAGAGATGCTGTTTTGGGAACAAGTAAATTCAGAATTATCACTCAGATACAGTATTAATACAAAGCTTAGTCTTAGTTAAGTGGACCCAGAAGAGCCAAATTGCGTAGGGAACGGCTTATGAGATCTGTTTTGGAAACGAGGCTGAATATTAATAAGAATTTTGAAGTGATATTCCTTTCTTTTGCCTACCTGTTTGTACTGAAAAGGTATTTGCTCATAATTGATACAGTGGCAGTGCTCTTGTTTGAGGGAAGCAATAATGAATTTCAGCAGCAAATTATTAGCTTAATAAAATGTTGAATAAAACTCGTACTAGATCTATGACTTCTGAGCAATTTGATAGAGGAATTCTTTTCTTCAGGGGTTGATTTCTAGAAGAGGATATAGTTTTCCCCATCTGTCAGTTCTAGTGGGTGCTCTACACCTTTCAGGATGAAGAGTTGCTACCAGCTCTGACTAGCTGTTGACACTGGAAGAAAGGAGCAAGTGAAAAATTGGCCCTGACTAGGTGGGTGAAAAACCCTCCTTACTTCCTCTGCTTGATTATTCTTGTCTTCCCATGGTGAAAGGCAGTTTAGAAGAATCCCAGGATCTTATGCCCTATTGGAAAAAATACTTCATAGCAATGATTTTAAGCAGAAATTCCTCTTGGTTCAAATTAGGTTGAAATCAGTAGGAAGTTCTGCTTAAAATTCAGGTTTTGTAGGGGAGTAGTGTAGCCATTATTGCTAGGTGAATTAAACTTTGTGTGAATTTTTCATTCAAGTTATTTTGGAAAGCAATGGTTGTTCATTGTTTTTAGTGATGTATAAATAATTTTATCTTCTCCTACTGAGACTTTGTATATGTGTTTTTATATACATTTTAATGATTTTTCCCTCCCCTCCCCCCCTTCTTTAGTACGTGTTCAGGACCAAATCATTTGAAGAAAGGACTGTTCATGAAGAGCTGGCCAAGAATATGACTGGTCTTCTGAAGTTAAATGACCAAGTAACAGTAAAACAGGTTTTAAAGGTAAATGACACTTTGAATTAGCACATTTGTGCCATTAACACTAGTTTCTGCCTGAACCTCACTTGTCCTATCTCTTTTTCCCCTCCCCCTTTGCCATATGAGCTTTGCACATATCAAATCCCATGACAATTCAATAACTTTGTCAGACTTGCTACAGCTTCTGAACATAACATTTTTCAAAATACTTTGGTTTGCATAATACCATTCATCCTTTCTGTTAGTGCTCAGCTAGTGTGAGAAACCTAATTCTTACATAATATGATGCGAGAAATTACTCTTAGGATAATTTGTTTTAATTTTTATTTTAGAAGTTGTAGGGAAAATATTCATGTGTAAGGGGGACATTTATATCTGATTTCAGCTGCTGCCTTTGGCAGTGAGAAAAATGAGAATGAGGCTTTGATTCACTCTAGTGTGTTGACCAACATGCATTTCATCACATCAAACCAGCTGTAAGTCATACACATGCAATCCCCATCAATGAGTCTACAGCATATGATTTAAGAGCTAGCTAGTTCAGCTCAGAAGTTCCCAATAGCAAAGACATACTCAGCTGTTTAGAGCCAAACAGTTCTCGTTTTCTGTGCTGAGCCACCAGAGTGGCAAAAATGCTAGGAGGAAAAAAAAAGAAAAAAAAAAAAAAAGAAGGTAGAGAAGCTAGTCTGTAAGAAACCTGGAACATTAGAAAGTGCTGGTGGTTGTTGTGCAGTGTGAGAGCTTTTTGAGTATATTTTTTATCACGTATCTCCTAAAGTATCAATCTGTATGCCACCTATTCACTATTACAAATAGTATTTGAAGAAGTGCCATCTTATTCTGGGCCAAATTATCACTCTGTTGAAACTAATAGAGCAATTTATTCTCCACTTCTCTTCTCTGCATCATGCGTTTCTGCCAGAGTTATCTACACACACAGAATGAAGACAGACCTCAGTAGGAATGGAAGGATTATAAGAATAGTATTTGTGGACTCCTTATTCCTTGAAAACCGAAGAGCCACAAGTACAAAGTGCCTGATCAGTGAAGGCCTCTGATTCTTGTAACCCTTGAGTTGGCTTCAGCTCTCTAAAGGACAGGATCCAAAGTTACTCAAATACACAGAACTCAGGCTCTTAATTTATTTGTCATGGAGAGTCTACCCATGTGCACTGTTGAGAAATGCAGACCATCTCTACAGAATGGAATTTGGGTGGTAAATATCTATCAGGTAACTGTTTTTCTAATCTTTTTTCTTCTTCTTTTGAACAGCATTCCTGGTTCTTCTTTGCAGTTATTTTAAAATCAATGGCACAGCACTTGGTTGATACAAACAAAACAAAGGTAAGTGTGTATGTTGCTTTCAATTAAAAAATTAACAGAAGCGGTGGACCTAAAGTTCATTTGCCGCAGCTTTGTAATGGATGGATTAGAGTGGAATGAGAAGTCTCTAATGTCAGCTGGGTGACCAGTAGATGGGTATGTCAGATGATAAATGAATGATTTAGAGAGTCTACTCTGTTTTGGGCAAACCTGACATAGCTGGAGGTCAGTGTTGTGGGTGTATTTTTGTTTTTGTTTTCTATTTTGGCCTTTCTTTTGCCTGGATTTCAAAGCTGCCCTTCCTGTACTTGTGCTATGTTCTGAGAATTACATTTCCCTGTTTCCTATGTACAAGACTTTCATTTGGGTTTTATACTTGGAATGTGTCCATGGAAATCTAGACATATTTTTATCTTTTATATTGAATGATCTGTGTTGTGTTGCCTTTACTCTTGGCCTGAATGTATTTTCAGGTTTAATGTGCAACATCATACACTCTCAAGTGATGATGTGTTCCCTGCTTAGGTTTCTCGAACTCAGAGGTTTCCAGAATCATTTCAAACTGAGCTAGATATGCTTGTGATGGTCTTGGCAGATCAT
Organism: Apteryx rowi; assembly: GCF_003343035.1. Taxonomy (NCBI): domain Eukaryota; kingdom Metazoa; phylum Chordata; class Aves; order Apterygiformes; family Apterygidae; genus Apteryx; species Apteryx rowi. The sequence continues at coordinate 3,554,854 of NW_020450085.1, read as the reverse complement.
GTTCTTTGGAAGTACAAAGATGCTCTTGAAGAAACCAGAAATGCAAACCACAGCACTGCCAGATTTCTCAAGGTGAGATGTTCTGTCATTACAGCATATGCACTTATTTGCCCATACTTAATGCAAAGTTGAGGATATTCCACTCTAGTTGAAGGAAATAAAAACAATTCTGCATGAACAATGACTGAATTTCCAAGTTTATTACTGACATATAGTTCAGTTTTTCTATGCCCTTGGGTCTTTGAGAATGCAAAAGCTTTATCTAAATCTGCTTTATATATCTCTCTTCTTTTGAAGAAGCCTGAGTTTGCAAATTCTACAAATTCTTACATTACATTCAATTATTATAAAAAAAAAAAAAAAAGAGTTTGCGAAGGAATGGAACTGTGGTTACAATTGAGCTAGTATGTTTTCTTTAAACACTGTAGCTCTGACTGTTCATGGGTGGATTAGTATTTCCTAATAACTGGAGTATGAAGTTTTTACATACCAGTATAAGCAAATTGCAAGTATTGTGTGAAATACTGTGATCTACCTTTTTAACTCTGTAATGCCCTCTCATTTACCAAATATAAGAAAACGCATATGTGCTTTAGAGAAGTCACTAATAGCAGTTGCATTTTTTTTTCTTCTTGTCCTAATATTTCTCAGTCATGTTGACTTTCCCAACATTGAATTAGCTGTGGGGCATGGGAAGGAAAAATGCCACTCAATAGGTGGGATGGCCAGCCACTTAACTAGAAATAAACTTTTGGAGGGAGGAAACAAAGTACAGAACTGTCAATGAAGTACAGAACACTGTACATCATATACACTGAAACACAGGCTCAAAGCTTTTTGTGACAGGCTGAAGCACAGTGTTAGGGGAGAGCTGTATACCAGCAGTAAAATGTTCCTGTGAGGTTATCAGGAAAACACAAGCTGAAGGTGTGTTTTTTCTCCTGTCATACATAAGTAAAACAAATGATAGATCTACTGTCCACTGTGTTGGCCTCTGGTGACAGTTTAATATGGAAGCTGCTGCAAATATATTGGCATTAAACTGTATCTCTCCATAGTGTTATATCATTTGGAAGATTATGTTGATTTGAGGCAGGAGCATAGGTGGAGGGGCTTAGTAATTGTGTGGTGTTGCAGCTGTGGTGCTGTTGCGATTTTGCATGTTATTTTTGTGTTACTCATGTAAGCAGGGGAGTTGGTAATGCTCTGCTACATGATAAGGCAGACGGTTCTGTTTTGCTTTCTTTTCAAATCTAGTCTGCCAGAAAGAATTGCATAGGTTAGAGATGATCTGGTTTTCTCCAGATTGGAGTTTGCAGCAGCCAAATTTGTATGCTGTGTTGCAAAACATGGTGGGGGGGATTTGCTGGTCTTGCAGAGTTCAAGAGCACCAAAGAAGCAGGGGATCCAAGATTACATTCCCTATCTGGTCGTCTGACTCTGCAAAGAAAAAATGTCAGTAACCGTAGTACCAAGGCTGTCAAAAACCTTTACACCTTCCAGCTATTTAGCTTCATCAGTCAGCAAGAGCACTGTTCTCATCATAATGCAATGTAGCAGCTTGAGTATTTGCTCCCGGAGCGATAATGTAGTTTGCAGACAGTGAGTACGTTGGCTGGATTGATTTCTCAAGAATCATTGCTCTGTCACTGAAGGAGATATTCAGGTCAGCTCCCATCGCACACCACCTCTAGTTATTGAGTGTTACAGTACACGAATGACTGTTTCATCAGATAAGCTTTCTCCTAGTGTACTGTACATTGTGATAGCTATTTTAGGCTGTAGACAGAATGAAAATGAAAAGTTTGATCAATTTATTACTACTTTAAAAAAAAAAAGGGGGGGGGGGCGGCGGATTCACCAGTTCCCCCATTTTCTTTGCCCTGCTATAAGGCTGGCTTCCCCAGCCCAAGTGATGCAAATTTTAGGTGAGGCAAGGCAGACAACCAGGTAAGTCAGACCATGTACTGCTTTTTTGGACTATAAAATCATAATTCTTCCTTCCTTTCTTTAGCGCTGCTTCACCTTTATGGATCGTGGATTTGTATTCAAGATGGTCAACAATTATATAAGTATGTTTGGAACAGGAGATAGCAAGGTATCGGTGTGTTTTGTTTTTCTTTTTTCCCCCCCTCCCCCCAAGGTTGAAGCTATTCATGATCTATTCCATGGTTTCACCATGCTCAGAACTTGAGTTGGCAGAAAAATTTGTGTGTTATGGTTGAAGCCTTAATTTTGTAAAAGATTCCTTGCAGATGGACTCTTTGTCCAATGTGAAACTAACTGGTATGACTGTTTCCAGAAGATGTGTAAAAATCAACTTATGTGGGAGTACTGTGAGATTAGAACATTTTTCCCTTACAGATGAATGAAGCATTAACAAGTGCTGCATGTAAACCTTGGCTAGGTAGTAAATATTGTTAGTAATTATCAGTCTGGGCCTAAACTATCAACAAAAATTACGTTTCTAAAGTTTTTTTGTTTTCAAGGTATCTGTTCCCCTCTCTGGCAGGTAACAGCTGTGTCCAAGCTACTGCTCACTCAGTCCTTCAAGAGTAGGCTCTGCAAGGACAGATCAGCCCAAAGCATGCGAAAGCCTGACCAGTCAGGAGTGCTTTGAATTTAAGCTTTGATATATATTTTTTCTTTTGGCAGCAGTGGCAGGGGAGAGTACACTAGTGGTTTGGTCTATAAAGATCACCAACAGTTGGTAATCTTTTTTTTTTTTTTTGGGGGGGGGGGGTTAAAATAAGGGCATATGAGGCCTTATCATGTACCGCTGCGTAAACTTAAGTGAGAACTTATCATTAATTCAAAGTAACTGAGATGTTATGCTCTTACCTCATTGATGCAAGGAGCAAACCTGCTCCAAATTAGCTTGTATTTGCCAGAAGGAAAAATTTCCTGCAGGCTGATTTTCTTCTGTACTGAATATAGTTTCTTCTATAGTGGTACAGTTTGGCCAATAAATTTCAAACTGTAGGAGGTTCCCAAATTATTCAGCTTGATTCCTTCACTCACTGTCCATCAGATGAGTCACAGGCTTTTTCTCCTACGTAGCTGAGTTTCTTAACTGTTATACAGGAGTATATAAGATAATAGATAACAACGTACTCAAGGTACTCATCTTTCCCAAAAAAGCTTACAAAATTTTTGTCCATTAACTTTTTTATAATTCTTCAGTGCTGATCTGGGTATTTGTAGGTAATGAATGAGATTATCACTTTTTACTGAAACCATACATCACGCTCTGCTCGGATCTTTCACATACTCTCTGGAACAGATTTAGAATGGAGCCTTTCAGCATTAATGTCATAGCCTGAAGTCTATAATTCTGTAAATAATATTAGGCAATCTGAAAATAGTTTCCACATTTTTCAAACTTCACTAAATGCATCTAGCCACAAAGACAGATGTTTAATTTTGTAAGTCAATTAATGGCCAGTAGAAAAGTCTGCGATTACTCAGTGTGCAGAGCAGAGTTTAGCTCCTGCTTTGCAGTAAGTGCCTGTGTGTTGCCTCCCACATGGCTTCATCTCGGAGCAATCTGCCAGGACGTTTTAAAGCAGAATCATTGCGGGTTTGAGACAGATGTGCCAGTGAAACGGGCTTTACAGCATTTAAACAACATGCATAAAATCACATCTGAGATTTCTGACCTCAAGGAAAGGCCAATATCTTGTATTGTTTTCATGTTCAATCAGATACGTAAACAAGAGTCAGTCATTAAAGTTTACTGCAGGGTTGTCTTCATTTCTTTGTGTCCTTTGCTTCTTTAAGTGGTTGTTTACATATCAAAAAGATTTTACTGTAACCTGACCTTCATAAAACTTAAAAGCGTTTGTTGCTGCTTGAATAAATAGTTTGTGGGTTTATCAGTGTAATCCTGCAGTCTGAATTTATTTTAATTATGAATGAAACATTGTAATTTCTGTTCTACAGAAATTTCATTCATGACATTCCATATTTCAACATTTAAACATCGATCTGAAAGTCAAATTATCAGCACAGAGTTTTGAGAAATATCCAAAAGTTGAAATACTTCATTATAGTTCATTTCAATGTTAGTTTATATYCCCTGGAAATGCCACAGTTCCTCTTGGAAAGCATATTCCAGGTGCCTCATTTCTTTGCTTGTCATCAGATCCTGAATTCCATATCCAACTGTATTTTTATGAGGTACTATGGTGTAATTTCTGGGAAAATTTTCCCATCATCCTCTACTCAACAGATTGTAAAAAAGTGTATGTTCCAGGTGTGCTAGCCTGATTGTGGCTGCAGAATGATACAAGTTAGCAAAGATTTACAAAGATTTAAAAACACAGCCGGTTTGAGATCTTTGCAAGTACTTTCTAATGCTAGGGCAAATGTTTGGCCTGGACTGATACGCTGTTGTATTGGTAATCCTGAATGCCTATTTTATGCTGTTAGAAGAATGGAATGAGAAGATGGAAGTAAAAGCTTATTACTGGGTGTCATTTAATATCTTTATTTTTCAGAGTCTCATTGATATAGTGGGAATGATTAGTTCTCAAGTGAGTTGCTAGGCTCAACAAAAGATTTTTGGATGATTTCTTGGGAGGGTGATATTAATGAAATAATTTGATTAATCATTTTTATTAAAATATGCTAAGAAACATAACAGTGTGGGCATTATCTTTTTTCTGTGTTTGCAGTGTTTGTTAAAACATAAGTACAGTCTAATGAATATATCATCCCAGTACTGATTTTAAAGAATGTGACTCCAGTTGGTGATACATAATACCCAAATCCCTAGAAGCTTGGAACTAACTGACATCAATAGAGGAAGTTTCCACCAATTTCAATAAGCTTTGAATCAGGCCTGTGTGGCTGAAACCTTGTATTTGGTTGACAAAAAAAACAAAAAAAAAAAAGAGAGAGAAAAAAAAAGAGAGAGAAAAAGCACATTATGATGATAACGGTCTGAACCAGAGAAGATACTTCCCTAAGACTGTGCTGTAGTATATACCATGAGGAAGAGTCAGTGTTACTTTAAATATGCCTTAAATATGTAGCTTAAATCAAACTTAGATTTATTAATCCAGCTTCAATGAAAAAATCATATTCAAGGAATTCATAATAAAGCTTGTCTGACTGTGACAAGTTCCTTTGATAAAAGAGAAGAAAACCAAATGTTTATTCTAAACTGTAGTGTGGCATAATAAGCTCAAAGGTTTCACTGTGGGATGTGAGTATGGATTTTGAGATAGAGAAGAACATTCCTACAACTCCGTCTTACCATTTTCCTGGTTTTAATGTGAACTGAGCCATTGACTGTTGTGATTTTTCAGACTTTACATCAGTTCAAGTTTGACTTTCTCCAAGAAGTTTGTCACCATGAGCACTTTATCCCTCTGTGCCTGCCCATACGGTCTGCAAACATCCCAGGTAACGATCCCCCCCCCGTGATGATTTCTGTAGGGTAGAATTAATTATCAAATCAAAGAGCAGAGAACAATTAACTCGGGGAAACATCATCTGCACATTAGGTATGAAAGCCCCAAATGGCTTTTCAGGTGTGATACTTAAATGTGTGACAAAAATAATGTGGTTTCAGTGTATCTGTAAATATATGCAATCCCTGCTAGTCCAGTGAGGAGGTGGGAGGTAACTCCTTTGCAGTGAATAAGTTAAACACAGATGAGATCTGGTGTTCCTACCTGCTATGAAGCTGTAGGAAATGTATGTTCTCCAAGCAGCAGACTTTGGAGAAGTGCAGAGCATTGGTTAACAGTTCATTTTGTAGCACTTACAGCACTGGCTGGGGACAGTAGGGGAGTGGGGTGCTTGCATGGCATAGCCCACACAGGTAGAAGCTGTGCCTCTATCATCTGTTGAGCACCACAGATTCTTTGCCCTTGTTTTGAAGAAATCTGTTTCCAGCAGTATTTGATGAAGAAAGTGATCTGGCCATTTCATGCTGTTTCAACAGAGTTAAAAACTTGAAGCTTATTGTAGTTATTTCTTGTGCATAGTGAATTAAAACTGTTTGCTCATCAGCTATTTTATATGAAACAATTGTTCAACATTTTATTTAAAGCACAGAGCAGTAGAATCTGTTTCACTGAAATTTCTGGGTTTTCAGTCAAGTACCAAAAATAAATAAATATATATATATATTTATACTAAAGTATCAAAGTAAGTTTCAGTAAAAATGCATGATTTTTGCCTATTGCTGTTTTGTATTTATGACAAATCAAGACCCCGTGACGCCTTCAGAATCAGGACAGGAGTATCGAACATCAGGTATGAACAAAATGACTGCACAAGGAGTAAGTAGAATTGTGCATCAAGAGCTTAAATATGTACTTCCACCATTGCCACTGAATTGTGGCAAATTCTGGCACAAATTATCCACCTTTTGTAAAAGCAGAATTGGTCTGGACCTCTGTGTTTCAGAACTCTTCTAGCTAGAATATGGGAATAACAGTTTGGACTCTGTGCCTCAAAGAAGTGAACAGAGTCTTATTCATTGTGTGTGAAACATTTGAATTTCTCATGTTGTAATGTGTATGCACATGCACATTGTCTTTCATTTTTAAATCTTAAAAACTGCAAGATTTCTGGAAATACTAAGATCAGTTCATTCTCACAAGCGTGAGGGATTCAGATGGGACAGTCAGGTCAGGAAATCAGAGTTTATCAGTGGTTTAAAGCAATAGAAATTACTGAAAATTTGGAAAATGGGCAAGGATCTTTATATGCAACCTGTGTATTAATACAGATATTCTTGTCTGTCTGTTCAAAGATATTCCAGAGTACACTTTGACCAATGAATTTTGCCGTAAACATTTCTTAATTGGAGTACTGCTGCGGGAGGTTGGTTTTGCCTTGCAAGAAGACCAGGATATTAGGCACTTAGCTTTGGCTGTGCTTAAAAATTTAATGGCAAAACATTCATTTGATGATCGATATGCAGAGCCGGTAAAGAAACTTTTTATTCTTTTTTCTTCACTGTTTTCATGTAGTACTAAAGAAATATGAAACTTCCTCAGCTATCAGTATACATGAATTAGTTTCTTCAGATTTGTTTCTTTCTTTTATTTTTAGGCAAAACAGGCACAAATAGCAAACCTCTACATGCCACTCTATGGTATGCTTTTGGACAACATGCCAAGGATTTACATGAAGGACATGTTCCTTTTCAATATCAATACTTCCAATCAGGTAATTGATGTGATTGTTCAGACCAGTGCGAGGGTCAGGCTGGGGTCTAAAACTCGGTCGGGTGGGAATACGTCTGAATTCCTGCCGGTCAGAAATGTGCCAGCACAATGCAGTTCTGGAAATGCCGATTTGTTAACACGCAGCAGGTTCAGTTCAAAGATGTTTCTACATGGCCTTGTCATGACATGGAAAACTAGCGACCTGCGAAGCCAGCGCATGAGGACGGAGGGCGTTTACGGTGTCCGTTTCGGAGCCTCGGCTGTCCCGAAGGGTGCCTGGCCCCGCCGCGCGGCCGGAGGGGGGGCCCACGGGGTGCCGGGAGCCCCTGCGCCCGGGCCCGGCCTGCGCCATGCAGCACGCTCGCTCGCAGCTGCCCCGAGCCGTGGCTACGGGCACGGACACAGCTAACGGTGTGCACTTACTTCAGGGGCATTGGGGTGGCTCCAGTTTGTCGCTGGCCTGTATTTAGATGTTAGTGGTGCCTCTGCTGAGAGTCCTGCATTGCTGGTGCAACTTCTCTCACTCTTCTTTGGTTCCAAGTAAAATGACTCATTTTAGTCAGCCCTCCTGCTTTATCTGTGCTCAAACATGGGCACTTAAGGCTTTTCATCTGATGGTGGTGACGGAGAGAAAACTCCCCGAATTACGTCAACAAGAAACTTTGGACACGTGGCTATGTGAACGTGATTTCCAAAAGCAAAGTCCTTTTAAGAAGTTCCTTTTCTTTCAGCTGTCCTTTGCTATCCTTTCTTTCCTCCTTTTCCCCTCACCCAAGGTAACCTTGTGGGGCTGTGTTTATAAACCAGAGTGCCGAAATGGCCTGCATTAGTGGAAAGCAAAATTCCCATCACTCATGGATTCTTTTCAAGGTTGCGTCATGGCCCTGCAAACAGTTTTATTGGTACAGCAGAGGGATGGTGAACTGAAGCAGGATGTAGAGAGAATATATATGAGGAGCTGAAGGAGGGAAAGGATACATCAAGATCTTAAAACAGCTTTTCCACCATAGAAAAAGTCTGTATAAACTGGGCATTTGGAGGAGCGTGTGGGCTTATTCCTTGAAGAGTTAGATGTATAGTAATCATAGCCTGGCTCTAAAAACTAGGAACAGATTTCTGCAGGGGCGCTGTGTCCTTTAGTCCTTCCAGCAAAACAACCTCTTTCATCTGATAATTGCTGACAGCATTTAATGCTCCTTTCCTAAGCTATGCAAATGTTTCAGAAGCAAACACAGACTTGATCTGTCATTTTGAACTCCACTTGTGGGATGGTTTCACATTGCAGGTAACTCTTCAGTGTGTTATAGTAAGCCTTGATCTTCTAAGACTGTCATGCCCCATCAGTTGAAAGTGGGTTTTCAAGCTCAGTGTCTTAAAAAAAGCATATCGGGTGTGCTGTAATTATAAAACTTAGGAGCGATATCATGTTGCTGAGTTAGTTCTTCTGTTTGCTTCAAAATACAGGGATCTAGGGATGACTTGAGCACAGCTGGAGGATTTCAGAGCCAGACAGCGATGAAACATGCAAACTCGGTGGATACTTCCTTTTCCAAAGATGTTCTGAACTCTATAGCAGGTATAAATGAAAGATTAATGGTGCACACAGGTGGATTTCTGTGTATCTCAGTCCATTGTGCTTTCTGCTTAGTATTCATGAAGGATATCATTAACCCATTTTATATATATGCAGGGAAACATGGCGTACAATGTTTCTCTTCCCTTGGGGTGTTTTTTGGATTGATTTTATTTCTCTTGTGAAGTGGCTCTTTTTCCACTGCTTCACTTGCTCTCCTGCCTTGTAGTGATGCCAGCATTCAGGCTCTCACACATTCCCATGCGTGAGTCCATTCTTGCAGTCTCTGCATGATGTAAGAATAGTTCCAAGGTTTCTCCTGAAAACTCCTCAAATCTCTTGGAGGCAAGTATTCTTAGTTTTTCTAGGCTTAATGGAAAGGTAGAAACACAGCTTACTTTGTTCACTTCAACCAAAGCCCGTTTCAAAATTCAAGGAAGTCTATGGAAATCTTTCCACTGATTTTGGTGGCTTTGGGTGTCAGGCCTTACGGAATGCAAACAACCATTTTAATGCCATGAATAATGGCAAACTGGATCATTTTACTTCAATTTGTTGCATGTTTTCATTACCAAACATACCCATCAATGGCTTTGCTATTGAAAGTTCAAAGCACTGGTGTCAATCTAGCATGTGATCCATTTTAATTTTTCCATTTTCCCTATTAGTTTTTGTCTCCATAAATGTTTTGTTTTAGCATGTTTGCTGTGACTTTCATTTACAGCCTTTTCATCAATAGCTATCTCTGCAGCAAACCATGCTGACTCCAGAGCTTCCTTAGCGAGCCTTGACTCTAACCCAAGTACCAATGAAAAAAACAGTGAGAGAACTGACACGTGTGAAAAGGTACATGTGCAAAAGTTGAAAGCGATTGCTAGAATTGGAAACTTGTCACTGTTCTCAACACGGCCCTTTGAATTCAACAGATCATGAGACCTTTATCTTTGATTGGCTCCACCCTCCGCTTTGACAAGTTGGATCAAGCTGAAACTAGAAGCCTTCTTATGTGTTTTCTTCACATTATGAAAACCATTTCAGAAGGTGAGCAAATGTGCAGTACTTTATTTGGGTTGTTGTAAAATGTTGTTGAAGACTGTTAAAATAGAATTATCAGTGTATTTTGCAGGCTTTGGGCCAAGTTTAATTCTCTGTAACAGATACATAATGTATTTTAATATCTCCTTTCAGATGCACTGATTTCCTACTGGTTGCGAGCTCCATTCTCAGAAATAACAGACTTTTTCAGCATTTTAGAGTAAGTTCATTTTGTGGTTAGTTGATTTTTTTTTTTTTTCCTTTATGTTAAGTGATGATGATCTAAAGTCGCTGCTGCAAATAATTTCTCTTTGCATTTGTCAGTGTAGTGGTATAGGCTGAGATAGATGTTGTATTTTATATTATTTTGCCATTATCTTCCCAAGTTTTAATGGGATATTACTGATAAAATCCATGTCCTCCAATATTTTGGCCATTTCCATGAAGGAGGGGACTTAATGCTTTAGGTTTTCCTTGCAGAGGAGATTTTCGTATTAGTTCCTCTATTTGAGGTTGAGATTCTCTTCTTCCCTCCAGAAAAGAGAAGAATTTAGCTCTCCAAAACTTTCAAACCCTATGAAAAGACCACGTAATGTAGCATTAACTGCTTTTCTTATTTCCAAGCTGGTCTGCTCATATTTCAGTGTATGCATGTGTGCAGAACCCATGCAGGTAGCTGTTTTCTGAAATTCTTCACTGTCTCATAAATGAAATGTGGATTGGTTATTTAACTCCCAGTGGTGAAGCTTGCAGCCAAGTCTATAATTTTGCCTCCTCACCAAGCAGGAATCCTCAACCATGGAGAAAGAGAACAAGGGTATGGAAAGTGCTAGCTGCACCGTGTGTGTCCCTAGTCTGGGAACTGCTGCATCCTTTTCTGTTTGCATTTACCACAGGTCTCCTCAAAAGCACTAAGATTCAGCATTTTTTCATAATTAGGAAGCCATTGCTAAACAGAAGATGTGCTGTTTTATCTTTCAGGGTTTGTCTGCAAAATTTCAGATATCTAGGAAAACGCAATATTGTAAGGTAATTGTTTTGATTATAGACTGCATGTTATAGTATTTAAATATTAGTGCCTGACATTAGGCTTAAATGAAGTTACAGGTGTATCAATTTCCTCCTGGAAGTATCAGTCTGACATACTGAAGTTGACATTTTCTTTTACCCAAACAATGTTATCGTAATGTTCTGGACATCTGAGTGCATGGCTGGTGTAAAATTGTGATGATAACCACTATCGCATTTATAACCCATTATACTGGGCCGTTCTCAACCATATTTCTGTGCAAATGCCAAATAAAGGAACTTGAATGCTGTATTTTTCACTTATATAATGGAAAAAATGGTTTTAATGCGCATAGATAAGTGTTCCACAGCAATCAAAAAATACACAGTCTCTACCCACCCTTTGAAAAAGCATGAGATCATTTTCCAGCTGCGTAATGTGAAATGCGCGCTTCTCAGATGATATTTCATTTTTAATTTCATGCTACAACTGTGAACTTGTCTATATGTCATATTGTAGGAAAATGAAAGGTCAACACATGAACCAATTCATACTCTGTGGCAGGTTTAGTCAGGCCTGTATTTATTCTTCAGAGGCACGGTGAAATCAATGTCACATTCCATAACAGATTAACAGTTATTTTCTCTTAACAGGAAAATTGCTGCTGCATTTAAATTTGTTCAGGCCACACAGAATAATGGCACTCTTAAAGGTTCGAACTCCTCTGGCCAGGCGTCAGGTCTGCTCTCGCAATGGTAATGCCGCGTTGCACTGTTAGCGCCGGTATAATCACGGGCTTGATTCATCTTGCAGCTCTCCCTCATCATCAGTGTTGATTGTAAAGGAGTTGACAAAATATGTAACACGTTTCAGAGCCCCCAAAATGATAAACCATAGAAGAATTGAGTCCCTTTAACTTCACTTATAATCTAAGTTACTGTTTAAAATGTCATCTTTAGAAGAATTGTTAGTCACTGTCAATAAAGTTAAATATTGCAGAAATAGTAGCTATTGTTTTCAGGTAAGATCCCTATCTGAAGAATAATCCACAGTTTTTCCCAACCTGAATGAATTCCTGTGTCTGCAACCTTATGCTTTCATGGAATCTTACTATTTTAGGGGTAAATTTGTATGGATGCAGTTACAGTTATCCCTGATATCCCAGGGTTGAGAAGGGGTAGGTGTATAGCAACACAAAATCCAAAATCCAACTTAAGAGTAGGTCTTCTTGACCTGCATCTTTTCACTGCTATAGTAGCATCGTCCCGTACTGTTATGTCCACGTTGCCAGTTAGAGGATCTCTTTCTTTCCTGGTCTTTTCTTCTCCACTCTTGCTGGTCTAGATGTTGCAACATTTAATCATTCTAACCCATGGCACAGTAATAAACTGCAGGCACAAAATGTCTTTAATAGTCTTTCTGACCCTTTTAGGAGAAAGTGTGAAATTTTTCTTGATTAATAATGTAAAACAATGTAAGATAATGTAAAACTAGAAAGGAAGTGACCTTTTGACTGTGTAGTTGGTGGTTGTATCTGAGCAGACTGTAAAGGTCCCCATTCTTCATATGTTGGATTCTTGACATTTTTCATTTATGTGTAGCTGCAGCATACGCACCATTATAAGCATGGATCTTGGGACAGAATGACTAATACAGAGAGGGATGTGTAAAGCAAAAAAGATGCTTTCCTTGCCATACCTCTTTCTTTCTTCCTCTGCTGTGCAGTCTTCAAGCAGCAGCACTGATTTCATTTTCGCAGCTGGACTGGCAAGCAGCTTTCAGGAGTCTGTCGTTTTGCTGCACGTTTGCAAATGAACCAACATAGTGGCAATCCAGAAAAGAAAATCACACTCCAGCTGTCTCCAGGGCCTTTGCACCTTACATCATCACAAATCATCATTTCTTGTCCAAATAGCCATTTGTTTGGCCAGTTGTAATACAGAGCATTTTTTAGTGAGTTGAGGGATGAAATATTGCTTGTGATCATCTCTGACTTGCCCTTATGTATTTGAATTTGCTGAATGTCAGTGCAGTGTCATGTTCATATGGAACCAGACTTTCAAAAAAAAAAAAAAATCTCAAGATCAAGTTTCCAGATGTCCCAAATCCGCTAGTTTGCCTGGGTGTCCACCCAAATCCTTCCACTTTGACCCATTACAGGAGGATTTTTATAGCATGACTGGCAAAAGTCTGGCCAGAAATTTTGTACCCTAGTTGGGAACTTTTTTTTTCTTTTTTTAATCTGAAGTGTTAATTTTTTAAATTATTTTTGTAAAAATAGCCAACAAATAAAAGAGTCTTTGGCTAGGGGCAGGAAACAATTCTGTCCCTAGAACATTTTCAAATTGCTCAAATTTATAGAGCTACTTTTATCAAAAATTTAAATACAAGTGTATTTAAATTAGTGATCTGAATTTTGAGAGATGCTACTAAATCTTGCTGAATTCTGTAGTGCTATAGTGATTACAGATTCCAAATCCTTTCAAAAATTAGGTTAAGCGTTGGTATTCTAGTTCTAAGCTTCTCATGGTAAATATTTTATATTGTTTGTCGGCATCAAAGGAGTTTAAAATACATACACTACGCACACACAAACACATGCACGCGCACACAAACATATATATTTACTTGCGTTGTCAGTCTTGTTATTATTTTAGACCCTTCATGGCAGCTAGTAGCTGTATTACTTTAATGAGCAGGATAAATTTCTCATACATTCTGAATTAACAGAAATAATCTCAATTTCCTCTTCCCCCAAGGTCTGTTGTCCAAACATCAGTCAGCTGTTTAATGCCTTTTTTCCATGCTGAGTCTTTTGTCTCCTGCGATCTCAAGAAATTGCAGCACATCTGTTTGTTTTGTCCACCTCACTGACTTCATTCTTCATCTTTGTTGCTCTGAAAAGTTTTGCATGAATTTGTTTTATTTAGCCTCTGAGAAGTACTGCAGAAAATTCTAAGTGACGAGAAAAAAGTCCATAGAGGTATGATAGCTGCTGCTTTTTTTTTTTTTCTTTTTTCCTGTCCTTAACGATACCTTTCCATTTCAGGATGCATTCTACTTCTAGTCACGATGGCCACAAACATCACAGATCTCAAACGTTACCAATAATCCGTGGCAAAAATGCACTTTCTAACCCCAAACTCTTGCAGATGATAGACAGCAGCTCTGCAAGTAAGTACAAAAAATGTGCTGACTTCCCTCTAGATACCTGTGGGTTTAGGATCAGGTTCTGTACAATTAAATGGGTTTTCATGAATATTAGTGAAAGCCTGAAGAGAAGTGCCTAAACATAGATAGAGCTGCTGACTGTCCTTTTGTTTCAGAAGATCAGGAAAACTGAGCTTTAAAAGTTAGTAAAAATTCATTTAAAAACAAAATCAGTTTTAAAGTCTGACATATTTAAATTAACTTAATGTCAAGTTATTTCCTCCCATCCCTCACTGCTGGCATCTCTTTCATCTGTGGATACATGCCTTGCTGTACAATCAGATATAAACTGGCTGAAATGTTGTAATTAGTCCTAATAATAAAAGCAATTTGCAAACTTAGCAGCTGAAAGTTGCTAAAAGATAGAGGCTTTTTATAAATCTAAGAATGGGTGTCCCAAAGTCTGTTCCCCATGCTCTCCAGAGGTGATCTGCATGCTTTTGTCTTTGCTTTCTGAGGATTACGCCCAAAAGCTACTGTTCCCAGAACACCTTCTACAAACACCACCCAATTCATATACAGTACGGCCCTGACCACGCTTGGTTATATTTCTAGAGGAATCATCCTAAATAAGACACACAAGCACTTGCATTCTGCTGGCAGAATGTAACAAGTATCTGTTTGTTGAACGTGGAAGTTTTGAAAAGGGCCTGAAATGATGGGATCAAACTCATATACCCCACTTTCTAGCTAGGCTGCTCTCCTCCAGTGAGGACAAACAGAAACAAGGACAGAATATACTCAAATCATGGGTGCAACTGAGAGAATCTGAGTCAAGTACTCTCCCCCTTTCCTTTCCATGAGCTTTCAGTTAAATGTGCAGTTAGGACCTTATCTCTACCACACAGAGACTGGATTACCGGATTGCGTAATTACATCATCTTTAACTATACTTAGAAGATTGTTTGTTTTCTTGGTTCATATGTTGTAGGCAGCTCCAATGAAACGGACATTGTGCAGTATGTAGACACAGAGGCTAATACTGCTACAGAAGTGTCCCTCACAATTCTCGACCTGTTGTGTCTTTACACTCTGAACCACCAGGTATGTTTTGTTATTTCAGTTTCTGCCTGAAATGGCTCCATGTGGGATATGTGATGGAGGAAAGGCTAAAAGAGGGGGGCGTGGCACAGAAAATTCAAAATGCCTGAGAGAAATAGGATGTGACAGTCCTTTACGAAGGTATTTTGTGAAAGAATTGGCTCATAGTACCCAAACTGAGTAGAAGGATGCGAAAGAAGTATTTGGAAGAACATCCTACATATCTAGGGCTAGATACAGCCCTGCTCTGCATGGAAGGGTGTCACACATGCTAATATGTCACTTCATCTGAATCATGCTTGTCCCACCGGATTTCAGAGATTTTAGACAAAAGATTTCAGAATTGCCTCCCATCTGCCCCTCCTCAAGTCAGCAGGTGGTTCTTCTGCATCTTCAAAAAATACTGTATGAGTGTTGGCCCAGATGACTTACTAAAAGTCTCACAGTTGCAAATAAGCAGGCAGCACCAGAAACTGGATTTAGTGTCTCCCTTCTGCTTCCCTAGCTGTTAGATATAATAAATACCATCCACAGATAGGAGTACAGGCATGGAAGAATGTTGTCCTTGAAAAACTGCAAGTCCAAAGAGTCTGCAGCATGCTGGGACTGCCTCATCTGCTGAGATTTTAGGGAAGACATTTTAAAAAGAACCTCCCTAAGAACACGCTGAAAAGAGGCAAAATCTAGAAGATCCTTTTTCTGTTTATTCACTTTAATAACGTGAGTGTCCTGTTTTGTCTGTGAATTTTTCAGAGGCAGCTCCAGCAATCGGATTGCCAGAATGCATTGATGAAAAAGGTCTTTGACACGTACATGCTCTTTTTGCAAATCAACCAGTCTGCAGCAGCTCTCAAGCATGTCTTTGCTGCCCTACGGCTTTTTGTAGGCAAGGTAACTATGGTTTTATTCTGTTGGTCTGACCTGTTAATATGTTAAAGCAAATGCAACCTGAGGGTAATTGGGTACTTTCAGAGAGTTCTCAGCCTTTCCCTTCACTGTGTTAATGCTTATGGCTGACAAGGATCTTCTGATTTTTTGCTGATTGAAAGTGGGAAATTCAGAATTTCTGAAAAATTATTTCTGTTTTGGAAAATGACAACACTGAAATTTACTATGAAAGGAAAACATGTTTTTAAAAAAAAAAAAAAGTCCAGCTCTGTGGTGTCTGCCTGTGTCACAGTTCTCAGGGCTGACATGTTCCTACTGCCCATGGAAGAAAGTCTGAAACCTTAGAGGTCTACGGTCCTCGTGGCAGATAGCCGAGTCCGCAGCGTGTGGTTGCAGCTGTCCCCAGAGGAGGTGGCAGGAGAGTATTCCGTACATTTCACCAAAAGGTCATCCGAAGGAAAGCATTTTTGCAAATATCTTGTTCTTGATTGTACAAGAGTGTTGGGACAGAAACATGCCTATTTGGAAAAGTAACTGTCAAGCTTTGTTCACTCTCTTGTATTGCCCATACATAAATGATCTTGGGCATTTAGGCACTTTGTGCCAACTGCAGATGCTGCACAATTTCCTAGTTGTAGACTGAGTTGAGATCCTCTTAAAAATAACTGGAATGTTACATCCAGATTAACAATTGCTGACGGGAAGTCAGGATAAGCGTAGTTGGTCTGATCTCCCAGTAGTTTGTGTGTAACACAACCGTGTAGATAAGTTTAAGCCACATGGCCTCCTTCACTGATGGTTATTATCTCGGGAGGAAAGAGAAGGAAATCGTGTGTCTCCCAGTGCCATAGCTTGAGGACACAGGGGAAATACAAAGTAAACCAGCTACAAACAGCTTTAAATAACGTACCAGACAGTCAGGAATGGAACGCATACATGCAATGGGGGAGGCCATAAATATCCAGGACTGCCCTTTTCATTTGTCTTGTAGCTTTCACCATTAAATTCTCCCTTCGCAGCTCTGTGGGAACAGTGATCAGTCGTGGCTCATATAGTAGTTGAGATCTGTGGCCAATACACACTTCATCCACCTCTCGTCCTTCTCTGCCTTTCGTTGTGCTCACCCTGTCGATACACAGAGCACGCAGTCGGCAGAGCCATCCTTTACTCCCCCTTCTCTCCTGCTGTTCAAACTCTTGACCGCTGGTAGTTTGCTGACTTCAAAGTATTTTCTTCTTCCTGAACAGCTTTCGTGATAGCGCAGAACCGCCCCCCCACACACACACACACACTTTTCCTGTTTAGCTGTGCTGCTTTCTTTGCAGATGGGCTGCTCCGCTTTTGCGTGTGCTGGTACCAGCTGCCGTCTGGCCATTGCGGAGGTCAATTTGGTGGATGTATTGAACACTGTTTATATGAAAACCTGTGTGCAGTTTTTACTGAATCTTAATTTGCACGTGGGATTATGTTTAGCCAGTGGGTAATGTTTTTGCTAAACCTTGATGTGAAAGAGTATGTCAGAGATTTGTTTTTAGTGAAAGTTGGACAAAAAAAAAGTATTGACTCAGAATGAATGTAATGAGGCCGAAGAGTAGTGTTAAACATATTCACGGTTTTTTTTCAATAGTTCCCATCAGCATTCTTCCAAGGACAAGCAGATCTATGCGGTTCACTCTGCTATGAAATCCTGAAGTGTTGTAACCATAGGTCACGTTCAACTCAGACAGAGGCATCTGCTCTTCTTTACTTTTTCATGAGAAAGAACTTTGAATTTAATAAGCAGAAATCAATAGTCAGATCCCATCTGCAGGTAAGTGAAGTGTAAGATCATCAGTATTTAGTTGATGTGGATTGATTTTTATCATTATTATTGTAATATGCATTGCAGCAAAACAAATCTTTTGAACTCCTCAGACAGCCAATTGTCTGTGGCAGTTTAATGTTTCTGCCAAGTCTGGAGACATTGGGCTGGATTCTCTACTGTTCTGGGGCTGCTCAGCTGTGTTCCAGGGAGACGCAGCAGCTGTAAATCTAGCCACCGAGCCAAATAAATCAGAGATATGGCTATTCTTGAATCATGTGCGTTGCTCACAGCATTGAGAACATAGCTGAAGTAGCAGTTAAACAGAACCTTATAGTATAGTAACAGAAAGGTAAAATGCAGTATTAATGCCCTTCCTCCTTACATTGCAAAACGTGGTTGCATTTACAAATATTGGAGAGATTATTTACAATCCTTGCGTTTGTATATACTGTCTTGTTGAGATATGTGCAAAGTGTAGCTTGGCTAGCTGGAGTTATCAGCTTACGCTAAAATATGGATTAAAAACTGTATATAAACTTTAGTTTTTCTTTAACTGCACCTCATTCTTGCTTTTTATTTTTTTCCCTCTGCATGTACAGCTCATCAAAGCTGTGAGCCAGCTGATAGCAGATGCAGGCATTGGCGGGTCCCGCTTTCAACATTCACTTGCAATTATAAATAATTTTGCTAATGGAGACAAGCAGATGAAAGTAAGAAATATTTTTTGTCAATCGCTACTGCTTTCAAAAGGTCAACAATTTCAGAGGAGCAAGTATTTCTGTGAACAAAATTGCTGACGTTATTAGACCATGACTTACGCATTCATAGTGTGCCTTTCTCAGGCAACCAGAAATTCATGAAAGTGTCCGTGACTCCCAGAAGCTTAATAATTTTGCATGAGAGGTTTTTATATGAAAAATGTGTTATTTGTTGTTCACTGCTTATTTTGTTCTYCAGAAAGTGTCTTATTTGCCTGATCAGAGACGATACCATGCATTCTGACTAATGAAGCACAATTGCAGTTGACAAACAACACTTAGTCTACAAACTGTCCCTTCAATCTGTTCAGTAAATGTGTAATAAAAACATACACAACAGTTGGGTTTCTTAACTTGCCTCCCCTCCTGCTCTCCCCGCCAAAAAAAAGCAGTTAGCTCTTTAGGTTAATTATCATTACTATTATATTAATTGTCTGTGCTGAAGGTGTTAGAAAAGAACTCAATTTTTTCATTTTTCCAATCCTTGGCCAAATGTTTGTCAATATGCATTTTGAATTTTATACTTTCTAGCTAGTTCCCTTTGAGGGTGACTCAAGGGTAGCTCAACTGAAGCTAATACTAAAATTAGTGTAAGTAAATTGATAGATAATTAGCATAAGTAATTTGGTGTATAATTACATAAAATGTAGTTAAAACTGTATTTGTTTCTGAAGTCCAGCTTTGATTTCCCAGCCCTGTAGTCACTCTGCTTTTCATCCCTGCCTGACACAGAGGAGGAAGCATTTCATTTCATTTTATTTTTTCAGGATATTTTTGCTTTTAATCAAAAGGAACAAATGGAAAAAAATCTGAAAATAGAAATATATGTTATTGTCCATGTGAAAAAGATAAACTGCAGAGATGAGTTAAGTATGTTGAGAAAAGCTGATCTGGATAATACGAGGACAGTGTCTTAATCTTGTGCAGTGTGAAAAGGCCGGGAGCCAGCCTTGGGCACCCTTACTCACTGTGGGAGAGGTGCTGAGCGCAGTTAGGCAGGCCTGTCTGGCACGCAGGGCTATTCATCCTCTGTAGGTGTATGAGAATCCAGCTGGAGCCATTAAGCAACCAAGGATCAAATGCTTCAGTTTGCTGCCTTCAGTGGAGCTACTCCATACAGTGGCATAGCTGACTGCCTGGAATCTCTAATAGGTGTTTTGATGCATCAGTAAACAAATGTCAAGGAACTGTGTAAAACGTGCAAATACTTTTGAATTATGACTCTGCTTCGAAGCCTACTGAATTAGGGGAGGGGAAGAAGGTCTTCCATAAGCAGAACGTGAACGCATTCAGGGGTGCTGCATGTGGTTCTTTGGATGCTTTTAGTGATGTATTGCTTATCTTTCCCAAAGAACGTTAATTTCCCAGCAGAGGTAAAGGATCTGACCAAGCGCATCAGGACGGTTTTGATGGCCACAGCTCAGATGAAGGAGCATGAGAAAGACCCTGAGATGCTTGTGGACCTGCAGTACAGCCTAGCAAATTCTTATGCCAGCACACCGGAATTACGTAGGACGTGGCTTGAAAGCATGGCCAAAATTCACGCAAGAAATGGAGATTTATCAGAGGTAATTTATATAAATGAATAGGAAATCCATTTGTCTGTAGGCTAAGACGTTCTGATGAAAAGGGCTGTAGAAGAGAAGACAACAGTAATGATTTGAGGCTCATACAGTGTCTCTCATATACCTGAAGCTAGAGAAAGACAGGTCTGAAGAATGCCTGGAGATGCGATGTGCTTGTTGTTCCTGTCTGCTTAGTTGTGGCTGGCTGATACATGGTTGAGCAAGACTTGGATGTGTGTGACTGGGAAGCTGTCGTCAGTCACCTTAGCCATCTCAGCTGCTTGCTCGTAACAGGCATAATAGCTGTAGTGTAGGTGAGGTTACGGGCAGCGCTTAACTTAGATAAGGGGTCTTCTTCCCTTGTACGGCATAGGAGAGGAGCTTGGTTTGTAGCATGTTGTCCTTTTAGTGAAAAATCAGAGGGGTGATGTGAATCTCCAGTGCATGGCCCAGCTATATCTTGTTGACCAAGTAATCTTGTGCTGTTCTCCTGAGGAAGTCTTTGACTTCCTCATTTAGGTATTAGTCTGTGCTCTTACATAAGATGTTCGGTGAAACTAACACTGAATAAGAGTTGCACCATTTAATCCATTGTTTTTGCAAATTCTTGTATTAATTTTGTCTTCCCTTTTCTGCACTATGACTCAACAATGACGAAAGTATGCATTCTTATCACATGTATGCTATAAGCTATACAGTGTACTTTAACACATACATGTATATTGGTCTCTCGTTACAGGCTGCTATGTGCTACATTCATATAGCTGCTCTCATTGCAGAGTACCTGAAAAGAAAGGGTAAGATTTGCATATTCAAAACCAACCATGTACCTATAAATGATATTGTTGAAAATAACTTTTGTTTGTCCTACTCTCCTTACGTGTATGTAAATTATTCTTAAAGCTGCTTGAATTCTTCACAAATATTTAATTTTTAAAATACATAATAAACTAGTCTTAGCACTAGAACAGTAAAAAGCGTATGCTTTGTGTAAACAGGGTTAAGTAAATGTTCAGTAAGCTAGTGCTAAAAGAGAATGCTTCACTTGTTAGTGTGTCATTATTAAATATGCATGTATTAACACGTACCAGTAGCAGTATACTAATACCATCTTACACTATCATAGGTTACTGGAAAATGGAAAAGATTTGTACCTCACGTATGCTCCTGGAAGATGGTCAAGTCTCTGATAGTAATGTGTTACTAACAACTCACAGTGGAGGAAGTGAGTGCTCTAACTGTGCCTGTTTCTCGGTCAAATAACATGATTAGGGAACCCAATTACTGTTCTTCAACTGATCTAGCAAAATATCTGCCAAAGGGAAAAAATGTATAGTGCATGTTTATGGCTGTAATAGCAAGAAATGCCGGAAATGTTATATGTTCTTTTCCTGATGCTCTTTGGCTGGTTCGATGAGTTGCATTGAAAGTCTCTGGCTAAGGGCGGCTTTTCCAGCAGTAGAGCAGTCTGCTCTTCACTGTGAATACAAATTCCTCTCAGGTCAATTGGCATTTGGCACGCAAATCCATGTCCGATTCCCTTGACTATCAAAGCCAGCGAGGGGAGGAGGGGATAATATCTGGTTGTTCATATGTAACTTAGAATAGATAGAGGTTTTAATTTGTGATGCTTTTTAGAGAAATAAAAGGCAGGCTGATATTTTTGAAATGCTTCCATGCCAATGGTTATTTAGTTTATGAAATATGTATTTCAAAGTAATGAGATATTTTAGCAGTTTTCATGAAGAGCAATCCCTGTGAAAGAGGGTAAATATCTGGGGAAGAGGAAGCTGTGAGCTTTGGGAAGACGGGGATTCTCTGATAGCTCAGAAGTGTCTATGGGTGAGATAGGGGAGGGGGGGAAAGCCCTGTTAGAAGTGGGCTTTCTCTGAAGGGTGATACTACTGAGATATTTCACTAATGGTAGAATACTTTGTATAAATAACATATCAGATTAGGTAGGTATAATGAAGAACTTGGGAGTCATTTTAAGCATAAGAGTCAGTAAAAGGATAAGTTGCTCAAAACTCATTCATGATTGGGGAGGAGCCCCTCTGTCTCGATGTGTAAAGCTTGTCTTTTTAATTATGCCTTAATAGCACTCAGCCAGTCATCTTTTCCTACTTTTAAATTGAACATGAACCATGTCAGGAGTTCATTGCCTTCACTGGCAGATTTACCTTTGCTATTCAACAGTAGTGTTTCAGAAAAGTGGCTAAAATCACTGTGGGTCAGACTCTGCAAACCTGACCTATAATGTGTAGTGCCTGTGTAAATTTTCTTCTGAAGTCTTTGCACTACATACAAAGCAAGGCCCCGGTTTAGAAAATGTTATGTGCGTACTTGGGTTTGTGCCTTGTGAGCATCCCCTGACACCTTCTGCCCTGGCCCGAGACCCTCGCGCAGGTGGGATGGGTGCAACCCCCAGTGCGTAGCGCAACGTGCCGTGGCCAGCATCCGGAGCCGCGGCGGTCACTTCGTGACGATAAATGGTGTCACCTCAGCCTGTGACTGTAGCTCATACTACAGGCTAGGGTTGCTCATGCAGTTTCACAAGGGTTGCCAGCGCTGCACAGCTGAAGAACTGAAATGCTGGAGGGAAGAATAAGATTGCAGCAGGAAAATGCTATAGTTGCCCTTTGCCTAGACAAGTGGATTCATATCATAGAGAAAACTTATAATAGTGTCATAAATTCAGTCAGTTCCATTTGTGTTTCTCATTACTTGGGCTGTGAAAAAAAATAAGTTACCCAATCAAATAAAATTAGCTTTGTTTTAATGGTATCCAGTAACTTTTTAGTGTGTGGTTATTTGGTCATTCAATGACATTGTTATGGCTTGCACTTCAAGGCTTATTTTCCATGGGATGGCCTGCTTTTCTGAGCATTACCCCCAACATTAAAGAAGAAGGTGCTATGAAGGAAGACTCTGGGATGCAAGATACTCCCTATAATGAGGTCAGCAGCATTAACATTTACATACTCGTTCTATATTTATAGTGTGCATTATTTCAAAAGGATGCCTGCAGTGGATGTTACAGTAAATTATAGTAAGTGTGCTTCACCCAACATTAGAAGTCACAGATATTTGACTGAGTGAAATATTATTGCTGTTTTTACCAAACAGTAGGGATAGGATTTTTGGCAAGCCAGAATATTAAGTACCAGAGCTGGAAGTTTGGGGTGTGGACTGCGCAAAGCAAACCTGTTCTTCTGGACAGGTTGTTGAGTATATTTTCTTGTTACTGTTAGTTTAGTTATTTATGTACTTTTGCTGTACTGTTATTAATAAAGTGCCATTGACTGTCAAGTCACTATGGAATTCATATTTGTGGAATTGCAGAATATTCTCGTGGAGCAGCTGGAGCTGTGTGTTGAATACCTGTGGAAGTCAGAAAGATATGAGCTTATTGCTGAGGTTAACAAGCCTATCATTGCTGTTTTTGAGAAGCAGAGGGACTTTAAAGTAAGTTGCTTTATTTTTTAAAGTTAAAATTTGTCTTATGACAACAGTAAAGATCCTACTTTTTAGGGGGGAAAAAAAGTACTTCCTTTAAAAGAAATGCTTTTTTTTCTTACTCTCTGTATTTTTTTTTTTTAATGTTTCGCATTATGAGTAAATGGAAAAACTTTGGTATCATACATTACTCTTTTCAGCATCATTACAGCCATAAATATAGAAAAATATTTCAAACAAACCGACCAATAAAGTTCATCAAAATCACAACAACAGAGTTCTAGCCATGCTTTGATATGGGACTTTTAGTTATGTCCTGCATCACATGCCTGTTAGAGAAAGCTAATCTCTGTTAGACCAATGAATGTGAATTTTTGTATGTCTTTTTAGATCAAGAGCACACTTGCATTGTATTTAAGTTTAGAAACTGCTGATAAATTGTTATCTTGTAATAATTCCAGGGTTTCTTCATTTCTTATTTACTTTTCAAATTCAGTACGTAAAGGATAACCTGGTGATAATTTAAGTTTCGATTTTTCTGTTTTTAAATAAGAAAAAACAAAAGGAGAAGTTATAAGTTATAACTTGAGGAAGCAGCTCCTTAGGTGAACTTTCAGTTCACTCTCACAAGAAAGTGGTTTTCAGTGGTAGCTGTGAATAGCATATCTCTGAGGCTGGAGGCTGTTGGAGTTGTTGGCACCGTGTTCTAGGCTGCATGTGGGACACTTGCATTTTTGGACCTCTTAATAGATCCCTATCACTGCTGTATTAGTGGGGGTGCAAAGAGGGATGGATATCTGATGCTTGTCTTGGCTGCCTGTGTGACCCCCTGTGGAAAGGTACCTGCTGCTATAAAACTGTACGCTCAGAAGAAACCTTGCAGTGAGTCTTTAGTGACTGCTGGTAAGGTTAAAGAATTCCCTTAGCATAAAAGCCATCTTTGCAAATGTTTAGGAATCCAGTTAAGGCAAGCCCTTCTTGTGTAGAGCCTTGGTGCTGTTTTTTGGAATAAACGCTCTCTCACTCTCTCTGTCTCTTCATCCAGAGATTGTCTGATTTGTACTATGACATCCACCGCTCATACCTGAAGGTTGCAGAAGTAGTGAATTCTGAGAAACGTCTGTTTGGGCGATACTACCGGGTTGCGTTTTATGGGCAGGTAAGTCAACTTACGTTCCTTTGTCTCAACAGATTCTCAGATTTCAGCCGTGTTCTTCTAATCATAATGTATTTCAAGGAAGCTAAAACAGGGAAACATACTGCAATGAATGGTTGGGCAAAAAGTGCATCGTGGGTCAAACTAAGGAGGATTTTACTCAGAAGAGCATTCGGTTGTATCCGTGTAAACTGCTGCTGTGGTTTTACAGTGGTGTAATGGAGAACAGACATGTATGTCAGCTTTAGTTCACGACTCTCTCAAGCAAAACTGAGACTGAGGCCAGGGCAGTTTTAAGAGTAAAACTTAAATAAAACCAGAGTAACGTCTTTGTTTTCTGATCCTCATTTCTAGTAGACCTTAAAGCAGAGCTGTATGCAGTAGATCTTTTGTTGCGTTTCTTGCTGACTCTGACTTCTGCTTTCAGGCCCCCTCTGATTCTATGCAATATACTATAGAGTAGTTTTATTCCCTCTGCTGTGCTTCAGCATCCTCAAAGCACTCCCTTGGCATTATTTTGTGCTTTCTCCCATTAGAAACCGTTCTCCCATTAGTGTAGGAGTCCAGCATGTTCTTTTAAGACCTGTTTGGCAAGTGTACAATTTCCTTTACTCTAAAATAATCAGGTGTGTAAACAATAGATTGAGAATCATTCCGTTTGCTAATTAGATTTTAATGCAGAAATTTGCTCTTTTCTCCTTTTGATCTTATTCAAGGCTGTGGTAAGTCTAGTTCTTTTGCATGCTTTGTTTAATTCTCCTCACACATCCTTCATCCTTCCCTGTACTGTTACTTAACATTAACGTTCCTGTGCTCTTGATTCTTCGGTTTGTGCCAGATGAAATAACATTGTTTCGTTCATTGTTGCATCTTAAAAACTAATTTTTGCTTGTTCAGTTACCTGAATTACAAAGCTGTGTCTGTCACCATGTTGCGTGTGCACCGTGGGGCCCAATGCTGTGTCACCTCACCTCAGTGAAAGTTTTTCTCTCGGCTTCACTGGGAGCAGGGTTGGACCTCTTCTTCTGTTGAAAAATTCAGTGTAGCATTAATGCTGTTTGAATGCAAGACTGCTTTCCTGGCCTGTGCAGCAGCTCCAAAGAGTAAGGCTGGTGTGTCAGTCGAAGATCTATTGCCGTTGTGCTTGGAGCCCTCCGGGCAGAGTGAAGCACGTGCCTGACGCTGCCTCCTGGAAGCGAGCAAATTGGGAGTCGGAGGACAGTGACAAAGTCCTGGCTTTTCACGCAGGCTACCAAAACCAAGCTTGCCAAATGTGAGGAGAAAGCAAGCGGCATCTGAGGAAGGGTAGAGCTTTCCTTCTGCCCAACCTTCCTCAAAATGGGGGCAGCAGAGGAGGAACTGGGATCTCCTACCTACAGCTTTGTGCCAGGGCTCTCCCTCCCAGCGGCAGCGCAGG
Source organism: Apteryx rowi (assembly GCF_003343035.1). Classification (NCBI taxonomy): domain Eukaryota; kingdom Metazoa; phylum Chordata; class Aves; order Apterygiformes; family Apterygidae; genus Apteryx; species Apteryx rowi. Next base: position 3,528,755 of record NW_020450085.1, on the reverse strand, counting down.
TGTGTGCCATCCCTCTCAGAAGTCCAAGCCCAGGACTCAAAGCTACCTGTAAGCGGGTAGTCAAGCTGCAGCAGTGCTGTCAAACTGTATTAAAATCTCCATTACAGTGCAAGGACTTTTCAGCTGCCGGTGCCATAAAGGCAACTTCATTTAAACAGCTTTAGTGCTCTAAAGCCTATGATTTTCACAGCTGCCTATTGCTTGGTTTATTCACTGGTGCACATGTATACTGAGCTCTAAATGCAAACAAGCACAGCTTATTTCTTTCCTTTTCCAGAAGAGATTTTATGGGGTAGACAGTGGGACTGCTCTGTTTTGCTTCTTGGAGAGGCATAGTAACAAAAGCGTATGGCACAGTGCAAATAATTAAAGGCAGATAATTCCCATCAATGTTTCTTGTGCCTCACTTACCAAGGAAAATATGACTGGATGCACAGAACTGATTAAGAAATATCCTCAAATGCAGAAGGTTTTCCAATACACCAAGCACCGTATCGGGTATAACGATTATAGGTAAGACTTGACCAGGAAGGAAAGATAGAGAATTGTCTGTTCCCATATGTTGGTTGTCCCTGCATACTTTTCCCTCTGGAAGGTAACCTTTCTGTAGCTCTGTCAGTCCCTTTTCCCGTGTGCCACTTGCTTCCATTTTCACTGCATAGGTGGAAGGAATGTGGCCTTTTGTTCCTTTAATTGCCAAGAGTCCTTGCAGACCTCCAGCCGGTTTCAGTGGCCAATTCATTTAACATGCTGTAAGCAATTCCTTTCTCTGTGTTTCTGGCAGATTTTGCACACTTCTTCCCAAAAGCTAACAGCTGCAGGTTTTACTCATATTAGACAAACAAACCAGTGTAAATGAATATGAACTGCTCTGCTCAGGCCTCTGCAAAGGATCCCGCAGCAGGAAACTCAGTATGTAGGTATGGGATGCTCAGTATGTAGGTATGGGATGCTCAGTATGTAGGTATGGAACTCCTTTTCAGTCTTACAGACACATTACTCTGTAAAATACCTGTGGGTAAATACATATGTAAGCACACACATATAAACAATACATTAGTGCACATATGTATTCATTAAACATTTTAGTCATATATAAAAATAATAAATAAATGTTTTATTATATAATAAATCATACTGGTATTTCTTAACCGAAATAAAATACCGAGAAAGCAAATAATGGACAAAAGAATAGTACAAATGCTGTATATATTTTGCAGCATCAGCAGGGAGAATTTTAGGGATTCTTGGCAGGAAAAGAAAATCTGCAGCTGCAAGTGAAAACTGTTCATCTTCATGCAAAGGCCAAGACGGTATTTGGTCACTGCACTGCTGCAGGGACCATCTGGAAGGATGGATTGAACAAATAATGCTGTAGTCCTTAGGGAGGATGTAGTGGGTCCTCTTTACCAGAGCACTTTACGTGCCATTTCAGAGAGCGTGAGATCATGGCTGCTGCGATGCTTCAGACTGCAAGCTCTGGTAAGGGCCTTTGATGGCATCTCATTGCACCACCGAGTGGCCATACTAGTGATGGGCCTGTTCCGATGATTTTATTCACAGACGAGTGTTTTGAGAGGTCAGGATCCTTCTTGTAAAAAAAAGTGCAGCTCTTAAATATGCTGAAGAGCTGAAAACTTGTATTTTGCTGATATACTTAAGGAGTCTTGCTCCTTTTAAAGACTTTTCAGAGCAGTGCTAGGTAAGGGTACAGGTGAGGTTTTGTTCTCTCTCCTATCTGTGCAAGAAATTGTAAAAGTTGGATGGCAGGTTTTCACGGTGGTAAGTGGACAGCAGGGTTTCTCCTGTTTGAAGACCAAAGGATGTTTCTCCTCTTTCAAATGTGATTCAGACTTTCTTACATGATAAAATGGCCACAGTAGTTTTCTTACTGGAGAATGCAACAAGCCCGCTTACCGTAGGAGGTGATGTGGACACTGGCCCACTGATATAGAGGGGAAAGATCCTTTCAAAAACTTTAATTCCTGGCCCTATCAGCTGTAGATGTGTGTTCAGTGTAAAGATGTTTGTGTAATTCTTGCTTTTCCTGTCAAATCAGAAAAAGCACCTCTTTCCTTTCCATAAACGCTCACTGAATGGCTACTTTCATGCGGGTGAGTTTTAACGTTTCAGTGAGGCTTTCAACACAGCCTCCCTAGTCCCACAGCAACCATGTGTTGAGTAACTCCATCTGAAACTACGTTGCTTTCATGATCTTCTTTAAGATGGTGAACAACTACAACTTCTAGATCTTACCATGCAACAGGATTACGCACCCTCGAAGAACAGCGCGGGCTAGGTTGTCTGTGGCTCTAAGGGAAATCAGCTGTTGAGATGCTTCCCCCCCCCCCAATCCTAGCRGGATATTTTCCAGTAGGGGTTTGGCCCTGTTTGCCCATTTTAGCCTGTGCAAGTCAGCACTACGGTTCCCTGCTGGGATGCACCTGGCTGCGTAAGATCAGCTGAAAATAAGCAGCAGCTCTGCCTCCCCGCGCCAGCTGCGGGGCCAGGAGGCTTTTCCAGGAGAGAGCCGAGGAGAGTCTTTGATTTCTGGCGAGCCCAGTGGGCTGCGGCGGCGGGCGCGCAAGGAAGGCCAGCCCTTGCAGCACTCCCAGGCTGCCGTTCGCGGGTCACAACTTGACTCTCGGCAAATCCGAGTTCAGCGGAAACCAAAGACCTCTTACCCGGGAGGTCGCTTACCTTCCGTTACGTTTGGCTGACCCATGTAACAGTTCTTGTCTGTGAAGCTGTGTTGTTCTTGCAAGGCAATAACCATCAGTATGAAAGCAATCCAGGGGTGTGCATTGACAACGTGACCTTGGCTGCTTAATGTTTTAAAATTCTTAAACCGGAGGATATTTGGCTCCTAAAAAGCACTTAATCTCACTTTCAATAGTCTTTGCCAGACATGTAGCATATGGCAGGCAGGATTATTTATAGCTCCCAATTAACTCATGCTTGTCACTTGTCAGTTGAAATACTCTAGAGAGTATGTACTTAAATAATATCCCTTGCATTAGAGGCAAGACGAAATCCGTTAGTTGTTTGGAGGGGGAGGGAAAGAGTAAGCAAAAGCGTTAACGCAGATATCATCATAGTGTGCCATGCAGCACTGTGACATTCACAGTACTGTCCAAGGGAGTAAGCTATAGTCTAGCTTGCTGCATGATTAATTTGGAAGACACATTTTGGGGTGTGTGGGGTTTTTTGTTTGTTTTTGTTTGTTTGTTTTTTAATTGAATAATAACAAAGTCAGATGGCTTTTGACAGAAGCGATCCTGAGCAGTGTGTTTGAATAAGATTGCATGCAATGAATGAAGTTTTCAGCTGTTTTCACCTAAAGCAGTTTTGTGTCGGTGGAAACAAGATCAGAAACCAGGTTACAATCCTGCGGATCCTTTCTCTGGGAAATCAACAGAAAGTCGATTGCCTGCCCAGCTTGGTAAATGTTTATGGGGAGGATGTTAGCTTCTGAGCTCTAGATTTGTCTTTTAATGACCTGTGAAGTTCCTTACATGTGTGTGGAGTTTAATTGATAATACTGTTAAACGGCGCTGCGCTAGAAGGTCACTGTGAAACTGCGCGAGGATGATGTCAGACAAGCCGCTGGTGCTGGTGCTGGCCTTTTGCCGCTGGTAATGCCCACAGCGCACTTTGCACTCGCCCAATTAGCAAAGACAAATTTCCTTGCCCTGACTGAAGGGAAGATGCAGGTATATTTTAATCCCTGTTGGAATAAAGCTTAGGGCCTTATTCCTAAACACACATGGAAATTTATAGCTAATTTATCTTAATTCTTCTATGTACTTCTTGTAAATATTTGCCTAGACTATAATTTTAGTAAACAAATCTTTTCTGCCTTTTTTTTTTTTTTTTTTTTTGACCAAAGCTGCATTATACTTCAACACGAAAAGGCTGGTTTTTGCGTGAGTGCCTTCCATGGAGATTTTGGAGACAGCTCATGTTGTTCATTGGTGCTCCTCTGTTTTTCGACAGAACTCAGTTTGCCAAGGCGCGCAGTAGGGCTGGGCGCGCGAGCCGCCTCGCGGTTAAGTTTAAAGGGCCTTGGGTCTAACATCACTAACGCCGTCTGCCTTTCCCCTTCGGGGCCGGTCCCCTGGGCTGCTTCCCGTTCAGGTGAAGGAGGGAGCGTTTGGGCCCAGCTGCGGTGTTTAACCCTGCCGAAATCCCAGGCGGAAGCGGGCCCCGGCAGGGCAGAAGGCAGCCCCTGCTCGAGCGGCCGATGCCCTCTGCGCCCGGGGGGCCCGGCTGGGCGCTCGCTGTGTGTGTAGCAGACGAGTGCATCTCAGCCGCACGGGAGGCCACGTTAGGTTGCTTTTCTGAGGTCAGCGTTCTTTCTGGAGCCTGTCGGGTTCCTGCTCAGCTCTTCAATGGAGCTTTTTGTTAAAGCTCTGCCAGTTGCATCCAGTGCAATAAGTAAATGACCTTAACAAGATTGGGCTTTTTTGCAGAGGAGCACAGTCTCTGTGGTTTTTTCTTTTTTTTTTTTTTTTAATGTAAATAATTTATTAATTGTCTGTGAAAACACTGCAATTCCCTCTTGCCTCTGAAGATGCCATCAGAGTTCCTCTTCGTCTGCACCGAAGCAGACTCAGATCAGTTCATTTGTGCTTCCCGTGCGACGGCCGTGCTCGTCATCCTGGGGACGTGGTTTTGCAGCGCCAGTGGGCTGCCGGGGCCCGGGCAGCCCAGGGCCAGGCGCAGCAGCCACTGCGGCGGCTCCGCTTGTGCATGGCTCATAGGTGGGATGTGCCAGGAGGTGGCGTGCTGCACACAGCCCAGACCCAGCTCTGCACCCCTGCAACAAGTGCTAAACGCATGTCTAATAGCCAAAAGTGTTTGCAGAGTGTTTCAGAAATAGTTTAAATTAACTAGATGATTTTAACCAGATGATAAAGTATTTTTAATGTCCAATTTCGAATTCATTAGGGTTTCTTTGTCATTCACATAGTGCAGCATTCTAGAGAAAGCACTGCCACTGTTTAAAGCACTAGATATATTAATAAATGTGTATGAGTTATTTCCTGGGTAGCTTAGGAGATACTGAACCAATATAAATGTAGACATCTAGGTATGCGTATGCTAGGAGTGGAGAAAGGTAAGCTTTTAACTTAGGTGCCGGAAATGGCATTCTGGAGGCTCCAGCGGATATATAGATGTGCTTGCATTAGGAATGAAGGCTTTCATTCAGGCTTTTCTCTGCCTGCTGTGTTCACTGTATCCTTCCATTTCTTTCCACACAGGGTTTTTTTGAAGAGGAGGAAGGTAAAGAGTATATCTATAAAGAACCCAAATTAACAGGCTTGTCTGAGATCTCTCAGAGACTGCTGAAGCTTTATGCAGACAAGTTTGGAATGGAAAACGTGAAGATAATCCAGGATTCCAACAAGGTATGAAAGATGGGCTGTCCCTGTGCAAGGGGGAGACGTGAAAGCACAGTCAGTCAGTAGCATTTATTCTGGAGGGAGCAGTGGGTGTTATGAGAGGGCCACAGTAAAAGAAACACTGACTGCAGGGAGGTGCAAACGGAGCAGAGATCAGACAGGAGCTTCAGCACAAACTGAAGCAAGAGGGAAGCAAGACAAGGGACACTTAAAGATCTGTAAGCTAATCCAGCACACCATGCTCTCTCTGTCCTCTGCCTTGGTTCAGCTGTAATGGTCGCCCTGCGAGGCTCCCACCCTTCTCTCTCGCCTCTGGCCTGCCCCTATATGTGAAAATGAGAATGCAGGCCCTGTGACAGACTGTTTCTGTCCCATGATTTGTGACTTATAATGCAGGTAATGCATGTGGGTAGTACTGCAACACGTCACACCCCTTTGCGCTCTGCCACTGAGCAGGGTTTAGCCCTAAGTCAACAATTGGTGCCTGTGAAATAAGAAGTGGGATTACCCACTGAAACACAGGATCATGTCGTTGTCCTTCACTATGCAGCTTAGCATCGCTCTTTCTGTCAAACAGCTTTGAGACAAACATTTAACGTCAGGATGATAGTGTATCTACGTGTTATCAGGGCTGTCTTTTGAATGAATGTGAACTGAGTGTATACGTGAACTCCTATGGCCTTAGTTTTATAACAAAAAATGATCCTAACATTATAGCTTGGCAGGTGCTGTATGGAAATGACAGTGCTGTAGCAGGGCATCGCTGTCTCCTGTCAGTGGGAGGAGTGCAAATGCCACAAATGCAGGTGTTTATCATAACAGAAACCTGCAGAGCCAGGTTGTCTTCTCTCTCATTTAGCCTTTGTCCACTTTCGCTATTAGCTGTATTCAAAAATCCTGCTGTTTTTAGGGGCCTCTTAGTTAAATACCTTTGTATTAATTTGTGGTCTGAATATTACATTTAGAGGTCTTGCTCTTTATCTATAATGCCGCAATAGATAAAAGCATCAGACTGGTAACAGATGCCTTGGCAGTATATCATGCTTAACAGTTTCATTGTTTGCCTCTGTTAAACAGGTCAACCCCAAAGACTTGGATCCAAAATATGCCTATATCCAGGTCACGTATGTCACACCTTTCTTTGAAGAGAAAGAAGCTGAAGATCGAAAGACCGACTTTGAAATGCATCACAACATCAATCGCTTTGTGTTTGAAACACCTTTCACGCTCTCAGGAAAAAAGCACGGAGGAGTAGAAGAGCAGTGCAAGAGACGCACGATCCTGACAAGTACGTTTGCTGCTGCTGCTCCCCCCTCCCAGCTCACCTTTGACGGTCGGCCACAGCAGTGGATAGTGCAAGTTTTTGTGCTAGTTTTTCTGCAGTCAGCGGGCAGAGTATGTTATGCAGAATGATAAGTAATCTTTTCACTGTGTCCTTTTGTAAAGTACACTCTTTCTTACAATCCTGCTGACCATCTTAGGTAAAGTTATTTTCATTTGTGGAATAACCAGCTCTTATTTTTCCTTATTATTGACATCTTACTGCTTTTACGCTGATGTAATTTGGGAGTGGTTCTGCTGGAGGCAGCCTAGCACTCGGAGCCCTTGCTGTTTTCATCACAAACAGGTCAAAGAAAGAGCAAGGCAGGGTGCATATTCTTTTAAGAAGAATAAATCTTAGTGGATATGAATATTTGTTCAAAATGGGAATAGGATACATTATACACTTTTTAAAAGTGAGAGGTAAGTCTTCAGCTCAGTAGGTGCTTTAAGACAGGAATGGATGGAGCACTCTATATGTCTGTTCTTACTGAATCATATTAAACAGAAAATGGTTAGTTCCTCATCATGACTGAAATCTCTTTTTAAAGAGGCATCCTTGAAGCTGCTACTGGAACTTGACCTGCCTGAATTTTGGCTGGGAGCATGAGAACCATCTGAGACACAAGCGTCATTCTTGTGAGCAGCAGTGAACAGAGAGGCCGATGTTCACAGCAAAGGCTCCCAAATGACAGAAAATCCCATTTCCTACTGACTGCAGTTCATATGCTTCCCCCAAAGGGTAAAGTGAGGAAAGCTGCTTACAGTGTAGGCTTAGTCACCTAAAAGTTTTGTTCTGACAAGTCAGAGATGACACACTCATGTCTGGGGACATCTTGTTACATGACACAGCTTTGCTTGTGAGAAGAGAAAAAAAAGAGCAGCTTATGTGTAGTTTCGCCTGTTGGGGCTTTTTTGGTTTGGTTTTGGTTTGTTTTTTTAAGTGCTTGAGCAGTGCTAGGTGGTTTTAGACATCTGTATTGAAGGAGGTAGCCTCGTGGACTTGAAAGTGCACCCGTTACGATAAGTGTGGCCAAAACGGAGAAGGTTGTTCCTCCAGCAGAACATTTTCCCCAGATTGTTGCATGTTGTTTTCTTCTCCCAGTGGTCTCAGCCAAGCTCCGTCTTCAGCATTATGTGGGAATTTGACCTTTCTCTTCTCCACTGTGTTCCCCCTGGCATTTGCTTCACCTCAGTGCTTTTCTGTAAAGGAAACACCTTTCTTTTTTCCCCTTGGAAAAAATCAAATATATTCATTTGTTGCCTTTGTAAAAAGGAGTGCCCTTAGTTTGAGAAGAAAAAGAGGTTGGCCAATATGCCTGGAGGAGCAGTGGAAGTTTCTTGTGCTTGAGCAGAGGTACAGGTTAGCTGGAGCAGTAACTGTTCAGTGTTTCTCTGTTCAGCGCCCTGCAGCCCATGTTGCGCAGAGAAACCGTCTGGCTGCAGTCTGTGGGTTGCTGGCGCTTCACCGAGCCTGGTTGTAGCTCGTGCTTCCAGCACGGGAAGTCCTTGGTCTCCTGCTGCCCAGGGAAGCAGCCGCCTTGTGGGCTTGAACTCGTTTCGGTCTGAGCTGGCTTGCAGCATATGGTCACCGGAGGAGGGAAGACATAAAAGTTTGGGAGACCTTCCAAAGTGTGTAGGGAAATCGGGGATTGTTAGACAGCACAGCTTAGATCAGATGTAATGTGCAATACTGCATCTCTGCCAGACCCCTTGAGATAAGTGAAAATGGCTCTACTGGAAGGAAATGATTTTGATGATGAATAGCTCCTCTCTCAGCTCCCATTAGAGAATATAACAGTATTTAGGTTGAATGATAAAAGTATTTGCCTGCCTTTTTTTAAGGCTGATGTTTTAATAATTTGTTTAGGGGTGAATAACACTAATTCAGCTAAGCACTGGACTTTCTGCCTCTAACTTGAAACATATTTGGTGGGACTTTTGAGGTGTTTGAAGTTCAGCACAGGCTTATGATTTGCTCCTTTAATTCAGAGGAAGAAATTCATAGATTTTAAAAACTGAGCGGTGGTAGCTTTCTGCCATGTGGATCTGACAGAGCTCAGTAGCAAACAGTGGTGAATTCAAAAGGAAGTACTCTCTCAGTTACAGTTGCCTCAAAAATTCATTTTGGACCTGCTGAGTCACTACTGCACATTTGGTGATTAGAACTGTTAATTTTTATTGATAGAAATCAACAAAGTCATAAGCTAATACAACCTAAACCTTTGATTTAATTGTTTTGCTTTCATAATTGCTATCTTGCTTTGGGTGAATTTCTCTGATAAAGTTCTTGCTTTTGAGTAGCCAGTCACTTGTTCCCCTATGTGAAGAAGCGTATTCAAGTCATAAGCCAGACGAGCACAGAGCTGAACCCTATTGAAGTAGCGATTGATGAGATGTCCAAAAAGGTCTCAGAACTCAATCAGCTCTGCATGATGGAGGAGGTGGACATGATCAGGCTGCAGCTCAAACTCCAAGGGAGCGTCAGTGTCAAGGTAATGACAATTTGCCTTTGTTTTTATGTATCTGCCTAAATTTTTATTCTGGGATTTCCATCATTCCAGCCATGCTTTGTCTATTTTATGCTTCTGGACATATCTTTGTTTTCTGGTGCTGCTCTAAAAACTGAAGACAATGGAAATACTTCCATTGGTGTTGAAGTGTGTTGGATTTTATGTGCAACTGTAATTCTGTCAGATCTTCTCTAAATAAATGTTAAGACCTTTCTAATAAGTCCATCTTGTGCCACTTTAAGATACTGCCTGTCACACAGCCAAGCATGCAACTGTATTAAAGGGAGCTTTGTTAGGATTACTTTGGTCATTTCCTTCGAATGTATAGCTTTCTAGATGGTTAGCTGGCTGAGCACCTTCAAAGGCAAGCACAGTTCTTTGGTTTGTGTAAGCTCCCTTTTTCTTAGTAAACTCTTAGGGTTTCATCCAGGCAACAACAAGACTGATCAGATGTTTTTCACACCCACTTGACTGCCTAAGGCCAGCCCCTGGGCCTTAGGATACGAGAGACAGTTACAGGCCGTAATCTTGGCTGTTCTCTGCACCCTAATCTGTGCATCTTTCCCCCAGGTCAATGCAGGACCAATGGCCTATGCTCGAGCTTTTCTTGAAGAAACAAATGCTAAGAGATATCCTGATAATCAAGTTAAGCTTCTGAAGGAAATCTTCAGGTAAATGTTAAGTCTAGACTTGCCACCTGCTGCCTAGTATGAATAAATGACCAAGTAGAGTGACATTAGAGCAGACTGAATCACTGAATTGAACCAGACTGATTTACATCTGCATTTACCCAATCTTACAAATCATTCTCAGGAAAGCATTTACTGAAGTTTTGGTCTATCACATTAGCCTATGTTCCTCTTGATCTGAGGATGAGTTCTGAAATTCACTTCTAACAAGGTATAATTTGCCAGGGGAGGAAGAGAAGTAGTTGTATATACATTTCTTTTTCATTACTAGAATATTTGTATGGTGGTTCTTTGTGTGTTTGTGCTTGTAGGCAGTTTGCAGAAGCATGTGGGCACGCTCTTGATGTCAACGAACGCCTTATTAAGGAGGACCAGTTTGAATATCAGGGAGAAATGAAGTCTCATTATAAGGATATGCTCAGTGAGCTCTCTGCAGTTATGAATGAACAGGTTAGATCATCTATTTAATGGTGGCTGGGGTTGAATGGGGTGGCTGATTGCTTCTTCTGCTGACAAATGAATCTGTAGAACAAAATGCTGGCAGTAAAAACTGGCAGTGCAACAGTCATTGAGCAAACTTACTTCCACTCTTTTTTTTTTAATCCACCTGTATTATATATAATGAATCTGATGAACAAAGACTGTCATTTCTGCCTGTCTTGCTACATATTGAAGAGTTGAATATGTGTGAGACTAAATGAGAACTGAGGTCTAGAGGCATGAGAAGATAATCAATTAAGCTAGTATTTTATGATTTGCTTGCTTTATCCTAAAGCTGTGATGCAAGTATTTAATTAAAATAGAAAATTGCTTTTAGGACCAAGCTTATAACTGGAGGAGATATCTTTATAGTTTCTATTTGTATTCAGCTTTCAGAGCAAGAAGGAGTTGTTGGGGGTTTTTTTGTTTGTTTTTTTTAATGCTGTGTCAAAATATATGCCAGGTTGAAGCTCTGTTTCAAGTGTTAGCAATTTCAGAAAGATTAGCGTGCATGGCTATATTATATAATATGCATCCCAAAATTCTCAACTGGACTTCAGTTCTCACTTGCAGCTATTCCATTATTGTGTCTGTGCAGATACTTTATTTACGTTTTCTCATTTAATTTAAATAATAATTGAGTGATTCTACCCACTAAAGTGGAAATTAAAGCCTGCTTAATTTTTTCTCTGCATGGTTGTGTGTAGACCACCTGCGATTGCACCTGAGAAATATTTATTCTCTAATAATTGCAGTGCACTTCCGGGTGTCTATAGCACACGCAAGCACTGTATACACTTACTTTGTTTAACTATTGGTATCCATGACAGCATCTCACAGAAGAGTGTCTAAGTCACGTCCCATTGGACCATACCATATTATTCATCCTCACATATGAGGAGAATAACAATTTCCCTCGATTTTTTTGCTCCATTGTTGTTATTACTGTGGTATCAAGCTAAATTTTCATAGGGTGTAAACGTGTAATTGCGTTGAAGGCCTGGTGCATGCCAGGTAAGAATGCAGCCCAGCGGTGGCGGTTGCTGTTTTGCAAATTGTGCTTCTTTCCTGGTTAGGAGTATAAGGCCTTGTGAATCTCACGCATTCCATTAATGTTATTATAATTAATATTTATCAGATTGTTTGTTACATTAAACATGTAAGTGTTAAGAGCATCATTTATTATTCACTGTTCATACTTCTCCTGTGGAAGATATTTTTGCAATCCTGTCAATGTGCAGAGACGCATGACTTATGTGAACTACTGTTCCCCACAAAAATGAAAAATGAATATTAAATTAGTTGTGATAATAACTAACAGCCCATAAGTTTCAGTGTTCATAAAATATATTCAGTAAATGCTATTAAATACTTGCACCTTTATTCATTTTCATATCAGTGAGCTCTGAGGTTTCTTCATGTAATTGGAGACTAAATATTACAAAATTACTTGTGCATAACTATATTAATATGTTGATATGTAATGTTAATACATTACATTTAATAACATCAGAGTTCATCCAGCAAAAAACTGTCTTCTGTTTAATCAAAATCAACATACTCTGAAAGTCCCTACTGAAAACTAGCCTCCCCCTGGCCTTCCCTGTGGGGCAACTTTTTAAATGAAAGCCCAGTTTTCCGAGCAGGATGGCTTTTTGGCACAGCTCTAGTCCTCTTGCAATGCATGACCTCCCTACTTCTCAGCAGAGCATTGGCCCCAGACAAATGGCATGCTGTAGATTGTAGCTGAAATATTTATCTCTCTGTTGGAAAGCTTGCAGCTCTGCCCTCGCTGCACTGTTCCTTACCATGATAGTGAGATTTGCCATCTTTCCCACTGTTGTATTCAAGAGGGTTGTGTTTGCTCATCCACCGGTAGTGACTCTTTCATCACCATATGTTTTTTCTCTTCTCTGTTTTGTTGTGTTTTTCTTTTCTGACAGCTCTGTCATGGTCCTTGCTTATACAGCTTCTCTTCTTCCCTGTCTAACATTTCCCTCAATACTATAGCCAAAAGTGGTATGTTCATTTTTCTTACATCTACTTTTTCATTTAATGTCATGTACTTTTCTCACTTGCTGATTTTCCTACATGGTATGTTCATTTAGTTCCATGTCTAATGACTCCCTTGGTCAGGGAGTTCAAACAAAAAAGCCAGGGTGTATGTGAGCTCCTCTCCATGAACACATTTGAGACATGTTCCCTCAACTCTTAGGATCCTAGTCCTGACCTTGGGGAGGTTGGTGGGGCAGGTCCACAGCAGCCTCCTAATGCCAAAGCACCCGCCAGAAGCCACATGGTGCAGCAGCAGCAGCAGAGGTGATGGTATGGGGGCCAGGAGCCAACGCAGCAGAAAGTGCCCTGGAGATTGAGGTTTGATCGATTAAACCAAGCCTGCCCACCACCCTGCATATAGGTGTAATTACAACTCAGGTTTAGCTGTGCTCTGGGTGCCATGGAGGGTGCCGGCTTGGTGCCTTTGCGCAAGCCTGGATTTTTGCAGCCCAGAAAGATTGGGTACAGCCCTGCGCAGCAGCAGCTGTCCCAAGCTTTATTCTTCTTATGCCCTTGGGAAGTGCTTTGGATTTGAATTATAGGTGGGTTAAGTTGGCCGTGTGAACAGAAAGCATGCGTGCCATAGAGTCTCCTTGGGCTCAGCTGTGCTCTCTGGCTGTCATTGCAGCTTTTGCTGATTTTGCTGGAAGCTGCCAGGGAGTATCTGAGGCACAAATGACTGCTATTTATCCAGATTTGTATGGATACTACCACCTAGTTTTTAAACACGATATAATCAGATTTCAGAAAAGGTGAAAAGGAGAAGAGACAGTACACAGAACCTATCAGTTTAAATAGTCTCCTGACATTTTCATGAAGTCAGACTCAGTCTTTGTGCTAGTGCCTGAGACACCAGGAGCTAAGAGTGCCTGTGAAGCTGAGTGGAATGAAGAAAGTAAAATATAAATGGTCAAAAGCAAAATGGGTTTTTAGGGCCAAATTTTAACTTCTCAGAAAAAGGGGGGGGACAGAAATAGGCAAAATTTGAGGCTATTGTACTGTGCATACGAAGTTGTTCTTTCATGTATGTGCATTGTATGTGTGCCCAAGCATGCTCGATTGCAAAATTAACTGCATTTCAAACAGTCTTTTCCATGCAAGATTTCATTTGTATAATTGTTGCTAATTAAGAGCCAAGTTCTTCTGCTTTAAAGAGATCTGAGAATTAGGGAGTACCTGCAAAAAATGCAATGTGAAACTTCGGGTCTGGCCCAATTTATGCAGTGTTCTCCTCTAATGCCTGTATGTGTGATTTGGGGAAAAGCGGTGGAGATGGTGCTTTAAAACCTTTCATCTTACTCATCTTCATTCTTAGAGGGCAGGGGAGACTTTTGTTTTCAGCAAATGGAGATGTTGCACCCAGAATCACTCAACGTTTCTAACCCTCCCAACTAGATGATGTTTATTGCATGAGTCCTGGGAAAAATGAAAAATGCTTCCTTCAGTCATTCCTCTGTCAGAAGATCCCCATTTTGGGGGGATGCGGTGGCAGCTGATGCATGAATCATAACCAGAATGTCTCCCAGCTCGTGCTGTGATCTGGCTGGCTTAGCACACAAACAGCTCTGTGGTTAGCACTTTAGGCGCAGGCGTTAAATCAAGTGGTGGCACAACTGACAGGCAGCAAAACCTCATGAGCAAAGGGAGGGGATACGGAGACCTGCAGATGGAGTCCTAGGCACCCCTGGCCCAGCAGGTCCCTACTTTAGTTCCCCTGCATGTGAAATGGTGCATTGCTAGTGCCTACCTTTGCAAAGCACTGACCGTGTTGAGCTGGGATATCCCAAATAACGGCAAACGCCTGGGCAACGTGGGCAGCGGGAGCCCAACGTGCAGTCACACGCTTGGACATGGGCAGCGCTGCCACAAGACCTCAGCTCTGGTCCTCCCTGCAGCGCGGGGTCATCTTGAGCTGACGCCGCTGGTGTCCCTGTTGCTGGAGGGGAGGGTGGTGGTGGCCACGTTTCTTCTGTGAGTGCTCCAGTGTGTTGCCTCTGGGACAAAGGCAGGTTGTCAATCTGCCTTTATTGAAGTAGGAAAAATAGCTATGACTACGGCTAATTGGAACTTATTTAGAGTAAAACCTTCCTCAAGCAAGACTGCAAATAGGACAGGGCAAAGCAAGTTTTGCTGCTTCTTCTCTATGAGCATGCAGCTCTGTCCACAGCTCAGCTTGGCCTGCCTGTTCTCATTCCAATAAATTGGCTCAAATTCAGCTATCAGGCATATTTTTGCAGCTCCCCTACGTTTTAAGCTCAGCAGGATTCCTGCATGCCCAGAACAACTGTACGGACAGAGCTGGGCCTGTACAGTAGACGCTAGTGAAGATGATGTGCCTGTACCACAGTCAGTAGATGCCAAGTTTATAAAACATAGGCGACTTCTCAGTTGCGTTTGCATGAGAGTTGTCAGAGGAACGTGTCTAGGGAACAGCGTGAAGCGCTGCTCGGCAGGAGCCGGTGACTCCACCCCGGGGCCCCTCTGAACCCCGCGCTCAGGGGCTGTTTGTCCTCTCGCTGCAGCCTTCGGGCAGCTCGGGGTCCCCAAGCAGAGGTCGTCTTCCTCTGTCAGGTTGTTAGCATCACCGTGTAATAAACCAAATATAAGAAGTCACTGATTAGAGAATAAGCACTTAAGAAACCCAGATATTTAGATCGCTCTCACTGTTGCATCTTTTTTATCTTTTTTTTAATGAAAAGATTGCATACAAGGAGGATTCAGCAAAGCAGCAAGGAATGGAGCGCACGTACTCGCGAGTCATCCATAGAGGCAGCTCGGCAGCGCCGGGAGCAACAAGCCCCTCAAACCCGGATGCTTGACTGAGGCACAGGACACGCGGGCCTCGGGAGGACCTTTTTTTTTTTTTCCTTTTAGATTAGTAATACTGAAAATTAATTTGATCATGGACAATGCCAAGAAAAGGATTTGTGGGTTATAATTTTAATTTATTGGAAGTCTTCATGGTGATATTTTTTAAAACTGCAAGCTTTTTTTTGTCTGCCCCAGTATTTGCACATTTCCTATCTTTTTTCAGTTGTTGATTTTTGTTTTTGAGCAATCTTTATTAAGTCAGGCTGATCATGAAATTTCCATTGAACAGATAGCTACGCGGCAAACTCTAAGTTTGCTATAAATTATAATATATCTAATACTAAGTCCTAGTATACATATATTTTAAAGGTCAGAGTGACTGTTTTATAACATTTAAGTCTATTGCAATTGTAAATAGAAGATGTGTAAAATACGTCATTTTTACAAAATTAAAAAAAATCTTTTTAGTTAATTATGACAGTACTAAGAATATGGATAACATTTCAGTTACCATTATATTAAAATATTTGTGTATGTGTATAAAAACGTCCACAAAACTGTCTCTTTGGAGACCTGCGTGTGGGGTCGTGTCTGTGCCGGCACTTTCCGGAGCGGCGGCCGTGGGGACGCCTGGCGCGCCCGGGGAGCCGGCTGCGTCGCGGCCGCTACCGGGGCGGCGTATCGTCGTCGCCCGATCGGGGTGCTGAACCGAGGCCTCGCCGGGAGGCGGGAGCCCCTTTCGGCACCGCTGCCCAGCGGCGCGCGCGGCTCCCTTGCGGCTGGAGATCCAGGTGCGCGGGGAGCCCGTGGGCCCCTCGCTGGGTGTCCCGGTGCCCCGGTGGAGCTGGTCCACCTGCTCTCCGTGAATCCCCTCAGCCCCCGTGCCCGGGGCTCCTTCCTCTGCCCGTGGAGGAAGGTGCCTGGTGTAGGGGTGTCTCTCCGCCCTCTGCACACGGATGCCGGGATCCCCGTCGCCGGCGGCTCGCGGCTGGGGAGCCTGGAGGAAGGCTGTGGCCTGCCCTGCAGGGAAGGGCCCAGGGCGGCCTCTTAACCTCACGCCGCACGTGTGCGCGCGGGACTAGCGCTCCYGCCTCGCCGCTGCCTGCTGCACGCGCGTGCTGTCGCGGCGCCACAGCTCTGCGGTTCCTCGGAGAAGGCTTTGCCGAGAGCTGAGGTGGATACGGTGCCCTTTCTCGGGGGTGGGAGGGAGCCGCGGGCATGTGCCTGCGGACAGCCCAAACCCATCCCTCCCAGCTCCGTTATCACACCTGCGTTTCCATATGTGTTCGTGGGGGTTTTCTTGCCTTCGCTTAGATAAAACTTGGCGATGCAGATGAGTGACTTGCGTGCAGTCATTCAGCTGGCTCTGCCTGCACCTGATTTCTCTTCCTTTGGTGTGATGGCTGCGTAAGCTCGTGGCCACCCTTCCCCCCCCCCCACAGCGATCGCTAGCTGTGCTGAAAGGACTTGCTTCTGGCCCAGTCACCGATCTGCTGCAGCAGGACAGGGGAGGCAAGTCCCCGACCACTGAATCATCGGGCCGTGGTCTCTCTTATGTGCACGGGGGTGGCTTCGTTTTTTCAGGTAAGTTGGTCTCACGGGGTTCATCCCAAGGATTCATTTTGCATTTACTGTGATTTATGTTTATGGATGGGTACTTCAAAAGCCATCCAGGTGATTTGGATACAGACTGTTTCTAATGACTATTCACAAAAATTGATCAGCTAAATTTGGTGGGCATCTTTGGAAATAACCTATTTTGCAAAAGCATGTTTTGTGTTGAGGGAATGTTGCAAACTGACGTTAGGCTGATCTTGAGCCAAGCTGTGGTCTGGAAAGCAGAGAGGTAAGGAGATCCCTGGATTGTTTGCTCCATAGCTCTCACGCAAAATGGGTTTAACTTATAAGTCTAAGGGTTGTGGGGTGTTCTTCTTTTCTCTTTTCTTTTCTTTTCTTTTCTTTTCTTTTTCCCCAAGCTGCCAGCTTTGAAACCTCCTCTGCAGATTTGAAAATCCAGCCCGCATTCTCGCAGTTACCTTATTGCTGGTATTAAAGATGCTCAGACTTGAATTTAGCTGGGTTGTCATTTCAGATGGCTCTTTCTCTCCTGCCGTGTTCAAGCATTTTCAAAATAGTTGCAGGAAAGCAATTAGAAAACATTAGCTCTGAACCAGGGTGGCAACAGGGAGAGAAAGCAAAGTATTAAACAGTGATTTGTCTCAGCCTTTGAGGAGAACGGTAGAAATGTGTAAGGCAGCTCCTACCTTTTGAATGAAAGATGTGAGGCTGGAAAATTATTTCAAAGACATGGCTTGGCCCTTTGCTGCCATAAAGTTTAACTACCAAAACCGCAGAGAAGAGATGTGTCAGAGCTGAATCCAGCATCCGCTCTGACCCGTGGGCTATAAAAAATGTAACGCAACTAAAAGGTATTTAATACATCAATGTCTGTTGTGAATTGCATGCAACAGAGTATACACTGTAAGGGCTGTTTTCATACAATCGCTGCTTTTCAAGCTTTTAGGATTTCATGAGGTCCACACCACTTTTTTTTCTGCCAAAAAAGTATATAAATTTGCTTTCTGAAACTCATTTTGTTTAAGGCAACCACTAGAATACATTCAGCCATTCTCTGGGTGAAGATTTTATCCAGTGAAAGGTAATAAACAATTTCACAGTGTATTCTTACAGCTGGGTTTATTTTTCAGACACTTCTGAAAGTGATTGTCTGGACTTATCTTTTTTTCAATATTAGGATGGAATTTTCCTCCAAAAAATGAGCAACTTTTTTGTCATTTATTTTCTTTCATGCTTTAATAATCAGCTGAAGGCAGGTAAAATGCACAGAAAGCAGTTTAGGAAAGGAGGCTGGACAAGGCAGAGAGCGTGTACAACAGAAGATGCGTTTTCTAAGCGCTAAAGTTTGTAGGTTTTATTTTCACTGCAGGATGGAGAGTGCCGCAGTGGCAGGAGCATTAACGTCACAGGGGACCGGACAAAGGTGGTGGTGAGAAATGCTGGAGTCAAAATTTTGTTAATTGTGCTGCTTGGGGAAAAAAAAAAAAAAAAATAGGAATAACTTAAAGATGGACGGTAAACACAGCTGCCTGTACTACCTCAAGTCTTCATCTATGTTCTTGATAATGTGTAAATTGCATAGGCGTTTAACTTCGCAGATGAAACTTTGACAGCAAGACGGCATACACAAGTATGTATTACACAAATGACTGATTTTTAGGCTACAAGCAAGATTATTAACAGGCAAAAAATTATGCTTATGTGCTAGTAGTTGATTTAGGACTAGCTGTTGATATCCTTGTTGGTACTCGGCATATCATCTCTTTCATGTTCAAATTACTTGTTTAAGAGTGAAAATCCCCTTTTTTCCCCGTTGCACCTTCATGGCTTTCAAATGCAGGCTGAGAAGCTGCAAAACAGAAGAGCCACAGTTACAGGAGAGGAATATTGCATCTTCATGTAGCTGCTGGAATGAATCCGAGTTTGATCCTTTGCATCTGTGACAAGGGGCTAGGAATGAGCAGGATGGCTGAGTGTGGTGGGCTCCTCTCCAAGAGAGCCGGGGCCAGGCAGGTTGTCTTGGCCTCTTTGGGTCTGTCATGCTGGAAAGTGATAAATGTCTTCGTTTCGATACTGTGTGCTGAAATATTTTTTTATTGTTTATTGTCCTGTTTGCAACAGATTTGTGAAGGGTTGATATCTTAAGATGAGCAATCAAGCCAGGAGCCAATTATCCATAAATTAACTATGACTAGATTTTTTTCACTACATTCTTATTCCTTTTGTGCCCTGTGATGTGACTCTGATGTTGCTGAAGAGATGAAATATTCTGCTACTTGACGTGCAACAAGCTTATTTTCAAATTTTATTTGTATAAGAAATTATGTCCCTCTTTGCATTTATGACTAGGAGAATGCTCTTGGTGTCCTGCTGTGTTTCCATGTTGAGATTTGAAGAAGGTACGTGGATTTTTAAGGCAACGTGCTATCTTGACACTGTGTACAAAAGTAGTCTGACAGCGTAGATGGGTGGTGGTTTCTCCCAGGGTGTTGTTAAGATTTTCAGGAAATGCTAACATCTACCTTCGTGGCATCTCAGTTAAATATAAGAAAAAAGAACCACTTGGAGTGTATTTGGGGTCTATTTGTGCTTCTGTAGATACCATTTTAAAATACCATTTTATGTTAGGTTTGATTCACAGATAAATTTCATGAAGAGTTAATAAATACAGATACTTTGATAAGGCTTGAGAGAGGGTACAGCAAATAGTAATTAACTGTGTCAAAAGCTCTGTAACTCCTTTGAGTGGTGTTATCTGCAAAAGTGGTTATTAGCTGGTGTCCCTGGGCTACCATCCCTGTATGTGATCTTCAGAAGAGATCTAAGCAAAACAGGTCTGTTGGCAATAGTTTAATTTACAGGATCCACACTGCAAAGTTTTTATGTGTCTGGGAGAGTCTGCAAATCAAAATGGTTTGGAAACCTGTAATTTACAGTGCGTAATGCTCATGTGTGCAGTTTACTTGTTACCTGTTGATCATTTAGTCATTTTTAACAAAACAAAACAAAAAAAAAGCTTTAAAAAAAAAAAGTGTGATGGTCTGGGGAGGGGCTGGCCAGCTGAGCTGAGTCGGACAGGTGCCTTGGTTTGCAGCACTTTCCTATTTTTGCCCTGACTTTTAATAAATGACTTAGCGATGGCCAAGGGGACGCCACAGAAAAGTTTTTCCTGTGGACCTGCTCCAGCCGGTGTCAGACTGCTGGTGCTTCCAGCACAGTCTGCGCCAGCTCTGCAGCCCTGCCGAGGGGCAAGGCAAGGGACACTCCATGCCAGTGGAAGTGAGGCAAAGCAAGAGGTGCCTTTATCAGAAAGGCCAGTCCCCAGGGGACGTAACCCCTTCCCGGCACTCCCGTGGATCAGACCAGCGACCAGGAGCACAGTCCTGGATGGTCTGACACTGGGATGTGCAAGTTGCTGAAGAAACCACGGCCTCAGGAGACATGAGACGCTTTGTGGTCCCCAAGCTTTTTTTTAAGTTTACAGCAATAATTCTGAATATTCAGTGATAGACATCTCTCCTTTTACGGTTCCCACTAACCCAGTGAATTACCTGAGCTAGCTGAAGAATTGGGGAAGTTGAGCACGTTTCATGTAAATGAGAGGATCTCTAAGGCTGGGGATCACTCAGAGTGGAGGCATCAGAAGGGCAGAGAGAGCTGAAGTCCTTGGGCCAGGGGTTCGCTCTCTGCTTTGTCCGTGCAGTACATCACTTGCTCTTTCTTTCCCACAGTGCCAGTAATCTAGCTCTCATGGTTCATAAGAAGTTTTGTGTGTCCCTTTTTTAGGATGAATTAATAAACACTTGGTTATGTCATGCAGTTTAACTCATTTGAGTAGGACTCATCTCTGCCACTCAAGACACCCTCCTTCCCAGGCCAGATGTGCTCTTTACATCTTCAAAGAACATCTCCCTAACAAATCTTCTTACCACCTCTATTGTGATATCTTTGCATCATAAATTGCTGCTTGAGTCACAAATAAATATCACAGTATGGTAATTAGAGGGAAAATATCTGTAGCTTAATTCCTGGGCAGACCAAGGACCTTCCCTGGAGGGTCTGGTGGGAGAAGGCTGTGAAGCTTCCCTTTAACGTTTTTAACATGCTCTTACCGTGGGATCCCTTGTGCTGCCCGGCCAGTGTCGCTGACCTGAGGAGGTGCCTCGTTTCTCTGACAGTTGCTTTTCTGTTGTGTTTTGTAATAGAAAATCTCACATTAGAAGCCAGAAGGACAAAACACAGTCTTTCATCACCAGGCACAGGCCCCTGGGCGTGGATAAGGCGTGCAAGGAGCACCCAGGGCTCAGGGACTTTTGCCCTTGCTTCAGTTTATTATGTGGGTAACATGAAGCTTTTGATCATTGGACATGGCACCTTCCAGAAGCTCTAAACTCAGCCTGAGAAGCAAAATCACTAGAATAAGCATCTCATAAAGCCAAGTATCTAAACTGCTCTGAGAGAATGAGAGCTCGGCCAGCAGCAGCCTCAGTAAGCTTCATCTTCTGACCATCTGCAGCACAGGCTGCCTGGCGGTGGCCTGCAGACTCTGCCTGGAAACCCAGACTGTCCCCTGCTTGGGCTCGGGGTCTTGAGACTTTGGGAAGTGTTTCAGACTGCTCCAGAGCCTGGTGCTGCAGGTGCTCTGCCTGCGCAGCCTGGGTTTGGCCTTGAGGAAAGCACCGAGCAGTAGATGTACCCCTGAAGGTCTGGCTGGTTTCCTAGGTGAGTTCCCATTTGTTCCGTTACTGGTGGGTCTGGTGCGGGAACGCAAGGGGCACGAATGGAGGCCTGGCATGGCTGAGCTGGCAGGACAGCACTGGCACCAGGACCCTCCTAATCCTTCCCACACCAACCGTCAGCAGCAAAAATACAAAAGGAGCGTGGGAGAAAGTAGGAGGTGTCAGAGCACCGGGGCTGCAGCGTGCTGGGTTTTTTTGTTTTTTTTTTCACATCCTCTGTGAGCTGGTCTCCATCTCCTTGGAGCACCACGAGGGACATGGCATGATAAGGGTATTTTATTTCTTTTATCTTGCTAATGAGTTCTGAGCCAGACCTGATGGGGCTTTAGGAGTGTAACGTTATTAATGATCTGGCGTCAAGTGCTCCTCTCAGAGGGCTGCATAGGAAGCAGATGCCTTTCACCACGCTGTGCTGCGGGGAAGCTGCCATTGTACCTTTGCAGATTAAATGTTTTAACCCCTTGCTGACACCTCTGCCAACACTGTTGCTGCACTGCTGAAATTAGTGAAAGTTTCACTTCGATATTCTTAACCTGCCATTGATCTAGGAACCGTACAGACAGAGAGAGGAGGTTTTAGCTGTTGTCTACAGGATAAAACAGTAATCAGGATGGCAGAGATATCACTCCGCTCTCGTTACAGCAATGTCACTCCATGGACTTCAGTGGAGCTCCTTTAGCCTCTCCCCCTCCATCGTATACAAGTTGCTTCCCACCCTGAATGTCCGTGGATCTGAGGGAGCTGCTAAGGAAGGGAGTTTACCCAAAAAGCTGGGAGAAATGAAGATAAAAAGCCCAACTGGTCCCACCTGCGCCCAGCGCTGCTGGTGGCAGCTCTGCCCTGCGTGGGACCTGATGTGGCCATGACACCCCGGAGCCAGCACAGGACAGGAGCTGCCACTGGCACCTGCAGCCCCCTCCTAGCCCAAAACCTCACCCTCGTGCTGTGGCCTCTGAGCTGGGTGGGGGTTGCCCACTGTGCTCAGGGAGGGACTTGCTTCTTTGCAACCTGGGTGTCTCTCTTAATCAATTGCCAGTGAGAAAACTGGAATTTCTCCTTGCGCACCTAACCCGGCTTTATAGTGGGTAGTGATTTTAATAGCAGGGAGAAAGCAAGCACAGCAGCGCGTAGGCAGGCGTGCCACCTAATTTAGCTTCTATTGGGGCTCGCTGTTCCTCTCCCCTAGAATGCCTTTGATCAATGCGAGAGACAGACGCATTCGTTTTGATCCCCAGATCAATGATCATACAAAACTCATCAGTTTTGCTCCCTTCCTTTCATCCTGTGGATGTTTTACGCCGAAGGGAGTTATATGACTCCCCAAAGGAGGGAGAAACTTGCTTCCCTCCGAGCCTTGCTCACAGCCGCTCTCTGCCCACCTTCATGCTGGACCCAGTCAAACATCCCCAGTAGCGAGTCCCCTGCTGTACTGGCAGTGGCTCTAAGGAGGTTTAAAAACCCACCCGCTTTCTGTTTCTAGTGAAGGAAAGGAACTCTTCTTCTGCCCCAAAAGTACTGGCAGACGTGACTTGAGGAGAAGGTGAGGCAGGTGGGAGCTTTTGGGGCTGCACAAAGTCCTTCAAAGGGGCAAGAACCGAAAGGCAGAGGGCAAAGTCAGCCCCGCTTCATTTGAAGGTGGGCTTGAGGGCTCTCCAAGGGAGCTGGTGAGAGATGTCCTTTCCTCCGAGGAAGGAGATTTTCCTGCACCAGCCTAAAATCGAGCAACTTGAAAGAAACTTTGTAGCGCACAAGAAATTATTTATGTTTGTTACTTGGTTGAAGCTATCCCCACACCCCTAGAGGAGTTAAGCGTTATACATATTTTATGTTTAATCACATCTTTAGTGACACCCAACCACAACCAAAAGCTTAAATTTCAATTAGAGGGAGATGTATTAAATGTTTAATAGGAATCATTCCTTACAGGGTAATTATATCTTAACATTCACTACAGAGATGTTACTTTGGCAACGTAATGTTGATCTGAACAGGGATTTTTTTTTTTCTGGATAATATCCAAATGAGAAACAGGATGATGATCTGTACTAGTTGTGATTGTCACGCGTGCAATTTGTAGCTCTGTTTTCCATTTGATTTTTGGTGTGTTCGTGGCTGTTTTCCTAATTTGTATGCAGAAAGGCCCTGTGCTAGGTTGCATATTCCAAAAATGCAGTTGCCCTCCATGCTGCCTATGCGCAGGCCCAGGTTTGAAAAAAGTGAAATCAGATTCATGTGTAACTTTGAAGGTGTATTTTTGGAGCTTAGTGTGAGAAATGTTGTCCCACATGTGCTAAAAACTGTCAGGCTTCATATACATTTTATTTCAGTTTTGAGCATTTTTGAAATTGGTATCTGCTCACACAAAATAATATTTCAGCTATAACTAACATGAGAGGATGAATCCTAAAGACAGATGACTTATCCAGGATGTTTAAAAAGTATTTGCCATGGATTTGACTCTGGTTTCCAATTTTTAACAAGTTTAGTATGCATGCAAAGGACTTTTGTGGTAATACTTATTTTATCACATAAATATTCCGTTTTTCCCACTCATAACAAGCAAATTAAAGCCATAAAGTGAAGTTTGAACCAAGGGAGTTAAAAGCAAAGAATGTGCATAATATTGAATGAGAACAGAGGCATGCAATTTTGACAAAAGCATCCAAGCAATAGGCAAAATGAACAATTAACTAGAATGTGTTTCTCATTTAAGTGAATCGCACTACGGTAACTAAAATGAATCCAAAAGATGAAGACTAGACAGGCCCATGTATAATTATTATTTTGACAGCGAGAGGGACCCTCGGCTTCACCATCCCTGTATCATCTCTGTTTCAGCATCAACTATTCATCCAGGAAAAAGCTCAGTGCAGACACACCTGGCCCCATACACGTTTCCCTGCTCCTCCTGTCTTAACCTTTGCTTTCTGGTGGCTTCTCCAACTCCCCTTTTTGCAGTGAAAGGTTGCCAAAGTACCTGACAGAGATGCGCATTGGGCATAAGAGAAGGGAGATCGGCTGGCTCCTCGGGCGGCTTTCGCACATATGGGAATATTCAATAGTTAGTTACTGGGCTGTTGTTTAATAGATCCCGGTGGCATTCAGGGTATTGCTGTGAAAACACAGAAGGGCTACAGGGCCATATACCACTCTGACAGCTGTAGTAACTTGCAGTCTGTTTATTTGTGTTGTCTGTTTTTATACGTTATTTCCTCCAACCTATTTTGACCCAGAAGCTGGAAATGCTGGCAACGAAATGAAACACTTCTAATTGCAGCAGAAACTAGTGTACAAAGAGAAGGCAAGAAGCATCAAGAGCTACTGAAACACTGGACTCCTGGGACCGATAACGGAGGCGCAGGGCTGAACAAGAAGAGCCTGGAAATGTGCCCTTCCAGGTAAACACACCAGTACCATTACGTGGCTTTGACGAAACACCAGAGCTACGAGATAGAAAGAAAGGTGAATACTAACAGTGAGCATACCCTGCTGACAACTAAACACCAACTGAGACAACTGTGCAATCAGAAACCTGATGATTTTAATTATTACTCTCTTTTCGTTATCTTGTTTGGGTTATTTGCTTTTGTGGTAGCCCCAAGTATGTGCATCCCAACAAGAAATGACACAACGCCTGCGCCAGTGAGCGTGCGCTGTAGAACAACAGAACAAAAATCTGCTTGTAAGTCTTTTATGCTCCCAAATTACTGTGAGTCAGCGCTGCTACATAAAACTGCATAAAATCTTTTGCTTCCAGGTGAGCTATTTAATGGAAAGTCAGGTGTGCATGCACAAGACAAAACAGTTCTTGAGAGAAACCAAAGTTTGAATGCAGATTTCAATATGCCCAAAGTTAAGGACTGTTTGGTTAGCTACTTCATAAGATCAAAAGTGCTTGAAAAGCCCAGACTCCCAACTTGGTGTGTGCAGAGGTTGTAGCATTCAGATCGCAAGATTAAAGGGACATTAGTTTGTGCCTTGCTATAAACCACATGTGGTTTTAGAACACAGTTGTACTCATGCAGTCTCCATTGGGCTGCATGAAATCTTTCAGATATTTCAAATACGTACGTCTCTCTAGCGTGTGCTGAGTTACACGTGCGATCGGAGTAGGTACCAGAATGCAGACTCAAAACTGTTATTGGCGTTACAGAGTCCGCAGCTTGCCCAGTCTTTGAGGGAACAGGTTTACAAAGAGGTTTCCTTCCTGAATATAATGATCAGGAGTCATGGGTAGCTTCGTTAGCTCAGGAGTAACAACTGGTGGAGTGTCCAGCAGTTATCAAATTATTTGCTGTCAGAGGTGGTGCTGCACTGATGTTTGTCTGAAAGGACAAGTTTGAAAGCTACTGTAGCCTGCTTGAATACACAGAACGAGATTTTGGAGATGTCCGCTTCGTCTGGAAAATATATGGCTGGCGCAAACAGCACTTTGGATCACGTTGTTAAGGGAGGCTGGTGTTCATGGCACATGCTCCGAAGGGTGGACAGATTTCTCTGTGCTGAACAGCTAGCTACCACCTCCCAGGACTGTTGGCTGCTGTTGGAGGCTCTCATTTCTCACCGGCTTCCTAATGAAGTCAAAGGGAAGAGCTTCTACTGTGTTTTAGAGGGCCCCATTTGGATGGTACCAAATCACAGGAAAGTAAAGATTTATTGGGTTTGGTTGTCACTTGTGGAGAGTGTGACTTCTAGAGCTGCAGAGTCTGAAAACGCTTTATGAATGAGGGAGATACTTGGGAGCGAGTGGCTCTGAGTGTGGGATACGAGTAGGACATGAACAAAAATGCGAGGGGAGTCAAGGGAGCAACCTCCTCCCATGGGAGCTCTTCTGTTCCCCTCGCTGCGGATGAGGAAACAGCAGTGCGGATGGAGCTGCGTTCCCCAGTGGCCTTCATGAGCTCGCACTGACCAGCACAGGATCTGGCGCAGCAAACAGCCCCTGACCTGCGCGACTCGTAGCTCTCCATCTGAGAGAACCAGTCAAACGTTTTTAGCCCAACAGATTTTGGTCCACAAACAATAATTCTAGCCAGCCTACAGGTCTGAAGAGAAGCTTGAAGAGGAAATGAGAACATTATTATTCTTCTCAGGAGAAGTCCAAGCACAGTTCCTTGGTGGAATATTAGCTATGGAAAATATCAAGTAACTTTCCTACCTTCCAGATGCATGTTGGAACATTTGGAGATGGGAAAAATTTTTTAAAAAAGCAAAATTAACAGGGTTAGATAAAGGTTGTCACATGGTCTAGACTATCAGACCAAAAAAATTAGTGATTTTCGGTGAGAAAGGTAAAAAGCTTATTTAGGAGCATCCTTATTAGCAGGTCGTGTGTCTCTTCTACATACATAGCGTGAAGACTCAAAAATGGGGGATAGTGTTGCCCTAACAGTCCTTGCCCGTGGCACTGCAGGAAGCAAGTGTGCAAGCAGCAGGATGCTGTGCAGCCCTGTGTGCCGATGGGTCGTGGTCCCCTGTTCTTTACCTGAGAATGACGAGCTGAGCAAATCCAGGCGACTCATCCCGGTCACATCTCGGGCTGAAAGACCCTGGGCTTGGCAGGGAATTAGCCCTGCTGTCGCATGGATGCAATCTACTCTTTTATGCATTGACAAGATGCTCATCACAGCAATGTATGTTCAAGGCAATGAGCTGTGCCTGCTTTAAAAGGGAAAAGTAGCCCCTGGGTTATCTATTTTGACTGTAATAAAACAGTCCCTGTGATGTGGCCGAGGACCTGGTCAGTCATGCAGCACCCACAGCCAGTTTTCAGGATCTCCAGCTCTGTTTGGGGAGCGGTGGCCAGACTCAGCATGCAGGGCTGCTGCCGTTGTGGGGAAGCAGGTCCGAAGGTGGTGCCCAGAGGGGCTTGGATCCAGCCCCGCGCTTGGTCACCTATGTCCTGTGTGACCCTGGGGGGGCCCCTTGGACCCAGCGAAAGGAAGAGAGTTACGAGCTTCTTTCAGGACGTATGTCTTAGTCTGGGATAGACACATGGTTGCCTGTAACATTTTCTTAAGCTGATGTACCTGTATTTTGAAAATTCTCAATGCAAACTGTAATCAGAATTACCTACTATCTTTCTAAGTTGTTGCAGTTTTTAACAATGGGAAGCAATACTAGCTAAGAAGCTGCTATTCTGAAGTTCTTGGCGTGAACATCTTCCCCTGAATTTTACAGAGCTGGTAGTAAAGAAATGCACACTTCTCTTTCATCCTATGAACTACCTATCAGATTTATAGAAGATGCATTTTCTGTTTGCTTTTTAAGTTACGTTCCCCAACTGTTTTAGTTAACTATAATCCTTCTTTTTAGATGGAGAACGGTTGTGAATATGCAGGACCCACTAATGTATATTACTTACCAAACCAAAGAGAAGCCTGGGGCAGTAACCTGACCCACAGTGATGTGGCGGTTTCTTTTGTAAACAGGCTTGCGATGGTCTCCGTTCATAACCTCACACTCTGCTCGTGCTATTAGGAACTATTCCTCTTTACTGAAACCCAATGGGATAATTAATAGTACTACTTGGTCTATCAATATGTGTTCTTAACCTGCAAATGTCACGAGGTGTTTCCTAAAGCTCTGGAGCCACATAAACAGGTCTAGATATATTTATGCAGATTGTATATGGTATGATATTTTATACCTAGATAGATATAGATATACTTGCATGCATTTTATATGGTATGTCTTGTTTGAAAAAATGAGAAAAATTATTTTAAAATGATTATTATTCCAAATTTTAGGATGGATTTTCTGCTTTGAGCTGCTCAGTAATTGTGAGACTATCTCCTGTGAGTGATTACTTGTTTTAATTCTAAAGCTATCAAAAACTCTGTGCAGGTAACTGAAGCCCAGTTCCCTATTCCTATTTTATGAAAATCTCCTACTGAGTGCATCAATTTTCTTGCATAAGGAATGCAGTTTTATACTCCATAACATATGTTCTGCTTGCGGGGAGCTGGCATAAAAGAAGATTAATTCTGACTATTCTAGACCAATTTGAGGACCCATTTAAAGGGAGAGAGACCCAAAATCTTGGAAACACAGCATGCAGGCACCGAAGGGCTCTCCAAAAAGCTCGAACTGTTCATTCTGCATTGCTCAGCTGCCAGGCCAGGCCAAAACTGCAGCCCGGGTTTTCAGATGTGGCTCACGCATCCAAGTGTTTCTAGTTCCCGTGTTCAGGTTAAGCCTGGGTTTTAGAAGGCATTGAGCATCCCCTGTTGAAATCAGGCCCCTTGCAGAAGCCTTCAGTGTTCGAAACTGAAGCAACATATGTCACTAATCTTTCTCTGAGATCCTTGGCCAAATCTGGCCGAAGGCTTGAAATTTCAGGTACAAACAGTTCAGAATTCATCAGCCTTGCGCACTGCGCAGCGAGCCTGGGCCACCCGAGCTGTGACAGAGCAGGATTCAGCGCAAAGGGAAGAGTCGTCTTTCAAATCCCGTAGCCTGAGCTCGCCTTGGCTCGGTGCTGTGGCTGGACGCTGCCCGGTTGTGAAGGGATAGCCGGTTTTAGGGACCAAAATACATTGCGAGGGGCGACGCTGGCCATGCCATGCTTTAAGGCACCATGTTTTAATAGTGTGAGTTTGATCAGATCTGGAAGAAATGACTGGATGTGGAAAGGGATCAGCTGGTTGTAAATATAGGCAGCCTAACACCAGCAAGGAGAGTCTATCAGCACCGCAGAACTTGAGAAAAATAGAGAATAATAAGCTTATGGATTGTGATTATATATATATGTGTGTGTGTATATGTATCTGTCAAGCTAAACTTCTAGCATGCTGCACAGGTACTTGGCTCCTTGCCCCCGCTGAAACGAATGGTGTGGTGCTGGAGGGTTTCTTTTAACAAGGCTTCTGTGGTATTTTCTGCGCGCGTGTACGCAGGTTAAGGCACACATGCAGGCAAAACAACAATGCTCCTCACACAAGAAAGAGGATATTAATGGACATTAACAGGTTAGATAATGCCTTGTTAAACCTACAAATCAAATAACTCTGTGCTGCAGTTACCTAATTAGATTATGAGAACTGAGAATGTTTTAAGAGTTAATTGATTTTTGCCATTTTGTTGTGTTTTTATTGCATTTCTGTCACGCAGTTCACTCCCCAGATCTGCCTTGCTGCAGCTCGCTGCTCCGTAACGAGCAGCGGGCATGAACAAAAGTCACTTCTCAGAACTGGTTAAAAGGATCCTTTAATTAGTCATGAGTGTAATGCAATATTTCATTCAAGCACGAAAAGCAGCCAGTTTCATATTCTCTCACGCCTGGCTACACGTGCGGCTGTTGAACTCTTCCCCGTGGCCTGTCCTTGTAGTTCCCTCCCGACGCTGCCCATCGCGTCCGTCCCTGCTGGCACCCGGCGGCACGAGCAGCCGGCGGCCCCTCTCCTGTCCCTTCTGCTGTCGTGCTCCTTCTCCCTGCGCAAATGTCGCTGAGCGAGCGCTCGGGCAGACTTTCAATTACGTTCTCAGGCTGATCTTTCCAGCTCGCTGGGTAATTTTCATTCTGCTGGGAACTCGCTGCCCAAGTGCACTCAGAAAAATAGCTTTCTGCAAAAGTGACAAATTCTGGTTTCTTTTCACGGTCTAGTGAGACACAGGCATAGGGAAACCAGCTCGTACATGCGACGGCGTTGCCTGGAGCAGCCCCGGTGTGGTGCCTTGCCCAGGCCGGGGGAAGTGAGCTGCAGCCCGAAAGTAGCAGATGCGAGGTGGGGATTCGGTTCCTGCTCCGGCCCCTGCCTCGAGCCGCGCGTGGCTGTGCTTCTCGGTCGCCTTGCGCGGGCAAGCTCATTCGGGCTGCCTCCCTCTGGAGCTAGCTCTGGCCTTGTCGGACGTAGCTTTACCGAATATCGCGCTTCTCGAGGGCGGTCTGGACACGCGTGCTCGCGGGCTGCTCTCCCACCAAGACACAGCAGCACCAGCCTGCGAGCCGGTAGCCCCTTTGGCTGCTGCAGTCACCGTCTTCTCCGACTTCTTCCGGGAGCTGGCTGGAGCGGCAGAGACTGGCTCCATTGGCACAACGGCCTAGAGAAATGCGGAGCGACTTGGGGACGGATGGCAGAAAGGGGCTTTCTTGCAGCTCCAGTGCCTA
Source organism: Apteryx rowi (assembly GCF_003343035.1). Lineage (NCBI taxonomy): Eukaryota > Metazoa > Chordata > Aves > Apterygiformes > Apterygidae > Apteryx > Apteryx rowi. The sequence continues at coordinate 3,498,056 of NW_020450085.1, read as the reverse complement.
GTGATAAGAGCTGATGGCAAATCAGAAAGGACCTGGCCATAAACCTAGGGCAGCTGTCTAGACTCGCTGGGGCACTGCCAAGCGCACAAGCTCTTCGTGCTGGGCTTGTGCCAACGTCCGCTGAAATCAGAGTTTCCCTCGTCTTTGGACCAGGCTCTCATTCATCAAGGCACTACTAAAGGCAGATTTGCCTCATAGATTTGGGAACCGGTGCAAGGCCAAGGAAAGGGGCAAAGGGCCCTTCCTCCATCTCCTCTTGGCACCGAGATACATCCTGCAAGGCAAATTTCTGTTAGCCCTATCCGAGTTACCTGGGAGGAGGCGGCAGCGAGAGCAGCTCTGAATGGGGCGTGCGATCAATGGGAGAAGCGTGTCTATATCCGATTCCCTGAGCAGATGGACCATGTGTCCTAATCACACATGGGTATAGAGCCAAAACACTATCAGAAAGATTTAAGGATGACATAATTTAGCCACCATCTTGTCTTACCTTTATCTAGTGCTATTTATCTTTACGATTGCTCATGCTTTGCTCCAGTAGAACAGCGTGTGCAAAGGCAGTCTTAGAAATTTTATTGTAATAAAAAAGGGATTTCCTCCATAAGTTCAGGTGAACTCTGAGGAGCTCAGACTTCCAGACTGACATCCCAAAGAAGGGAGGACAGTCATTTTGCTTATGGGATGACAGGAAAGAGAAAACATTGTCTGTTGTACTAATGAGATTGAGCTGAAGGAGAGCAATGCTTACACTGCCCCCCCCCTTTCACAGGTGCCCCGGTGCCGCAGCGCCTTGCCATGGTCTTCAGGAGCTTGGGGCCTGCAGATCTTGACTGTGCAATAGCTTTGAGCCAGCGTTCACACTTTTCAGGATATGTACTGAAACTTTTCAATATTTGTAGCTGTGGCTAGCTACTGAAATGAGTCTCGGGATTGCTCTGCTGTGCTCCAGAGCAATGCCAGGGGTAGGAAAGGGAGGTATTTCCATGAGTAAAACTGGGAACCCTTTCTAAACAAAACAGCAATTCAATGATTTTAGCCAATGAATAAAGCGCTGAATGCCAAGATATGGGCCTGAGGCGTTGTTTAGAAACTCGTACTAGATCCTGCCGCTGCCTTTGCAGGGGGACCGGAGGTGTGGGTGAGGAGCCCAGCGAGCGTGGGAGCACCCGGCTGACCACCCATGCCAGGAGGAGACCTGCCCCATGGGGGCACCGTGCCCAGGAGGGTGGGGACGACACCAACACGCTCTCCAGCAAGCGTGTGGCAAAGGCATGTTGGGAAATCGTATTCTAGCACAGGTGGGACAAACAAATATTAGAGGCCTAGCTGTTTTGTCCAATTATTAGAACATTTTCAATTTGTGCTGTAAAATCTCATCTGTCAAATCCTTCCATTACAGGAAAGAGGTGTTTCTTTGCATCGCTGGGCACCTGCAGATGAAATTTCTTCCAAGCCAGGTGCAATCTGGAATGGCAGATTAGCACCTGCAGGACGCTGATGCCAGCCAGGGCAGCGGCGGCCGTCACACCGGGCTCGGGTGAGCAGGAACCCGGTAAACAGCGCGACGCGTCCCACCACGTTTGAGTCACTAACGAAGTGACTGAAAGCAAATGCATGAGAGTACAGCAGCCATCTCAAACCTTCTGCTGAGCCACAGGCAGCAGGACTCACCAAGTAATGAGTATACATATACTTAAATGTGCATGCTTGTGTGTGTAAATGTATACATATATAAATAACAATTTTACTACTGGTATTTTAAATGTCTAAAGGCCAGGAGCTTTGAGAAGAGTGAAAGTGGAGAAATTAAAATGGAACATAATGAGAAAACATACATCTACCTTTTGATTGAAATGGGATGGCCACAGAGATTTAAATCAGGAGAAGGCCAATAAGGAATCAAATTCTGGCAATAAATCTATTCAATCCCTTCAGATGTTCAGGAGCAAGATGATCAAAAGTGCATGTCAGCAAGAGAAAGCATCAGCTTACCAGAAAACATTTCCTTTTTTATGCTTTCAAATCAAATCAAATATTCTTTTCTACTTCTTTAAGTTATGCAGACATATTCAAACTAGAATTAGGCTCCTTCACACCGTAATGAAATATAAAACATAAGTCAAAGGAAGAGCTCAAGCAAGAACTCAGGACATGGCAGTATCCTTGTGTGGTAAAAGACAGCAGCAATAGGAAGAATTTGAGCTGACCCTGACTAGTGACCTTAGTTATGCTTTTGCTTTGTCATTTTTTTATAACATGAATAAATCTAAAGAGCTACTACTAACAGTGGCATTCTTTTCTATGTTCTCTATATTCGTGGCTGCTAAAGGCGTCCTTGTCTTAGGAGGGAACCTATGGGGGTTCCTCAACCTGAGGCAGCGATCCCAGCTACACCAGTGCGCTGGGTGTGGATGTTACAGTCCTGCTTTTAGGCATACGTTTGCAGAAGGCTGGAGCCTGATATTTCTTTCCTGCCAATAGGATTTAGCTCAAGAGAGGGAGACTTGGTGTTTTTGTACAGGAATGTGAGTTTCACTGAGAGGCATGGCAAACGTGTGTCTGCAGTTGGTCATAGAAAATATGCAAACACTTACTGTTAATGTATTTCAAGGACAAGCTGTTGAGATTTGCATAAATATTTAATTTTAACAGTGTAGTAACGAATCCTCTCTGCTTTTTGTCTTTATAACCTTCAGGAAAGCAAGAGAGTGGATTTGGCAAGCAGTTTAACAACGCCAGGAGCTGCGTGGATGTTGTTTTCCACTGGTGGAAGGTTTCACTACGTATGCTCTTTACTCACAGTGTGTTTGTCCCCTTCCCCAGCGATCCCACGCAGCAGTTACGTACGCACACAAATATCTTATGTCACTGTGCCGCGCACACGCAGGAAGCTCTAGAATTTCATGTAGGCTCAGAATAAAGGTCCAAGCTCCTCCTGTGCTTTTTTTTTTTTTTTTTTAACGGAGCTGCTTTGCAAGGCTTTTGCATTTTGTTCACATGTTTTCTGTTGCAATGCTACTTGGTATGCAATTCATGCAACCCACCGGCACATAGAGAACACACTGGCAGTTAAATCGGGGTATTGTTGTGAGACTGCTCGATGGTGTCAGCTGCCAAAAATGCCACATTTGCATTCAGTTATTTTTCCTAGTGAAGCGGTTTGGGTATGACTGAAGGCAAATAAAACTTTACCCAATTCAATGTCCTATGAACTATAACCTGCGAAAGTAGCTCAAATGTGAAACGCTGTATTCTTTGCATCAAATGACTTTGTGTCTTACGGGGGAGAAAAACACACAACCACAAGCTTTTGTAGTAGGAGCACGGGATACATTGAACATCCAGTCAGTGGAAATCTGCAGCCTAAGAGCGTCTCACCGCTGCGAGGCAGCTTTGCTGACCAGCGGCAAATACCCCAGGACTGACGTAACCCTGCCCAAGGCTGGCAGACTGACAGATCCTGCGGGGGAAGGAGCACATCTCAAAGCGGTGCGCCCCAGGCCTCGCCGAGGTGTGCATGCAGGGCGTTGTGTTTAGTTACAGGAGAAGATGCTGGCCAGCCAGCAAATGGCTCCTTGCTAGTTTTTCATGGTACAAAACTCCTGACTCCTACCCTTCACCTCCCTCAATCTCCAGGAGGAAAACACACCAGGAACATCAGGTATGTGATTCTAAGAAAAACTCCATTTTCTCAGAAGTCTTCTGGTATGTGTAAAGGTTTGTACCTGCTTCTGGTCTGGTTCCAGCGGACTGGAGAATGTGAGATCGAAAGAGCAGATGTCTTCAGTTGCAGCTGGTGTAAGCTAATTGCTGAGTTGGCAAGCTTCCCCTGCCCATTTGAACCTGCCAAGTGCGAGATCAGCAGTGATATTATAATTACATGCAAGTGCTGTCACTTATCCAGTACCTGATCCACTTGCTGGAAAAATAGAAACATATATTTGAAACTTAACATTGGAAGGTTGCTGCTGTGAGACTTGTTTTGAGTTCTTGGATGACTCCAAAGCTGGGTAGATTTTTATTACAGTTCCAGTATTTGCTGATCTCCCTTTGTCCCCAGCATGGGTACAGCTGCACTGTTATTTAGGCTTGGCCCAGGACTGTTTCTGAGTCCAACTTTGCCCTCTCCCTCCCATTTGTATGTTAGCATGCCCTCAGTGACATGGATCTCTCTGGAATGGAGGAAGCAACGTAGCATAAGCCAATGCTCCTGTTGATGCAATCTGGATGGAGTGGGGTGAGGACAGATGTAATCCACCAGGAGGTTTTGCTAAGATTAATGCAGATGCTTCAAACCCAGAGTGTAGCCAGACCAGCAGCTGCCAGAGAGGACAAGCAATACAGCACGACTTCCCGTGCTCTGCCCTTGCATTACAGATATACACCATGTGGTTGCTTGTTCATCTCCAGAGATCTGGTTGCCATCATTTCCATTCGTGTGAGCAAACTACTGTGATCATGCACCATCATATTCTGTACTGACTGGCTCAGTCGTCAGGACAGGAATAACTTTCTTAATCAAGGTTATGGTGAATACAGAGCTCATGATTTTGTGAAGGTCATGGACACTGCACACATTGTTTGCCACCCGAAAACTCTGACTAATTCGTTTGGGTTTGGATGTGGGTTTTTTTGTTGTTTTGGTGAGGAGGCAGTACTAAGGTGAGGTGAGCGCTGGGAACCTCCTTGCTGTATCCAGCCAAGGTGCCCGAATTGCACGGAGCCCTCTGGAGAGGTTCCCTAGGCAGTGATGGTCTCAGGGTCACCAGGTAGCAGGGCTGAGCATTACTCCCAAGGCTCCTGATTCCCAGCGTCGTTTGTGTTGCTAGAAGAAACAGAATAGTTATGTATTCAGGCAGGTCTTATAACAAGTCCTATCTACCCTAGTTATGTATTGTGTGCTGCTGCTGGTCACAGAGGTAAATGAACGCAGAGTAAAATACTGGAATTGCTCCTTCCTTACAAAGCGGGTTCTGAGTTCTGAGGAGACTGTTCCTGAGAAGACAGCAAAACCTGCATGGGAATATGCTGCTTCTTCAAGGCCCAAGCTCCCTGGATGCATCTCAACTCCAGCAGTTTCTGCCCAACCTCCAGACAGCTGCTGAATAACTCTGCCTTCCCACAGACCCCATCGCTTCCTCCAGCCAATCTTCCTCTGACACCTTATGGAAAAAATAAAAATGAGTCATCTCTTGTCTGCAGCACCTCTCACCAACTTTCCTTTCTCTTTCACAGGCCTCTGGCAGTAAAGGGGAGAAGTGGCTATGCAATTTTATTTTCTCAAATATTCCTGAGTCATTTTTAAGCTAGTAGAAATGGTTTGAATTTTCTCAAAGTAAAGGTTGTTTTAAATTATTTTCATGCTGGCTTTCTGGCATTCTCAGATATAAATTTTGAAGTATATTAGGGGGAAAATGGATGTTCTACAACATATTTTATGAGGCTTTTGCATTTTATTTCCAGTGGGAAGATAGCTTTAGGCACTAGGTAATGAGAGCAGCGCAAAGGATTGTGTTTCCCTTTCTAATGCAAGATTCATGTCTGATCTGTCTTTCCTTACAATCCCAGGACATTGTTGCACAAGCTTCATTCAGGCAGACTTCCCAAAGCGCGAAACAAAGGGCAGCCTGAGCGAGGGAGCGGTGTCTGCTGTGTCCTTTCAGGGAGAGCTTGAGGTTACCTGCTGTTCCACCGCAACTCTTGGCCCATCTAGTTAATAGCAGGGATCTGGCAATATTTTAGCTTTAATTTGGAAATTTAATTTTTCCTTTGAGAAATAGCTAATTCTTTTCCAAATGCAAAGAGCAGAAATAAATAATTCATCCAGTGGTAACAGAGAGATTAATTGTTGCAAAGCAAAGGTAGTCCCCTCCCTTTGTGCCACTGAGACATGCAGAGAAAATGGGCTACAGGTGGATTTTTCCTTCTTGATCCTTTTGGAGAAAACCAAAGCCTTGATGAGGTAAGTGAAGGGGCAGGGAAGGATTTTTTGATGATATGACAATATTGAGTTGACAGTGATTTGTGTAAATGTGTAAAAGAAAAGCTCTGATCTGAAAAATGAAACCCTGAATGAATAAATCATGGGCCTTCTCTTAATAACTTGACAGCTTAATCCAGCTCTGCTGGTGGTGAAAGAAGGCCTAGCTTTGAGCGCAGGGAGGGACTCCTATTGTCTGTAGGCTTTTAAGTTCAGGGCCAGCCCACCATCGGTTCAGGAGCTTCTCTTTAGGGCAAGTACATTTGATGCAGGAGCCTGGTGACTGCTCAGAGTGGGATGATGGAGGGAAACACCCACCTCCTTCAGGTCATCCGCAAGATGCGTCTGGAAATCAATAAACTGGAGAGAGAAAACAGGGCCCTGAGAGGAAAGCTCCAATTCTGCGGGCAGAGCGCGCTGCAGAAGGAGCAAGAAGCAGGAGGAGAAGGTGGAGGTGGAGAATCCAGGAGCCTTGCTGATGACAGGGAAGAGTCTATTGGTTTGCCAGGGCCCCTCTGCAGAAACATCTTGGCTGGTCCCACGCTGGCACCAAAGGAGCAGAAAGGTATGGAGAAGCCAGGGTTATTAATGACAATAACATCTGCTTTCCATTCAGGACCTCCTGGTTCTGATGTTACATATTGCAGGGAATGTAAAATGACCCAACAACTGTCTCTAGTTAACATGACTGAAGTACTTTTTCTTCATTCAGTGCCCACATCCAACAAAATGTTAACTGCGTGCTTAACCCTAAGATCTTCTATGGGGGGTACCCATATACTCCCAGCTGAGCTTACTGGAGTGTTTTGCTGCTCCAGGGTTCAAGCCGAGTTCAGCTCGCCTTTCTTTAAGTAGAATTTGACTTACTGTTTTGAATTTTCATGGACATGGACTATCTTGGGGGTTTTTTTTGTTTTTTTTTGTTTTTGTCAATGACTGACCCCTCAGTCTTCCAGATGTAAAAGAACTAGCAGTTGTAATCATGTTCTAACCTCTCTCACGTTAGTAAAAGGTGAGAAAAAACTCTACAAATAGTAACAAATGGTGATAGGTTGCATATATCACACCAGATGTACAGTTTCTGTTTATTTTTGTCAAAGAAAACTCTATGAAGAGTCTAGACAAGTCTATGAAAATGACCAAGTTAAGGAGTTGAATAGTATTAATGGATTTAAGTGAACCCAAATGAGTGCTGGAATTGAATAAAGCCCACTGAACTCAGTGGCCCTGTTACTAAGTTAAGTGCCTTTTAAATTGGGGCTTTCACTGGCCACAAACTTCTTTATTATCTTGAAAGAAGCTGACTAGTCTTTCAGTGAGTGTGACAGATGTGCAAACTGATTTCTAACTTTGTGGCTTTTCCCCTCTAGCTATGTTCTACAGAAAAAAAGGGTGGGATTAAAAGCGGATGTTTAGCCTCTTCTGCCTTTCACCCTTCCCACATTCAAAAATTTTTGAGTCAAAAAAACCAAAATAATTAAAAACATACCAAAGAATATCTGAATTCCAAGTATAAACTGCTCTCGACGTCCATAAGGCTGTAGAGGTGCCAGAAGGGCTCAGAGCAGACTGAGAACCAACTTGTCCTACTCGCCCTGTGAGTCAGAGCAGTCCCTGGCCCTGTTTTATTTAGCGATAGCGTTGGCGTAGCCAAAGCGTTAGAGCATGGGGAGGGCCGATGGGGCTCCCCCACCTAATGACACCAAGCCCTGTGGGCACAGCCAGGTGCCGGAAAGGACGTCAGGGCTGTCTGGAGACCTCTATATGCAGGAGATGAGTGGATCAGTGGTAACTCCCAGACTTCTCCTTCAGAGCAGTATAGACCTGGCCTATGAGCTGCTGTGTGATGAGCAGCTCAGCAATATGAACAAGAATTTCATAATTATGTCTGCACAAACATGACTGAATGGACTTTCACTGCCCATCGTCTTCATGTTTGAAATACAAAAGGGAACAAATTTCATAAATGACATCTAAAATCCTCTGGACAGCCCCATGTGCCCTACTGCTTGTACATGCAGAGCTTTCCTTGAATATGCATTTTCTTACATAGGATTTAAGATTTCCAGCTACCTAAATCAGTGTGACTGATAGATTCACAGAATTTGTTCTCAGCTCTGCTTTTGTTTTTTCTACTCAGATAATGCCATGACTGTACGGCGCTACTCCATTGCTTCGTCAGCGCAGCATGCTTCTGGCGTCAGGTCTCACAGAGCTGACAAAAGGCCTCCAAGCCACGGGCTCCTGGAAGCGCAGGGGAGTGCTCAGCCACCGGCTGGTCCTGCTACAACACAACTAACCAATGAAGAGGAAAAAGGGGTTGAAAAAATTCCAGCCAAATGTTTCTCCAAGAGTAATTCCAGCAAAATGAAGCTGTTTCAAGAGCATGTTTATAAGTGCAGGTAGGCTGAGTTTACCTTCACGGCATAGATTACCTGGGCTGGTATGCTAGTTTTGCTCAATAAAACCATATGGACATGCTTTTGGATTTTAGTTCATTATCAGCAAAGTCTTAGGTTGTTCAAATGCATGTGTACCATTAAGCAGAGGGGAGATCTGTTCAGGTTAGGATGGCCTGCTCCTCCTTGCAAGGTATATGGAATCGTCAACATCAGTAGTCTAAACTTACTTTAAGAACAATATGAGGGAACAGGGCTGAAATCGTCTCCCCATTAAAGTCTGGTAGAGTTTTGCAGATGGACGTGTTGTACTAACAAACTAAATGTGAAAAGGATTTTTAAAGTTTGAATGAAAATATTAAGGAACTCTGAACTATGCTTTTGAAAGTGTGATTAATATGATTCATGGATTTAGATTTACTGTATCATTTTTCCCCTGTAATTGAAGCATTACAAGTTAATGCTTTCAGCCTTGAGAAAAATATTCTCAGGATGGGTTCTGAATTAAGTGAAATGGCTCCTGAACAAGTCCTGAGTGCCTCTGCTCATTGATGAAAAGCTCTCCAATACAGGCTAACGATCAAAGGCAGAAGCACTAATAAGGAGACTGTGACATACGGCAGCGCTAGTCATCTCCTGGTGCAGTTACACAAACTACTTTGAATCCCTTTAGGTCACTGTTTCTCGTGCTGATCATGCCACGCTCAAAACAGTAAGAATCCAAGTGGCCTCGCAGCATGTGCATTTAAAGAGGGGAAAAGGGCAGGGTCCTGCCCAGCTCTGCAGCCTGGGGCAGGACTGGAGCCGCCTGCTCTGGACCCTGCACGGCGGTGCTGGGTTGTGCTGCCTGCACCGAGGTGTCCATCTCCAAGGGAAGTCGCGCTGGCGCACAGCCTGTACCACCCTCGCACAGCAGCGGGTCTCCAGAGCAGACCCAGCGCGTGGTCCTTCACCCCCCATGCAAAAAATGCTCAGGAGCACCGGATCCTCGCTGAAAGGCTGGAGGGAAAAACGAGGTCAAGTTTTCAGAAGTGCCTGTGTTTAGTTTTAGAGGACATGTGAGGGTCAGATATTTCACAGCATTTAAATCCCTAAATTTAGTCCCTGGCAGGGAAGTACTATCATTTTCAACAGCGCTGTGACCCTGCGACTGTGTGGGTTTCAACATATGCTTCCCCGAGCTCCGGGCGACGGCCAGCTCCGGGTGCCCCCGGGGCCTCCGCGCGTTTCGCCCTGGAGCCGTCTCCCTGGGAAGGAAGGAGCGGGAGGAAGGGCACTGTCGACGTGCAGGACGATCGATGGCAAAGGCAAATAACACAGCTCTTGCATACGGGGAACAGCGTCTTCAGAGTAGCTGAAATAGCACCATAGATCTTTTATAACTGATGTTTTGGGACCTACAGAGGAAAACTACCGAGTACTTAGCAGTCAAAGGAGAACGTTACTGATTATTTTATCACCATCTTTGGAGCTGCCTTGTCAGCTCTGAACAGCAGTGAATTTGGCACAGTGACTCATGTCTAATCATTGTTGGCTGCTTTAGGAGAAGCAAGAAATTATTATAGAAAGAGCTTTCTAACCTAACCCCATCAATAGACTGACTGAGTTATATCCTGAAGCATGAAGCCGTGTTCCCTTATTGGAAAAAAAAGTTTAATATATTTTCTGATTGTAACGCTGGACTTTTCCATTATATGTACAAAAATCTAACACAGAAATCTTAGTAAGCTTTTAACTAGTAGGATAATTTGTGTCAAAGAGTTCAGAGAGCTAATTAAGCTTAACTTTTTATAAAGATGCCATTTTTGCTTCCCAGCAGGCTATTCTGTGACAGGTTATTCTAGCCTTTGTTTATTGTAGTTTTCTCACGTTTGCTTTAAAGCTATCATTATATATGAGGTGCTGGATATTTTTACCTTCAAAAATTGACTCTTTAGAAGTATCATCTCGGATTTATCCAGAGTGCAGTTGCATCCAAGCAATAAAATAACAACAGTGCTACCAGATCATTACTAATTTGTATGTCAACAACACTTTCATTGATATATGATAAGCACTGTTTATAGCACATTATTCCCACTTTTGGGGAAAATGAAAAAGGGGTAAATATTTTAACATACTAGGCAGGATACGAAAGGCTGAATATTGTTTTCAGGGCTATTAGCATAAAATTACAAGGTATACAAAGCCTGTTTGGTACAACTGTCACCAAGTCATACTCTAAGCCCATGACGTGCACTGGCCTTTTGGTGGTTGACAGGGGATGATGCGGGAAGGAGAAACAAAATTCCCCCCGCGTAGCGCTGCTCCGGGTGAGGCGTATCCTCCCCGCACGTGGCTCCGCCACGACAGGCAGGGCAGGCTGTGTGCGCGGGGAGGCGCGGGAGGGAGACGGCAGCACTGCTATCCCTTCAGAAGAAACAAGCAGCACATGTCCGAGCCGGCTGGCACACCTACCCAGCAAAACTGAGCTGCTGGCGTTTATCTTGACCACATTATGGACATTCCTTTTGGGGATGAGACACAGGGCGAGCCGTTAATGGGCAGGCTGGAAAATCAGGCTGGCTTGCAAGGAAACTGTTTTGTATATACCACGACAGGACTGTGTATATGACCCAGAACAGACTGAGGGGTCAACTTCTTCCAGCACCACCCGAGTGCGGGGCTCCACACGATGTCCTCCGCTTGACCACAGGTGAGTTCCAGCCTTGCAGGTGATGCTCTGCCACCTGTATCAAGCTCACACAGCGCCTACACGTGACTTGTGTCTCATTTTAAAATGAGTGAGATAGGACTGATGTGGTGCACAGATTTGATGGTTTGATCTTCCAGTGGGATAGGTCTAATGGGCAGGCGAGAAGGTTGGAGGACACTGCGGAGGCCCTCCCTGCTGCGGGGCCCCCCCTCGCTAGCTGCGAGGAGGCGCTTCTGCAGCGAGCTCATAGTGACAGCGGAGGAGGATCAGAACAAAAACAAATGAACAAAAAGCCCTGCAAAGCCTGATCCATTTACTTGCCGAACAACCAGTTTCAGAACATACAAAAGAGCATGTTTCTACCTCTGCTTTTGCAGTGGGACGAATTTACCACGTGCACTTCTCGAACAACTGCTCATACTCGCATGTCAGTAGCCACCTACACATGCAAGTATGAACCTACTGGAAGACCCCCCAGGTTAGGAGTACCTAGCCGCTGCATAGACCCTAAGCTTACAAGCGTGCTTAACCTTATATTCAAAACTTAGGTGCTGACAGAGGAGCAGAAGGCTCACTGGAAAAGGTAGATGCTTCCAGCAGACAGACAGCACCTAGGCTTGGCCCCAAGGGCACTGTGTGACTGCCGTCTCGGCGGTGCATGAGATTCTGCCCCTGTGCGAGTGCTGGAAGCATTTACCTATTGCTCGCTGGGTTTTTCTGAGTTTCTTTGCACATTCTATATATTTGTAATCCTCATAATCCTTTCTCATTTTTCTCCAGAGGTAAAGTGAAGGCCGTTAGTTTCCTGTTACCAATGGATATGTCATCATACGCTGAAAATCCAGGTTCTCTCAAACGCCCACAAAATCAAAACACAAAACAGTTAACCACCATCGCTGAAAAGGATATGTGAGCTGGTGAATTTTTAAAGGCCCATTGATTCTCAAGATAAATTGGCCTTAAATGATAGCTGTGTGTCAGGTTCCTTTTCTGCAAAACGCTTTGGCAGGATGCCTTCGGAGAGTCACCTAGACTGTGTTTCGGGTCACTGGCCTGTTGTTTAGCAAGGAAATGGAAGCCATGACAAAACCTGCTGGGAGCCTGTATGCCACGATGAAACCACGCGATAGCAGAGGCACCGCCACAGAGCAGCTTCTGTGCACAACGTCTCCAGGATCCCTCACCTCGAGGGTGCTTTAAATAGGATGTTAAAGCTGTTTCTGCTGTGTTTATGTCACAAAAAGTGGAAACCATGTCACCTCTTGCACTTGCTGATCCTCTTCTCAGGCATTTGTTGCAAATGACAAAATAAGAGCTGTTAAAGAACCTGTGAGGTTTTTCTGTATGTGAAACTCTAAAATTTCACAATACCAACACAGCTAAGTTCATAGGGCATTACAGTTCATAGGGCATTCATTTCATATTACTCTGAATATCTAGAAAGTTGACAGTGACTGTTCATGTCCATTTTGCATTCACTGTCTGTGAATGCTGTTGCAAATGCTTTTAAAGATGATCATGTTCACTCAGAAAAGTGAATCTCTGAGGGAGTGCTGGGGAGAATAAGTACTAACTGGTATGACGGTGGGACTACAAACCTATTTCTGACTTAGTATGATCGTCATGACTAGAGGCCATATACCAAGTCAAAATAGGTAAAATTTTGAATATGAGAATTTTTCGTGAATGGCTTTGGAGCAAGGCTCAGACCAAGAATCATTAGCAGAAGTTCAGCAAACCAACAGGTACAAAATAAATGTGAGAAGGAGCTACAGACAGCTTGTAAAATATGAGGAAAGACAGTGTTCCACATATTATTTAACTTGACTACAAGTATTTACAGACCAAAAAATACTGCGCATCCCTCGCTATTTCTTTATATACAGGCAGTATTGATGAGTGAATATTGCACAGCGAATGCATGAACAGTAGATGTTTGTACTGATAATTTTCAGGAAGAATTTCATCTCATTGCCTGCTCTTAAACAACATACTTTTCTGGAGCCTTCCAAAGCGAAAACAGAGACCTGGTGGAAAGAAACTTCCTTACTGATTTTCAGTGATCTCGTGCACTCTTATAAAAATGCGTGCTCTGTTTTGGATTTTGAAATTCAAGATGTTTTGTACATTTAAGTATATTTTTAATATATTCTCACTAATGAAGTGAAATTTCAATTTCACTACTATTTATTTATTTTCAGCTTGGGTCTGCACAGAGTTGCTTTGTAATGTCAGAAGTAGTGGTGACGAATAATTCAAAAAATAAGTCTACAGATACTTGCCCAGCAGAGAGAACTGAATTTCATTTGTTTGCAGTGGATGGCTATTCCAGCAAATGAGGTTACAGCTTGGAAAGTTTACTGAACAGCTCATTTTAGAAGGCATTTACAGGGAACGTGTTTTTCAAGTGTTTTAATGAAAGCTTCATTGTCAAAAACTCAACACTACATATATGTTCAGTTAATTACCTAAATCCAGTTGATTTCCCTTAACACAGTAACACCAAATGCCTTTGAAAATCTGGCTCCTAGACCTTTAAGGCACTCAAGCACTTTTCAAAAGTTGTACTTGAAAACCAGCTTTAATGGGATTAGAGTATCTATATGCTCCAGACAGCTTTGAAAAAAAATCTCAACTTTTATGTTCTCTAAGCCTCCAGTTCCACTGAGTGACAGTGAGAATTATGTTCTCCCACCCGTGTCAATTCAATGTAGATAGTACGGTCTCTGAGACAAAGACTGTGTCTTACTAAGCATATGACAATGTTAAGTGCAGTGGCCTGTTGATCCCAATGGTACAAAAATACATACAACTTTGTGTACAGCCAAGAAATTAAACTCACTTGACATTTATTAGAGGTAAAACATTCTTAAGGAATTCCTGAATATTCATAAGGAAAAAGAACAAAAAATGTGGAAGGGAAAAGAATCAAAGTCATCATTGAAAATGGGAGTCAATATATTAATGGAAGGATTTATTTCTGAATGATATTTTTGCATCATTTCTGTCTTTAGCAGTGCCTAGTTTTAAGAACACATGATGATACTCAGGCATATTTATTTTTAAAACAGTTGTGCAGGTGTGACCTAGCTCTGCATCTCCAGGACAGAAGCAGGAAAATGGGACATAGCAGAGACGACAGAGAAACCACTGATCACATCAATTTTACTAAAGTACAGCATAAAATAGATTACCATGGAGCATTTACTGGCAATTAAAACATTCTAGTGCCAAACATTCATAGACTGTTCAGTGCAAAATCGGCAGGTATAAGCAAAGCAAGTGTTAAAGTTTGGGAGGAGAGATTCAGGCAGCAATTAAGCCATGGTCCTTTTTTTTCTTCCTCCCAAAGAGATCCACACAGGCTCACAGAGGAGCCCTGGGCTTCTACCTAAAACTACACTGGAGTACATACTCGATCCTAAACACTGGCCAGGCAAGGAACCTGTTGGAGCTGCACAGTGTTTCCAACTGGAAATCCTTTCTTTGGGAGAGCTGGTCAGTGATAATCAACCATGCAGGTAAGAGCCTGCGAGAGGAGTCGAGGCAGCAAGAGGTTCCCTCCCGCATTAGCGCTGGCCCCTGGGAGATACATTCCTGTGTCTCACTGCGCTCGGGCAGAGCGGGTGGCCTGGCTCCTCAGCACGTGCCGATAAAGAGCGAGTCTATCGGTGACATTGGTTAAGACATGCTCTCCATTCTACTGGCACGACTAGTCAAGAGTAGTGAAATGAGTCTCTAGGCTGGAGACAAAAATGTCTTGTTGGAGTTAATTCTCAAATCAGTAGAATAGCACTGATTTAACTGCTACTTTAGATTTACACCACTGTGAGTGAGAGAAATTGGGCATTATCTCTCTCTTTAGGAAAGTCTTTACAAAGCTGTGGTCACAATATGCCAGTGCAGTGTCGTGAGCTCTGATATGAGGAGGGAGGACTCCTCTGGGAGGAGTTACTAGGGCCAAATGTGAAGTTTAGATGCGTGTCTAAGGGTGGCACACAATCAAACGTTTAAAACCTTAACACCCAGCTTAAAAATAGGCTTAGATGCATCTTTGCCCTACAGCAGATATCAGCCTCTCCAAAATAACAAATATTTCCCAGATAGCAGTGTCTCCTGAACTTAAAAAACAAAAAAAAAAACCAAAAAACAACTGACAGACATAAAACTGCACTCTTCCAGAATGTTATTGCTCAGTTGTATTGTGGAAAGTGCTAACATTAAACCATTAAACAGTGTGTCTACATTAGCATTTTAGTCAGGATCAGGAGTACACTTCTGAAGTGAATTTTCTGATCATTCCCACTTACCGCGCTTTGGTTCACATTGTGGAGTCATCTCAAAGCACATGAACTGATCTCTTCTGGATGAAACTAAGCCAGAAGATGCACTCCTAACGTGCTCCAAAACCTAACAGATATTCAGTGTATGGGACCGCTCTAGCAAACCCTCTGAAACACTTGTAGGGTGGAAATCAACGCTCTGCATATCCTTCTCCTTTGGTCTGCACTACTTGCTGACATGGACAGAGCCACAGAGCACCCAGACAAAGGAGCTACTGTCTCAGAGCTTTAAAAGGGACTTTCAACCAGGTGAAATTTCATCTTGTTCTATTACAGAGAGGAGGAGATTCCTTTCATCAGTCTTACCTCTCTGCCTGGTGTTTAAAGAAGAGCTTCACTCTTGCTGCAGATACTGAGGTGGAAATGTGATGCTCCAGACTGTAACAGAGGAGTGACAATATCATCTCCAGTGAGTTCTTGCTCCAAGTTCATTGAGTCTCCTGTTCACATCCTTAGACAACAAATCCATACCCAAAGATAATAGATCAGTGTAGGATGCACCTAATGTCAAACTCCCCCAGTGTACAGTACAATCCATCGACTCCAAGCTGGATTCATAGGAATGAGAGGACAATTTATGATGTGCCACATTGTCCACAGTCTTCATATCTGTTGTATTCTTGCTCCTAAATCTTAAATCTGAACTAGCTGAACTTCAGTTTTGCTCTGCCACTACTGATGAATGAATAACTTCCATTCTGATATATTCTTAATCTAAGGAGCCTCTGATACCAGGTAAGTGATGTTGATCTTTAACAGTGTTATTTTAAATGACGTTAACAGCATTAGTTTCAGCACTGACATGCTCCTTCTGTAATTCTGAAATCTTTCTTTTGTTTAGCTGGGGAAGGAATATGAGAAATAAACTGAAACCTAGATTGAAGGTCTGAAGTAGTTCATAGGCTGCTTGAACTGGCCTTCAGTACTGTGATGAATTTGATGCTAAATACTTTTGGTATATGCGTTTCCTTCTAGTATCTTCCAAGTACAGCATGGACAGCTGGGTCAAAGAGTGCACATTGTTTTCTAACAGTTATGTGCTATGAAGCACACAATGTTGTCTATTCATGATGGAAAATACAGGTTGTGTTAGATCTAAATCTATTCTGCAGTTCTACTACACAATGCCTTTACCCAACAAAAGACTTGTTAAGAGATTCAACTGTCATCATAGTTGTAACATAGAGCAAATTCTGCTGACCTTACTCAGGGAAGCTGTTGGCTGTGCTGAAGACAAGATAGATGGTTGCTTCAGGGAATGTTTCTTTTATTACAAATGCTCATTTGAGTAGGAATATGTCTAGCTGTATGAGTCACCTCCTTCTCGATTGCTGCATGAGATACCAAGAAGTGATTTTTACGTAGGGAGTTTCAAAGACAAGGCAGAGGCTGAAAAATACATCTCCAGCCATCTTGTAGTGTTTTCATTCTCCAGTAGGAGCATTATATGGCATATGTAGCATGATTAAAAAAGAATTATCCTCCATTGTTTTCTTTTTCTTGAAAACTGTGATGAAATGCTTTTTCCTTTTCCTTTTTTTTTTTTTAACAATAGCATGTGCTGCTTGATATACAAAACCAGTCTCACAACAGCAAAATGTAGTAAATCATAATAAAATGGCTCTGTTTAATGTAAGTCAGAAACTTAGAGTAAACCGCAAAAATTAGAGCGGACATCTCTAATCTGTGGCTCTTCAGTAGCTGGATCGACTCGTTCCTGGTTTAGAGGACAAGGATCATCATCTGAGTGCTGGTTGCCATGGAGACTCCCATAGCTTTTGGAATCATAAGTTTTGCCTGAAAGGAAACACTCCTTCAGCATGAGTTTTTAATGACCATAGAGGTTTCTGTTTGTCAGCACACTGTATAGCAGATTATCTACTATGTTAACTACTACCTGAGCAGGTAGGAAGGAAGGGAGTAAAATATTTTCTTGTAATCAGTGAGAACATTTTAAATCTGTATAAAATCCTAAAATATTTATGTAAATAGCATTGTAAGGCCTGTTGGTATAGATTAGACTGTTATGGCATCAAATCTATTATCTTTCAGTATCAGCTACCTCAAAGGAGAGTGAACTTTGTAGAGCATGGGCATGGCAATAAATCTTTCTAACCCTGCAGGAGACTGGCGTGAGGACTGACAGGCTGCATAACCAAGGAGGTCTCTCTCCCTCAGGCTTGAGTCTACAGGGCCTTCCCCATATCTACAAATAATAAAGGCAGATTTTCTAGGAAAAGATGTGAACATGAACAATTGGGTCTGCCCACATGAAGAACTGCCTGTTTATCAGTTCTGTTTGCATTACCAGGAGGACTCTGGGGTTCGACAGCTGTGTCAGCTTCTTTCTTTTAATGCAAGTGTAAGACCAAGGACTGGTCTGAAGGTGAATTTGTTTGGCTCTAAATGATGCACAGGATGGTTAATTTAACCAACATGGATACATTGGTGTGAATTGCTGGCTTGAGTAAAATAATGGTTATTCAGAAGAGGAATATAGTGAAGCTTCAAGATCAAGCCTCAGTTACTTCCTAGTTATGTTATCTTTTCTAGGTGTTAACTAAGTAACTACCTGTTAAATCTGCAATTTTTGCTTGATTTCTTCTTTTGAGGCTGTTTTGTGCATCTGTGGGACCATCAGTATACTTCACTGCAATGGCTGGTGGCTGGTCCTTCTCTGGCTGAGCCTGCATAACTGAAAGAACAACAGAAAAGGTATTTAATTGAATTGTATTAACATTTATTTGTTCAAGGAGGAAAAGATATGTCAGGTTGACTCTACCTGGCTGATGAGAACTTGGCATTGTTTCAATTCTGCCCTCTTCAAAGGACTGAACGGATTCATGACCAGAATCTGACTCTTTCACTGGTCTTCCCATAATCTCATCCTCAGTCGCAGTTTTATTCCTAATTAGGAAATAGGTATGCATTCTCCCTTTGCCTTTCACGTCTATTTCTCCTCTTTCAGTTATCTCAAAATTCTTGTCTTTTAGGCATCTAAAATATCAGAAGCAAAAATTATACTAGAGTTTTAGAAGAGCTATTATAATCTAAGCAATAAAATCAGAACAGGTAGGGAGAAACAACAGTATTGACCATGAAAAACTGAGAGGATTTGTTCCAACTGTTTATTCAAACCTGCTTTGCTTTTATAAAGTTTTACGCATACAGCCTGATCCAAAACCAGTGGATAAAATACAGTCAAATACTTCAGTATGGTAGAAGCTTCTTATCGACCAGTAAATAGAAATTAACAATTAAGGCAGCCAATATCAGTTGGACAAAATTACATCTAGTCATTTCATCTTAGAAGGCAATCGGGTTGGTCAAGCACGATTTACCCTTGGTAAACCCATGCTGGCTATTGCTCATCGCCGCCTTCTTCATTTGCCCAAAAAAGGCTGATATTGAAAGAATCAGAACAAATAAAACTCTTTGCCAACACTGATTTTCTTTATAAGTATGCTGCACAAATCAGTGACAGAAGACAGCATCATCTATATCTGAAAGCTGCAGCTGTCCAAGGCAGTGTGTTTTAGCACAGCTTTTAACAGAAAAAGATTACATCACAGCTACTCACTGATAGGCACTGGGGCTTAGATGAATTTTACTGGGGACACCATGACTCTCCATCCGGGAAGCTGTATTCACTGTGTCTCCAAATAAGCAATAACGAGGCATCTTTTCTCCAACAACTCCAGCCAGGACAGGACCTGAATGGATCCCAACTCTAATCTTTACAGAGACAAAACATCAGACTTGTTATTTAACATTATTCTTAATGTTCTCCAGTCACCTAAAAGTTCATCCTAACACGACACTGGGCACCACTAAAACACCAAATATCCCCTGAGAGAGGCTCTTCGTGAAAAATGCACCCGTGTGGGCCTTGCCCAAGGTCACAGAGGAGTCAAAAGGAGTTCTTTAAAGTCCTACTGCAATACGTTAACCAGAAGCCCGACCCGCAGAGCAAACAATCCCGCATATATCTTTGTGTTAACAACTTACTTGGATAGGATTCCCAGAAATGGGGTTCTTTACTTCTTTTGCGGCTATTATCATCCCCAAGGCAAAGTTAGCAACCCGGTCTGCATGAGAGGATACGGGTACAGGGACCCCACCGACTACCATATAGGCATCTCCAATCGTCTCCACCTTTAATTGTGAGGGAAACACATATGAGTATGCCATCTGTATCCTGCTCAGGTTAGCGCTTTGCTGCCTGTGGCTCTCCTTACCTGTAGCTACTCCCTCTTCCTTCTAAAAGATGTTCATAATCACCGAGAAGCTCTGGTGTGTGTGGTTTTCCTTGAGCCGGGGAGCTGATCCTTAACCCCACATGAAAAACGTCAATGTATTCGGTCCCTGCTTAGCTGACCCACTTGAGCTATCGGTGTGAGAGGCCCTAAGGAGTTGGGGATGCTGTGCAAGCATCAAATTTCTTGCCTGCCACTTAACCAGGGCAGACCTATATGCAAAGGACCATCCCCAAGCACAGACTCCTGAGCCAGGAGGTAATCGGAGAGCTCAATGCTATTAATGAGTTCTCTCCAATTCACAGGTGGTGTTAAAGCATATTTCTTAAAAAAAAAAAATCATAATAAATCAAGGGCATCTGTTCACTGGTGATTATTATTAAGTGGTTCACATAAAAGTTAAGACTCTCTAAGGTTAGGATGTCAGTGACTGCAAAGTGTGAACTAAACTATTTGTGAATATCCTTCCTTAAAATCAGCTGTTTTCCCATAACGTGCTGCAGCGTGTTTGAGTCAAATTCTGAAGGGTTAGCGCTCCTTCAGGCAGCCAGGCTCCTTGCAATGAATGGCACGGCACCTGAGAAATGCTTGGGGATTCGGCCCAATAACTAGGGGTTATACTGGGAACAGAATAGGCCTGCTTTAAACAGGGCATTCTCTAGTGTTTAAAATTCACTGTACAAGACTGTTACACAGCACGGAAATTTTCTAAACTGCTCTTATGAGGCTTCATTGTTACATTCACCATCAGTAAATGAGAGATTAGTTTAAATTGGATTTACTGGATTTCTTAAAAAAATGAACACCAGTAAGAGAGCGGGAACAACATTCAGTCTTTGGATTGTTCATTAATATAAAGACTTAAAACAGTTCAGCACGTTAGTCTTGCAAAATGTGTTCCTGTACACATCATCTATCGAAAATAGCCTAGAGCATAGTAATGCCAGTAATCTTCTATAACAACTTAAAAATAACTGTAAAAAGCTACTAATGCAAATAGATATTCTAATTATTTTTAGGCTGCGGTGGGAGATCTAATTTAATGAGATTTATTCATAACTTCAGACATTTATAAGCTCGGACCAAGTTTCTTTGATCAATTTCAATATTTCATTTCTTTCCAGAATCCCTGAAAAAGTAATCTTGTCCTCCCGCTCTGTACCCTAATAACCTCCTTCCATATTAATGGGAGTTATATACAGGCGTCAAAAGGAGATTTATTGTAGTGACAGATAATTTACTCATGATGTATGATTTAGATAGAACGGGATGCTAATTTACCCTTAAATCTCTGTGCCAAATCCTGGATGCTTCAATTATTGAATAGTTTCCTTGCCAAGGTAGAAACTCTCCTCAGTTTCCAGTACAAATTTCCCAGTACAAATTGTTGCAGCATGAACTGCAAGTCTTGCCCGAGCAAGGAATGAATGAGATCTGGATTTCACCCTTTACTATTTCTGCCTACCTAAATATTTAATATGTTGGGCACATATACAAATTTAGGACCTGCTCTTCTGCTGCTCAAATCCGGGTAGCTCTGGAGCTATGACACTAATTTTTTTTTATGTCAGCCGGGGCTCTGATCCTTCTAGCAAAGGATCACACATTACAGTGTAGATATAATCAATCCTGTTTGGGTCCAGGAGGCAGATCTATGTGATCGTCTAAATCTTCATGAATCAAAACAAAGTTTATATGCTAACTGGGTGTTGTTTATAAGGCTATTTTCCACCAAAGGAATGGTACAGTGACCTATTTTACAACAGGTTGGACTAAAGGAGCAAAGAAAATTAGTCAAATTGGTTCATAAACTAGCATATCTTGTTGTGTTGGGTGGGCTTTGAGAGAAGAAAGAGAGAGAGAGATGTAGCAAAGAACTGCCATCCTGATACTAGTGTTATGAAAAGAGACTCTAGCCCATGCTAGAAGTCACGTTCCTTTTCCAATCTTTTAAACACATTTAATCACACCTCTGCATGTTTGTTAGTTTCCATAGCAAAATCACATGCCATCCCTTTAATTAAACACGAAATAAAAAGAAAAGCAAGTATTTAGTTTCTCTGTGCGGCCACTACAAACAGGCAACACTTTACAGTTTCTCCAAAAGCTGTGGAAGTGGGACGGAGAGTAAGTGCAGCAAAACAAAACAACCTGTTTCCAGACTGCATCTACAGCCTTTATCAATCAGTACATACCTTGTACACATTATTCACTGTAGTCAGTCTGTCAAATAGTAGGTACATCGAATTCAACATGAAGACTATCTGAATAGGCTCACATTCGGCACAAATGTTGGTAAAGGTCACAACATCGCTGAACAGTATGGTGCACTCTTCGAACTCTCCTGTAAGCAGAAAGGCCAGAAGTAAGTAATTGTAACAGCCGGGCAATCATGACATCTGTTTGAGATTTGTTTGTGAAGACTTCTTTCTTGTCATTCTTTTAGGACACATGACTATTCAGTTGTAATAGTCGCACATGGATGTGGATGGAGAGATGTTGATATAAGAGAGTATCAAATATGAGCATCATAGCACATCTTGAAAAATTAAGACATCTGATGCATGCATATGTCTGTCCACATTCAGGACACCCTCAGCTGTTTATCCGCAACTTCACAGGGACTTCCTGAGGGGGGCTAAAGCATATTCTTAGATGCTATCCTTAAGGTAGATGTTTTCTGGAATCACAATGACACTAGGTTTATAGATAGCACAGAAGAACTAAGAATTTTCTAGGAAAGACCAATTTCTTTAGTTCTTTTATTTTTGAGCCCTCATTTCCCTGTATATCCAGGTCAAAAACAAAAGCTCGGTTTGCTGCTGAAACACTGAGTTTTGTTCCCTGAATAAGCAGCTGCTACCACCTTTAAGCTCCTAGGAATCAATAGTGGCAAACAGCTTCCAAAGCTCTGATTGGCAGAATAGCCTAAGTTTTGTTATCAGCAACATTAAGGGACACTGGTCCTGCTCTCTGCTACCTGTGACTGTCACCAAGTAGCGATTCTACTCCAGGGCAGGTGACGATGGCCAGGCTGTACCACTGCCCCCATCTCCTTAACACCGTCACACCTGGTGCATGAATCGTGCAGCATGAGAGAATCCTGTCCATTCACCTGCTTCAACTCGCTTCCCCTCCTTTAGCTGGTTGGCCACGTGCTGAGGAAGCATGGAGTAGAGCAGAGTTTCAGTCTTTTTCTTTTCTTCTTCCAGGTTCTTCGAGAGTATCCGCAGCTCTTCCTTCTTCCTCTCCAGCTGGTTCGAGAGCTCCATCTCTGCCAGTCGCTGCTGATTGAGCAGAATCAAATCCCTGGTCACGTCATGGGGGGCAATGTCTGCAATATGCATCTGTCGCTCTTCCAGCTCATATAAAGAGCGAAGCAAAGGGGAGCAGAGGTAGAGCATGCACTGCAGGGACTCCATCCAGATCATCTGGCCTGTTTAAAACAGTTATTGGTGAGCGCATTCAGCAGCCTGGACTTTCACATGACGCTCAGTATTGCTGCTGTTCATGTTAATGGATCAGTTCTAAGAACAGTGGCTTTTCCTACGGTCATGGTCATCAGAGGAATTAATCTGTTTCCTGTAACTACAGGTGGACTTGTCTGGATGAGGTGTACTGGGCAAATAAAAAGATTTCAGAATGATAAAGCAAAACATTTAAAGTTAAATTTCACAGTGGGTGAAATGTGGCCCCAGTGAAGCCAATGGCAAAACTTCCCTTCTGTGGAATCTGAGCTTTCAATCACTATGATCATACAAATAAGCAGGTATAAAAATGCCTGACAGGCATAGGGAATTTTTGGCATGGGGTTGTGTTTTGTTTGGGTTTTTTTTTTTTGGGGGGGGGGGGAATGTTCTTTTTGGATTTGATTTTTCTTTATTTGCTTCATAAGTATCCTTGGTTTCTGAACAGCAGTCTAGGAATTCCTACTTCTTTCTTCCTCTCCTATCCTACTCCTGGGGAAATTAGATGAACAGCTTGAAAATTAATAGGCTTGTGACATAATAGACACCCTGGGAATTAAACCTGAGTGAAGAAGAGGAAGTAGAATTTTACCTCTGACTGTTTGAAGTTCCTTGTTTTAGTAACATCACTTTTATTCAAAGTCCCCTAAACTCTCAATTTTTTCTGAAACTAGGGAATACCAGATTTGACAATCATCATGTAAAAGAGAGAAGAGGAAAATCAGGTCATATTATATAGTTCAGAGAAGTAAAATTGAAGTAAAAAAAAACCTTTTAAGACAAATGTCATTACAGTTAATTATATGAAGCAGAGAATCATTCCATACTCATTCCTTTCAATAAAAATAAAGCAAATAAAATCTCTTTATAGCTACAATAATTTTAACTGGTAAACTCCTCTGTAGCATTAGAGAGGGAAAAGGAGATGGAAGTCAGAATCTGAAAACATGACTACAAAAAATAAAAGCCTGGTTAACTAATGTATTTTCTTACCCTCATTTGAAAACCAGCCAGTAGCAAGTTACTCCCCTCAAAGGTATAAATTAAGATTTGAATAATGTATTCACATTTTTGAAATCAAAATGCATGGACTCATAGGGAAAGACAATGCTTTTCTCCAGCTGTAGAAATTTTATCACAAATTTGTGTTTAATACTTCTTCCCTCCCCCTTGCCACCCCTTCACCCAGCAGAACTGGAACTGCTTGCTGGCAGGAGTGATGCATTTTATTGTGTATTGCTGGATTGCTCACCCAGTGCTTTTTCTTTATGTGCCAAAGATGTTATCCAAGGTCTGTGAAATGGTGTTGCCTGTGCTAGCTGGCTGGTTTTAAAATGTTGTTCCAAGCACAAATACATGACTTCTTCATCAAAGATAACCCTTAGCAATGCAAAGAAGTGATTCTATTTCAGGTGCATATGCTGATTTCGAGTTATGGGGAGGTAAGACCTGGACAGTTACTTTTACACAGCCCAGTGCACCTTCATGCTTACCCTGGTGGTTCCAGTAGCAAAAGCTAGCTCTGCGGGTGACCTGGTCTTCCTCCACCTTCCACTGGTTCCCAGTGAAACAGAAGGCCTTGGCTGGGTACAGGGGAGATCCATCGGACAACTGGCTGTGGGATTCCCACCCAAAACCAGGGGCAATGCAGTCATGCTGTAGAGATTGCCCCAGCCTAGTGGCTTAAATTATTTCTTTGGTTCTAACCTCTGCAAATACTAACACACAGGGCAGCATTATGGGGGACGCTCTCATAGGTTTTCTGGGAAATCAGCATGACAGGGTGCCTCTCTGAAGTGCCTGCATACAAGTGCACGCAGCATGGGAAACGAGCAGGAGGCAGCAGAGGTCTGTGTGCAGTTGCAGGACCATGATCTCTTTTGGATCAGAGAAATGTGGCAGGTGACTCAAGTGACCGGAGTACCGCAACGGACGGATACAAGCTCTTTAGGAAGGACAGGCTGCAAAGGCAAGGAGGAGATGGAATTGTCTTTTGTGTGAGACAGCAGTGGGAATGCATGGAGCTCTGCCTAGGGAAAGACGATGAGGCAGTTGAGAGTTTATGAGTTAGGATTAGAGCACAGGCCAATGTGGGCAATGCTATGGCAGGTGTCTACTACAGACCACCTGATCAGGAAGAAAAAGTAGATGTGGCCTTCTTAAGAAAACTGGAAAAAGCCTCACGTTCACGGGGGACTTGAACCAGCCCAGTATCTGCTGAAAGGACAACACAGCACAAGCAAGCTAGAAGATTTCTGGAGTGCACTGACACATGGATACAGTTGATTTTCCTGATACAGGTGATCAAGGATCCGATCATGGGAGTGCTCTGCTGGACCAGGTACGTACCAACAAGGAAGAACTGGCTGGGGTTGTGAAGGCTGGGGGTAGCCTTGGCTGCAGGGACCATGAGATGGTAGACTTCAGGATCCTGAGAAGGGAACAAACTAAAAAGGATCACAACCCTGGACTTCAGGAGAGCAAACTTTGGCCTGTTTGAGGATTTGTCTGGAAGAATCCTATGGGATATGGTCCTGGAAAGAAGAGGAGTCCATGAGAGCTGGTTGATTATTCTGTGAGTAGCCAAGGCTAGAGGTGGCTCAGAAAACAATCTAATCCTCCCTTGGCCTTGCCCCCATTACTCGGGAAACCTGCAAAGATGTGGGTTTTGCAGCATTAGAAAAACACTGTATTTCCAAGCCTTTCAAATGGGAATGTTGTTATTTCTGACTGAAAGCCTTCAGTATCTGGTGAGTAATATCAGAATTTGTCTATGACCACCTTAAGGTAGTGTTTCTATAAACAGAACCATCTAATCTTCTCCTCACTGCATGAAGACAAGGCCATTTACAGGACTTGTATGAAGCTAGAAGTCCATAGAAATGCATTACTTCAAATCCAGTATTATTCTTGATTTAATATGAACACTTATGTTATTGAAAACAGTGAAGTACCTCTCAGCTCTAGCATTGGCCGTTGTTTCCATGACTCTGGCATCATCTCCTTTCTAGTCTGGAAAACAAATTGGCTGTTGATAAATTTCTGAATGCTAGAGATGGTGAAGGGTACTTCTGGGTGAATGATACTGAAATAGTGATCCAGGCAGATGCCCATGGTCTGAAGGCCAGGAACAATCTTCTGAATGCTCACCCCAGCTTGCTTCACTTTGAGCTTAAAAAGAAAATGTGGACAATGTGTTACAATTCATAGCCTGTTTGGGTTCAGGCCAAGTTATAGTTGATCACTGTTTATACAGGTACTAAAGGCTGAAACAGCCACCAGCCTTGCTGTACTACATGGCTTATTTTTGAGCAATGTTTCTGTCTTATATTACCTCAAAGCTCTGAATGAGGGTCCTTCATAGCAAGACACAGCCTGCAGGTAGGAATCTTATTATCCAAATGCTCTTCACTATCAATTCTTTAAAAAAAAAAAAAAAAATCTGCTCCTTATTCTTGGTTACGTTTGTGTAGGCCTAATGTAACACTGCTGATCCTGCCACAGTTAAATACAGTACCGAAGGAAGAAGACGCAAGTACATTGTTTTGTGGCAATATGCTGCAGGGTGATAATGTAGGGGGTAATTTTCAGCATGCTTGCTACTGGTC
Source organism: Apteryx rowi (assembly GCF_003343035.1). Lineage (NCBI taxonomy): Eukaryota > Metazoa > Chordata > Aves > Apterygiformes > Apterygidae > Apteryx > Apteryx rowi. Next base: position 3,471,308 of record NW_020450085.1, on the reverse strand, counting down.
TAGCAAAAAATGGTTCAGGTTCATCAAGCTCTCTCATTCTTTTCCATCATCTCACTCCTCCCTATGGAGTATCAATGTCACAGCAATTCTAGAAAAAAAGTACAGAGAATTTGTATTGCGTTTCAGGGTTGCTGCACTATCTCCCCTCTTCCTTGTTTGGCAACAGTGTCAGATCATGCAGGATTGTGTATGAAAAAATTGGTAGTTTACTATTTATGCTATAACTGCAGATTATCTAGGGGAAAGAAAGTGGAGAAAGGAGACAGTAGCGCACACAACAGAGAAGTGTCAACAGTCAACACAGAGGAAAATAACTACATGGTTTAAGCAAATTTAATGCCCTTACCGCATGCTTTCCCTACCTCTTTGTCAAAAACCATATGAAAAGGAAGTCCATTGCAAAATGTTTTTGGGTCAATCCAGAGACTCTTGGGATAAACAGGATCAAATCTTCTCAGGAGTTTACCTGTAGCAAGAAAAATGTGTAGTTTTTAATCAGGTTGCACCTCGTAAAAGTAATCAGCATCACTGTAGCACTCAGTCTGCCAGGACTCTAGATTACAATGAGGGAAGACAAAGTAAGTAATGCAGGGATCCAGAGATACACACACTTCTGTGCTAAATGCTCTGGAGTTTAATACACAGCTGATCATGCAGCCAATTTGATTCGGTTGAGAATTTAAAATTTCACCACAAAAAAAATAAAGAGCATTGAATGTGTGACATTATGTGGAAACAATGAGAATACATGAGTGACTACAGATAGTGCTGTTCTGTGAATTTATAGATATCACAGCAATATAGCACAGCTATACCCCATAAAAATGTATACAGAAGTGGTATTTAATATGCCAGCTACTTAAGAACACTTATGGAGATAAAGCACAGGAGCACGGGTTAATGTCCTCAGAAGTAGGCGTCCACTCTTATTTTTAAGTTCTGGGTTTCAGTCTCCTATACAAAGAATTTCAGTCCATAGCACAAAGATCAAAGTACTATTCTGCTTTTATTTTACTTACCCTGAGTTTTTTAAAAAGCAGTCACAATGTCTACAGAGAAGTTTATGCTTTCTAGTGAATATATATTTTTGTGATACATATCTAGAATAAAACAGGTAAAATAGTCAAAAGCACTCATCTGACCTAGGCACCTCAATCCTTTGATCTCACAGGATCAACTAGCATTCTCTGGTAACCCACAACAATCACGTGGCTGATTATTTCAAGGGATCTCTTTCCACAAATCCACCACCAGAAGGTGGCTATTACAGTCCCTCGGGTAAATGCTGTTTGGTAACAGCTGCTCAAGTCACCCAGGAGGCTTGGATGAAAAGAGAATGGTGATAAAGATTAAGAATTTAGGCCCCAACTCCTAGAGCCCAGCTCCTACTGCTTCCATGGACATCAGCATGGGTTTATCATCTTTGAAATTCAGGCTCTTCATAAGTCCTAGCGTTTTCTTAGTCTTTGTAGTGCAGTTAGAAGTTTGGTTTTTTTAAAATAACAGTATTATATTTGAAATTGATTTTTTAGAGTATATTTCTTATTCAGTGCATCTGCTCTTACAAGGCATTCAGCTTTACACTGGGTGGCATCAGGCTCAGTTTTTCACCCCTTCCAGAATCCAGACTGCAGTGTGATGTTGAGCTGGACTCTGATTCTTCCAGAGCAATCAAAAGATCCCAGGAGGAAAAACACTGGTAACCATATTTCCTATGTTCCCAGGAGGTATAAGCAGAGATTACTATATTGGCAGTAGATTTTTAGGTAGCAGAGAGTGTAATTTGGCTTTCAGAATTTTACAACGGTTGACAACTTTGGAAAAGATTAGCAGTTACTTGGTTAAAAAAACACTTTCTTAATTCATCAACTTAGACCACCTGACATGACATGGAAGTAGCAAATGTACTGTATACTGGAAACTTTTACGGAAAACTACTTTTCAGAAAAAAAAACCACTATTTATGAGACAAAAGTGACAGGTCGTGTTCCATTTAAGTATCTGTAATTAGTAAGCATGCTATTACCGGCAGGTTTTATGACTACCATGTCTAACCAAAAGTAACTTAACCAGAAATATTTTGAAAAGATGCAGAGGAAATATGAATGGTGACTTCAAAATGGATGGGGGGGTGAGAGCAGGGCTTATTGACTTCCTTATTGAAGAGACTCATAAATGATGACAAGCTCCCTCTGAACGATCTCTCACCTTTTCCTAATGCAACAATTCCTCTGATTGCTTTCCAGTGACTTTTCTTGACAGGACAAGCAGGACTTCCTCTGTCTCTAACTGTATCAGCTTTTTCAAGGTCCTGTGGAATAAATCCAAGGGGAAATTCAAGTGTATTTTATTTTAGAGATATTTTAATGATATAATGATAATGACTATTAAAATACCTCTTTATTCAGTTGGTTCTCAATTTGTTTTTCAGAGTCAGCAGGATAATGAGGTGAGGAAGAAAGTTTCTTTCTTTCTTTGTATGAAAATACAGGTTTTTGAGTGACAAGGAAAACAATATGTTCTTTTTTCCCAGTTCTTTCTTCTTCTTCTGTCTGATTGACTATTTCCATTGAAATATCAATGTTAAAAAAATCCAGGGCTGCTGCACCAATGATTCCTGAAGTACAAACAAAAGACAAAATATTGCCAAAACCAAAACCATTCCCTTTTCATATATTTTTCTGATGCCGTGTACCAGTTCAGACAATTCCTAGAGAGCCCTCAGTGGAATTTCACTGTTTCAGAACTCAATATTCCAAGTGACTCAGAAAGAAAAAAACAACATACTGCTACCTATGTTGTTTCTACTACATTGCCATGAAAAGAATACGTGTGTAGGAGATAAGCTTTAAAGTTACTATTTCTTTTGTTTCATCTGATGCCAAATGCTTGTTTTCACTGGGGAAAGCTCAGCAGAATATCTGAAGAATGTGTCCTAATAGTCATAGCTAACACTAATATGAATTTCCATTAATCTAAAAAGTGCAGGGGGTCTAAAAGGAGATATTTTCTTCAGATTACAGAGTTCCGCTATAACAATCTTCTATTTAAGTAGTTGTGGAAAATTTTCTCTTGAAAGAAAGTATTTCATGAAGATGCATGATCAGTTCTTTCATTTCTGCTTAGCTATTGGGCGCACTACTGGACAATGACAGCGACATGAAAATCTCTGTCTGAAAATCCAAGTAGTTTTGTGTTTCGATAGGAATATGAAACGAGTTTTGATAGAAGGTAAAGCTTTGATACACTTTTAATCAGAAGCATCTGTGAAAGAAATGCATATAATCATCTCTTACAGACTTGCACCTGTTTAACCCTTGCACAAGTACAATTGTAGAGCTTCTCTCAAAGTTAGAATAAAGACACTTACTCCTACAAATATCAGAGTAAAATTCAGTGTTGTGCAGAGTCCAGCAGTGGTTTTGCAAGATTGCATGCACTACAGGAAATGTCCATAATGTATTTGTAGTGTACGTCTTCAAGTTAAACACAATTTCTACTTCATTGCAATTTAAGGAGAATGAGTTCCTGAGAACTAATCAACTGTTAGACACAATATACACCATGAACTTTAATTTTCCTTCCATTATAAAAGTCTGTATTAGGAATCCTACAGCGGGAACAGACACTTACAGCCTGGGCTGTCATACTGCAAACCTTAATGAAGTCAGTGGGAGCTATAAGCGGTTGGGCAATCAGAGGACTATCAAGCTCTGTTGGTCAGATGATTGATGACTAAACTCTGCCAGGCTTCACTACCATGGTCAATCCTCATTTGAAAAGATTTTGAAACCTGAACAAAGTATATCTGCAAATATATGATTAGTTTGTCTATTTATACTGTGTTACCAGCTGATCTGTATTCTGTATTCCAGCTGATTACCTGGCACAATATGGCACAGACCTCTTCTATCCGAATAGTAATGTAAATGCATTGATCCATCTTCATTCTTTTCAACTCTAAAAGATGGTGCATTCATCTCCTGAGGAAAGAACAAACAAAAACAAAACTTTAATATCTTTTCCTGATAAGGAATACCGGTGAATTCCATTTGTACAAAAGCATCCTGTACCTTAACAAAATAAACAAGCATAAGTAATATGAGTAAGCTGAAATGAAATATGCTCACCTGTGAAGGAAAATCGACTAGGCATTAGAGCCAAAGTACTGAATAATATCTAGTACTGAGGATTACTCAGTGAAACTATTTTAACAATTGTCCCAATATATAGCAGTAATTAGTTTCAGAACACAGGAGAGCTTGTTATAGCCTCTTTTTCTATTATTATTCATGCTCCTGAGAGGCTGTTCCTTGCGTTACAAACTCTGGCAGAGTCCATTCATAGCTGCTCAGTGATTATGACTTGAACTTGCCTGGTAAGAAAGGGACAGGTAGCTGTGCAATGCATCCAGGTTCTCTATGAACTCACAGAGATTTCCACCCAGCGTTCTCAGCATGTGGTCATAGCCTGAACGTTTACAAAATTCAAAGAAATACTCTCCAAACTGCCTCAGAACCTTGTCAGCGGGAACATCTGCCAAAATAAAGATATCTTAATGAACATGAAAGGCTTGGGAGTTCTTGCAATGCTGTCAGGTGGATTAATAGTGAACGCAGAAAATTTGCAACACCGGGAGGACATTACAAGGAACACAAGAGGCTAAAATCTGGGGTGCAGCCTCAGGCTTGAATGAGGATAGTTCCTTTTTGTGGTGCGGGGACACATACCTAGCATTTTGCAGGCTTTCTCAATGAGTTGCACTGTAATATCATCTTTGTAAACTTCAAAAGTCATAAAAGTATCCTGAACTTCAGCCTGGAGTCTGCAACAGAAAAGACGGTATTCTTGCCTCAGAGATGCTGTAAATACAACATGCTTGGGTGACCCAACTGGCATTCATTATGTGTTTTTTGCTATTAACCCATTCCTTAAATTTCTTCAAGCATAATATAGGAACTCAGTACTTTCACTAATGGTTTAAGAGTGTTACTTTAATGTATTATGGCATTATGCTAAATTTTATCAAGGATTAGGGCATCATAATGTGGGGTGCTACAGGAATTAGAGCATTAGTCAGTATTCTAGTCTACTGGCTTATTGTACAATGTGGCTCTTGGGTCTCTATAGCCCTGACCAAAAATTTGCTGAAATTTTACACTGGCTTCAATGTCTATTATATTTATGTACCTTGGTCTCATTGTGTACTTCATTTGTATATCTCTATCTCCTGGAAAATTCCACAGACCTCATAAAGGAAAGGTGAAAACTGAGAAGATGATATATTTAGCTGCTTTTCTGAAGGTACTGGAATGAATTGACTTCAAATCAAGGGTGACATCTATTCAGTGTAATTACTTTCCAATATTGTCACAGTGAGCCAGTGAGCCAGTCTATTGCACAATTGTCCATAAGACAAAATGTCATCCTTAATTATGTGGTGTAACAAATAAAGCAATCGGGACAAATTAATATCATAAGATGAACTGTTAAAATGTAAAAAAGTTTTGCTTTTGCCCCCCTAGCTGCTTTTAGTAATCGCTTGAGATATACATTAGCAGCCATTCACCAGTGAGATTATAACCCTCTGCTGCTAAATTCCTGCATATTTTCTTTCAATATGCTACATTCATTGGGAACACATTACCTTAATTTCTCCCATGTTTCTTCACCATACTTTTCAACCACCAATGACTTCAGGCACGTATTTATAAATCCATACTGCAAAAGCAAATATATGAACATGGAAAGGATGTACTGATTTTTAAAATGCAGTCCAAACATACCATTTTATTGTACTTAAGATTCCACTGCTAATTTTACATTGCAAAAGAGAAAGTACCGGTGGTTGACAATCATTACATCTTTCGGTAAAAAGCGTAACCTTTTGCTCAGCATTTTGGACGTGTTGAGGAAAACAGCGCTAACGTTTCCCCCCCCCCGTTTTGCAGACGGAGGCTTGGAAAGGGGAGGTCCAGCACCCGCCGCGCCAGGCGCGCAGCGCGGCCCCGCGCAGGGCCGGGCGGGGGGCGCCGCTTTGCCCGCGGCCCCCGTTTTCTCGGT
>NW_020450085.1:3441974-3464900 GCF_003343035.1 Apteryx rowi | reverse complement strand
GCCGCGCTCCCCGCGCTCCCCGCGGTGCTGCGCGGCCCCCCCGCCGCCGCCCCAGCCCCAGCGCCGGGTTTCACAGGAGACCGGATTTCAGTAACGTGTGTTTTAGCAGTTCCTTTCCCCTGCCCCATCGCTTGCGAGAATGTATTTTTTTTCTTTAATTGATGGTAGCGCGGATGTTCAAAGCGATGCCAGCAAGCTTATCTGGAGATCGCGTAGCTTCCTAATTGCATTTCCCAGCTGCTGGATGCCGCACGGTGCAGCCTGGCCAGACATTAATAGTGTGTCCATGCTGGACACTGCACAGTGCATCCAGACTGGACACTGTGTGGTGCGGCCAGGCTGCACAGTGCATCCTGGCTGCACATTGCATGGTGCGTCCGGACTGGACGCCACGCGGTGCACCCAGGCTGCACATTGCATGGTGCATCCGGACTGGACGCCACACGGTGCATCCAGGCTGCACATTGCACGGTGCATCTGGGCTGGACACCACGTGGTGCATCCGGGCTGGACACCACATGGTGTGGCCAGACTTGCCCCATCCCAACCACCAGCCTTGCTAGGGACATGGCTGTGGACAGCAGCTGGGAGAACAATGAGAGGGGAGGGCCTCTTTTTCCAGGACTTTCTCAAAATGGCTCTTAGTGGACTAGGAATAGTAACGGTGCAATCAACAACTGCGATTGCCTAAGGAGGTGAGATTTGTAGGTAGAAGTAATATCTTTTGTTAGGCTGATTGATACTGCTGAAAAATACCTTGCTGCGCTAGGCCTGATGAGAGCAGGTGATCCGAGGAGCTCAGACACAGCTGGTCAGTCTGTGTCTGCAGCCGTCTAGCCCGTCTAGGAGGAAAGGACAGCAGTGGCCATGTTAGCAGCAATGTTGTTGAAACATTGATTAGATGCAATGTTTAGATGCAATGAATCCATGAGTTTTTTAGTACCCAGCAGAATTACGTTAGCTCCTAAGTTTATTTTTCAAAGAATGTTTTGCAGTTCACTTTTGAGGATGAATCCTGAAAAGTTAAGAGAGAGAGAATCTGGTTTGTGAACTCCGCTGATGAAGATGAGTTTCTGCTCTTTGTCAGTCAGACGCGTGCAGACATCCCTGCTGGCAGCGAATGCTCCGCTCCACCCGTGCCACTCCTCTTCCCTGGCGCGTGGGCTGACGTACGTTATGGGGAGCAGGTGATTTGGAGGGCTCTAGCTCAGTGGACTTTGCTCGTGCTGCGAGCAGCCCCAGAGACTGCGCAGTCCCCTTCACGCGCGGCACGCTGCCTGCAGACACGTGCGGGAGCGTTCGGGGATGCTGGCAGTCGTGCCCCAGCAGAGGCAGCGCTGGCTTTGCCCGTTGCAGCTTTCCTGCCAGCCCTGTGGAGGCAGCGGCCGGTGTCCTACGGTCCCACTGCCTTCCCCTTGGTGCTCCGGAGCCCTTTGCTGCTCCGCGTGCCTCAGGGACTCGCACGTGACCTCACTGGTGGGTTAACCAGCTCTTTTCTCAAAAGCAGGCTCCTTGGTCAAACACTGTTGGGGGTCTGATTAGGAAAGGAGAAATAATTGGTGTGTGTACACTGAGCATATCGCTGTAGCTACACCAGTTTAGCATTCACCTGGTGGAACTACTCATGTAAAATCCTCTGTATTTCCTGAACCAAATTGAATATTTATTTAAATGCAATTCTGTAACGGCTAACGTGACCCAGCGTAGCAGGTGAATCTGCTGTTAGTTTGCTGTCCATACCGCGATCGCTGCAACCATCGTTACACGCGTCTGCAGCTTTGGCACAGCTGCAGCCCCCTGGATGTGCCCAGGCAATTCGGCACCAACCGTAGCAGAGCGGCGCAGCCATTTTGCAGCTTCTCGGAGTATAAAACAGCTGCCATTTGCCCACGGGCGCTGGGAACCTGGGAAAGGACCAGCCGAGTCTTTAGTACCGTCGTTCAAGGGCGTTGAGCTGGCAAACATGGTGAAGCCCCTCTCCCGTCCTCCCGTCGCTTGCTCTGTGCAGCAGCTCAGTTTCGAGACGAAGCCCGGGCGGCTCGAACGCAGCCGGGCGGTTGCTCCGAGGCAGGAGCAGCGCAACGCCGTCTGCGGGGCTGCAGCCCCGTGCGGGCAGCTGGGCCCCGGCACAGCTCGTGCCACGTACAGGCGCGAGGTGCCACGGTACAGCCTGCCCTCCGCAGCCCCGCGCAGCCGCCACGCTCGCCCCACGCGGGGACACCTTGCGGGAGCTGCTCGCAGCCCCGCGGCCCGGAGCGCCCGAGTTCGCCCTGCTTTTCTGCCTCTCGTGATCAGGAGCTGCTTTTGGCACAGGTGCGCACAGCCCCTTCAGAAGGGTGACGGTGATACTATTTTCATTACCTTAAAAATGAGCATATAAATTACACAGCCAGACTGACTATTCAACAACACCTACGAAGTCACTAAAAATAATGGGGTTTTGAGTTCATGGCTGTCATTGCCATCAATACAAATGTAACTTACTATGCGCTACCACTCTGATTTTTGTGCAGATTTTACCCACGTAAGCCTGCTGTTGATATGAATGCAAATAATTTGACATTAGAAATGATGAATTAGGAAGCTAAAATTAAAGAAAATAGAATAATGAATAAATGTGACATCATCTAAGAACTGTATATTTTTGCTTATCACTATATATATATAAGAATACTGATTTTAGGTTTAGAAATCATGAATTACTGGAGAGATCTGGAAATGAAGTGCTTTAGTATCTTTTATTTTTCTTATTGATTGCATGACACAAATAAAAAATCTAATGATTTTTAGTAGCAAAGATAAGCAACTGTCAAAAAAGTTTGGAGATGCAATTTAGAAAAGCTATCCAAAAGTCAAATTAATATCTGTAGACTAAAAACCATGGTCCACAAGGACATTTAGACTGGAGTGAATTTATCATTATCAGTCTAGGCCTTCGCTTGGTTAGTGAATTGATTCTACTATTTTTCAGGGCTATTTGTCATTATTAGTTTAGATTAGATAAAGAATTTTCAAATCAGGATTGTTTGCAAGCAGGTCATTGGACTGCTTGCCCTTCGCAATCCGTTGTCCACGATGTGTCCTCGGTCCCCTTCGTCATCTCTGGCTGGATAACAGAAGCCTTCTAAGAAAGAGAACAGAAGGCAAGACAGAAAATTTAGAATACGCTTAAATCACGCTTCCGGTGTGATTCTTTTTTCTTTTTCCCTTGGCACAATGTAATCAGTGCTACCATTCATAAAATTTTGGCGATCAGCAGTTATTTCCATGTGTAACTGTCACTCCTTAATAAGAGGCAGAGCACCCTACATGTTTCTGTATCTCAGCGCACTGTGTGTAAAATGAAGATAACGCTACTCCCTTTCTCAGTCTGTCCGCCTGCTTCGGTGCCTGTGATTAGAGCCTCTCCTGGCACAGTGCAGTCAGTTGTCTGTGCTGAGCACATGCTGGCCCACCACAGTGGCCTGAGAGTCAAGCAAGAGCCACCTTCCATGGGGGCTGCAGAGCTGGTCTAGTTTTGGTATGTGAAGGAGAGGTTGGAGCAAGATGTCTTTGGTTTCAGAGGGTTTTTTTTGCATTGCAGAAGGATAGAGTGAATGGAGAGAGATAATTTGGGACAGAACTGGACTGCTATTTTCCTGGTCTCTAGCCTATGAGACTGAGCCTTGTTGTGAAAGCAGAAGATACCTTCAGCTGAAGTATGTTTGGAAAGTCCTCAGTGGTCTTCACCTATGAATAGCTTTTCCTTCTTCCCAAAACCAGCTCAGTGCCCAGGCCTGATGCTGGGCTGAGGACTGAGTCAGCTACTGATCATGTGTATCTGTCCTTCAGGAATTGCTAAAAGTGATGCCCCTGAGAGCAGAATAGCAGCCAAGTATTGTACTGCTAATTCTGAAAGAGTCTACAACCTTCCCAGAAATTTGTGAGCAAATTATCTATCTACCTCATATTTCTTCTGCCTTTATGTTGAAGGATCCATAAATTTGGAAAGGGGGTGTTGTGGCCTTGCCAAAAAGATATTCATCCATGCCCATCAAAAACAATTATATTGAGCCAATTTCTCCTGGCCTTTTGTTGTACTTGTACCTTGCTGGTAGTAAACAGCATCCTTGAACTCTAGGTGGTTCAGCAAAATAGATGGGCTATCTGCAAGAATTTATTCACACATTTTCAAATAGAGGAGAAGTGAAAATAGGCAATACAGCAATTCATAACTTCTGGTTACAGCCTTGGAGAATGCAGTTGTAGATTTGCAGTCTGTGCATGTAAGGACATACTCCTTTTTGCGTCTTTTTCCTTCTGTTGTGGGATTATTAGCAGCAATGAAAAGCCATATGTTAGTTGCCATGGTGTAGGGACTGCTCCCCGTAACACTTAGCCGTCTGAGCAGATCACATTCTGAACATTTCAGTCTGGAGCCCAAAATACTGTAGCAGTAACAGAATACTTTCTCCAAGTGGTTGCCAGCAACCTCTCCTACCGAAGACCCCTAGTACACAGTCCTTTTTAGTACACTTGCTTTAAACGTAACCTCACATCCCATGTTCAGATATCATATGTTCACATTTGTCTTGAATTAGCATGCACTGTGACTTTTTAGAAACTTGAAGAGGAAAAAGAAAATCTGTCCCTTTACTGAAGGAAACCGAAAAGGAAGTTTTATATATGTGTATTGGTAGGCTTCCAGGCCTTCATGCTACCAAACCATGAAGACAGCTGATGGAGAATCTAGATTATGAATAAAAATAAACACAGAAGATGCACTGCCCTGCATAGTTTGGATGGCTGCAATTTTTGAAATATATATTTAAAAACCCCAACAGTTACATTTGAATTCTTATTAAAGACCCTGGGCAGAATTTAGCTGTCATGAATGTAGACTTACTCAACTTCAACAAAATTGTACTAGTTCAGGCTTTATACTCAAGAAGGCTCTCAAAAACTGAACTTCCTCTGGTTAACTGTTAAACTGCGGAGGAAATGGAAGACTGCATCAATAGCATTTAAATCAGCTTTGCAAAACTGTCAGGCAAAGTAACCAGCTCAGGTCCAAAAATCTATTCACAAGTGCCCTTTACCACACTGAAGGGGAGAGAATTTAAGAAATGAATGATTTGTTCACAGAGCCGGATAGCCTTTGGCATCGTTCCCTTTCCCTCGTCTTTCCATGTACACTGCCTGTGTAGCTAATCTCTTCCTGTGCATGAATTGCTCTGGGCTCCCTCGGCATTTCCCTTCCTCAGCGTTATTCCCTTCCGAGCTGGGGAAATGAGAACTGCATCAATGACAATATGCATAATGCAAAGGAGACACAAACCCTGCGTGCACATTTGCTGCATGAAACAACTGATTCGAAGCCCTCATGTTTGTTCCTCTGGAGATTTTCTTTGGAGCTTGTCTCTCATATCACTATTTGCAATCAAACAGGTAATATCCAAAATCTGTATTTTCTAGATAGAAAATAACTCATTGCTTGTATTTCGGCCTCTGATTGCTGGTTAATGAGATTTATTCCAGCTTCAACATCACTGCAACAAGCTACAAAGACTCATTTGTCTTGACTGCCTGGGCTAGATTCATTTCTGGTGTAATCACAGACAGCACAGTTATCCGGGAGACTGGCAGAATGAGGTAAAGAATAACACAAAAGATGTGTAAAAAACCCTAAGCCTCATCAAGCTACCTTTGGTGCTGTGGCATTACATTTGTGTTGTTCTCAAAGCCATGTAGTTTGAACATATTAGCATATGAAGATGTTTAATTACTTTCTGAGTTGTTCTTCCGGAACAGGAACTACAACATTTAAGGAACTTGTGTCAAATGATGGAATATTTAATACTAGCCCACACAGGCTGTGCTGATAAACAAGCTTGTATTTGAGGGGCGTGCAGTATACTTCTCTTCTATCCCACTAGCTAACCTTCCCTGGGCTTTGAAAAGAGGGCCTTGATGTCACCCGTAACCCGGTATGTAATTCAAGAAATCTCAGGGTCATAGTTCAAGAACTCAGAGTGATTTTACAGCACATCCCCAATAATGTTAAATCAACAATAACTAGTAAATGCTGACACTAGCTTTATTTGGCCTTAATATTGTTAGAAATTGCTGCTTTACTTTTGGAAATGATAATCCAGCTAGCCTCCCTTGTGGCATATTAAATATCTGTGGGTTTTGTTCTTACAAGAGGGACTCAGGTTTCTTTTGGCTTGGGTCTTAATTACACCTGTAACAGCTAAATTGCAAATCTTTAATGAATCACATTCATATAATAAGAAGTTGATGTTTTCACTTTCCTCTCGGCCGAGTTCTCCCATGTGCTGCGTTGCACCCAGCCACATTTCAAATCAGATGCCTCCTGCTCCCAGCAAGTGCTCGCCTTGGCTGCCGTTCCCCTCTGCACCGGCTTTCACCACCCTCCCTGGGCACTGGCAACCTAACACGCAGCTTCCTTGCTGTTTTGTCTCCTCCGGTAATATTTTGCAGTAATATTAATTATACAATGTACCTAGGTTTCTTGTACTACCACCAACAATATATGTTTACTCTGACTTTCCTTGTTTGAATTGAATTTGTAAGCTATATCTTGTGCAGTATATTTGACTGAAAAATACTTGGATCCATTCTGTGAAAAGGTGAAGTTGAACATCCCTTTCTATAGACAGCAATGAGCTGTTTTACAGCTTTACGAGGGGCACAAGCACAGCACTGTTTCAGTCCTCAGAGGACTACAGCTCCCATGAACCCCAAGAAGAATTGGACCTAAGCTGTGGCAGTGATGCACTTTGGGAAAGGGGAGGTATACAAAGGGTTTGGATTGCTTAAGTAAGGGAGAGTTTAAAGTAAATAGGGAGTGGTAAGCTCTCCTGGAAAATCTGGGTGGAAATCTGTGATGATAATATGAGAGAGGTTGCAGAGAGTAAAGGCTGAGGAGCTCTAAGGAAACTCTGTAGATTTGTAAAGCCTTGAAGTAGAAAAGCTATCAAGTTTTTAAATGTTGAAGCAAGGATGGCTAAAGAGTTAGAAGAAGGTTCTGGAGAGGAAAATTAGATACTAGTAAAGTGAAAAGAAATGCTGTGGGAAAAGGAAGATATAGAAAAAAGATGAAGTGCTTGCCTCCTTGTCCAGTGCATGCCAGTGGGTCTTCAGAAGCATGACGGGATGGAGACTCCAATTCCTCCTGTAAAGGAAAAAATGCCGTGACCAAGAGTGAGGGAGGCAAGGGGTGCTGGTCCGTTGTTAGAGCGGGTCTGCTTGTTGTACTAGGCTGTGCAAGGGTAGAGGCTTAACTGGAGAATTAAAGTGCCTTGCTTATCTCTGGTGGGTTGAGGTGGCAGGATCAGAAACTCAGGCACAGCCCTGCCTGACAGCAAGGGTTACGAGGCACTATAACCTAGCCTCGTGTTGCCTGTGTCTCCACCTGCAACTGTAATCTCCTTTCTGATCTCTCCCTTTTGAAACGGGAGGTGTTGGCAATGATCTAACCAGCACCTGACTCGCCAGCCACTTGTCTGTGGTGGGCAGGGAAGGCAGCAGCTCTCGTGGGAGACATGGGAGTGGTGTCGCGTTGGTTGGTCCTATTAGAGGATAACCCAAAAACCTGCGTGGTTTTCCTTTCACCCCCAAAACAGATCTGCATCCAGTTGATGAACAGATATGAAAAGTGCAGCCTGGACGATACGTGGAGAAGAGGAGCTAAACTCTACACTACCAGGAAAACAAGGGGAACATAATTCCTCTGATTCACCTTCTGAAGTTTATTGTTTTCCTTGTGTATCTTTATACAATGAACTTGTATTGCAATGCAGGAAGGTCCTTCCTCTGACAAATCATAACAATGTGGCCAAAATAGCTATCATTAGATGCTTAAAAAGGGTCACCTAAAAATTCAGATGTTGATCTGACTTCTGCTGTTGCTGATTGTAGTAATCCTCAGTAACAGAAGACACTTTTTCATATGGAAAAAAAATGTTAGTAGTCTAGGCTACCTACTGAAAATGCTCTGCCGCGTTTTGTTCCTTTTAGGATGTATTGCATCTGTCCAGTAACCCTTGCAAGTTAATTCAGTGAACCAAAACAGTCTTTGTTCTGGTTTAGGATTTGTGCATGGTTTTGCATTATTTGAATGGTAGATATAATCTATAAAAACTGAGACTGAGGTTTTAATATTTAAGGTAGTACTAGCAGTACTATATATATTTAAGATTTCCAGCAATTCCCCTTGAGACTGATTTTTCCTCCGATAATTAGTTTTGCCAAACCCAATGTCTTCCATCCACAATTTGGCATTCTGATGTGAGCAAAAAAGGCTCTATAAAGTCTCTCTTTGAACAAAGCTAGGAAATGGACAACTTTCTTTTATTTTAAGATGAATTATTTTGTTTAATTGAAAGGCTCCAGTTCTCCCAGTTTGGAATAAGAGCTTAAATATGTGCCCCTCTCTACTATGCCTGAGCTAGTTCTACCCCAGCTGTATGTAGCAGCTTACTTGTAGCAACCACGAACTTGACAAGGGCTGTAAAACTTGTCCAAGAAGCAGGATAAATGTCCTGTGCTGAGCTCTAGGCTGCTCGTAGGATCAGAACTGGGCAGTTAAGTGTGTCCCATGCTTCGGTGTAGATTTGTCATACACTTGGAAACTGGCATTGTCCTAACGTTGGACGTAGTAGAAATCTGCCCAAGTCTGGACAGGTCATCAGCCTTTACAAAAATTGTTTGTAATTACAGCTAACCCCTTAGTGCTGTGTGCATGCCAGCTTTGTTTCTCATTCCTGACCATGACTGCGCAGGCGCCTTTCATGTTGAAAGCGAGGAAAATCTACGTCCCGTTTTTTCAGGAGGGAGGGGAAAGGAGCTAGGGTGAGAGACGTGGCCATGGAATTAGTGAGGTGGGATGAGGTGGACAGGCAAATGCGTAAAACAGGAAATACACTGTAATACAAATTATATTTCAGAGGTACAATGCTGACTTTGGCTGTTTGGAATAACATGGAGACAGCAAACTCCCTGTAGTTTGTTTGTGTGCGTGTAACTGTTTCAGAACGGGCAGGCTCTTGCTTCTGCTTGAGTAATTTGTCCCTTTTGCTGCATCCAAAGCAGTGCCTGTAGCCCCTCAAGGAGAGTGCCATGGCTGCGCGCGCTCGCTTGTTCCTTGTTTGCCTGGCTTCCTCTTTTCTTCTCTCCCTTCTTTTTCCTGCTCTGAGAGAACAGCCTTCTGGGAGGGGGGACGCCTAACACTTACGAAGCACAGCAATGCAAACAAGCCAGCTCCAAAGGAACCTTGAGTGGGAAAATCTGCGCGACAGCCTGGCATGTCACGGTGCACGTTATGTGCAAACTGCGGGAAAACACTGCCGGGCCTGGCAAGGAGACCGAAGGACCAGGCATCCTTACAGTGCTTTACCAGTAGCAGCGTTTGTTAGAAATACATTAAAACTAACTTGTTAATTAGCATTAAAGTCCTCATTTATTTCTAACTGATGGGTCCTGTACATTGTATAAACATCAGTTATTGCAGTACCACCTCTTCAAAGCATTGTACAAGTGATATTTGTAATGCAGGTGAGTGACATTATTCACATTTTCCAAAAGGAAAATGGAAATGCAATGGGATATAGGGAAGATGATCCAGCATATAACTCCAGAGTTCTTAGTCATCAGACCTATATTCTGGACTTTGTTTTTTAGCTGAAACAAACAAATACAGGTTTAAAACCGGAGAGATTCGAGTTTATAACTGAGAAACAGAGCCATTAAGCAGCTAATTGAAAGGAGGCTAGCTCTGACTTGTGCAGCTGTTCTGTCCCAACAGCTTGTCTGATGGTGTAATACCTTAAAAACAATAGTAATCCTGCTGTCCAGTAACATGTATRGGCTAGCTATTGTAATCTTAACTACAGCTGAAAACAAAAAGGCAGTAAGGAGTAGCACAGGTAATGCCAACCCCAATCTACAGCAACAACTCTTTCAAAGTTGCTCTTTTAAAGGATTGCCTCTTCGGATGACAAATTCTTAAGTTATATTGGCTTCCATTGGTTACAGACTTTCTTTTGCTGCTCCCAAGCCAGCAGGTCCTTTCCTCCTTTTGGCCGTGTGGCAGCGTGCCGTCACCAGCAATCATAGCGCCGTTTCATGCATGGAACGTGCTGGGGCTCCTGGGGTAATGGCTTCACACCTTCTCTAACCTCACCTTTAAGTATAGCCTCTTCATTTAACAAAAGATATCAATGCCCACTTCCAAAACTTAAGGTGAGAGAACTGTTAACCAAATAATAAATATTAGGCTACTTTTTGAGGCCATTTTTTTTTTTATATAGCCTTATATAGTCTAATATCCTTAGTTCCATAGCTCAGTTCCTGCACTCTGGGGATAAGAGATGGGAACAGCAATGGAATATTCTGATGCCAAAACATCTCCTGTTCCTGCATAGCAAGATGGCTCCTGGAATTGTGCAGGATGCCCTAGTGTTGTGCTGTTCTGACAAGGACGTTTTTTAATAGATAACTATCTGGAGAAACTGTCCCACATGCAGAGGGTTGTTCAAAGGACCACTCCATCTTCTTGTGCATTGCATATATTTCCTTGTACAATGCTTTAACAAAGGGAAAATGATGTAGAGCTGTTTGAGCAGCTATCCAGCACCAGCAAACTTTGCTGTCAAAGTAATAGTGAAGAATCTTTCAAATCTGTATGTGTCACCAAAATATAATTAAGGTGCAGGATTACCCAACAGAGTTCTTGATTCATAGAGCTAGTACTGATGAGCACCAGAAAAGTAATAAATTTTATTGGGTAATCTGCGTCTGTGAATGCACAATCCCTCAAGCCAAGGCATTCTTGTAGGCCTGAGAAATCCTTGAATAACAATTTCTGCCCTTGCCACAAGTCTTCATTAAAACGCAGAGCATTTTGCCCATAACATAATACCAAGGAGAAATGACTGTGAGTAAAATCCTGCCCTAATGGTCAAATTCCTATCAACTTAAACTAAACACCCTTTTCCCTTCTGCCTGCAGGAACGAGACCATGGATGAAGCTCCTGTGAGCAATGACTATAATCAAGCAATATGCACATCTGACAGCTCAGCACAGGCTCTCCACCTGCAGCACCTGGGCTCCAGTGGATTTCGTGTCTAAGACCTGAAAGGCATATTAAGTTTTAATTGCAGGTTTAAGTTTCAAGTTCAAAAGGCCTCCATAAGATGTGTGTCCGTAATATGTATGCCATTATGAATGATGAGGTAGGACTTAAGCTGCATGTTGCTGTTAAACAAAGTGAAACTCTCTACATATACATATACACATATATATTTAAGAAAAACGTGGCACAAATGATGACCGTACAGCAGTGAGAGCATGCTGCCTTGCTTAGGGTCGTATTTAGCGCTTTGACAGTTCTAGAGAGCTCGATCTTTGGGACAGCTGCACGCAGGAGGGGCAAATAACAGAAGTTTGTGAGAAGAGTTTTGAACATCCTAAAAATCATTTTGTAAGCTAATGCTGACACATGTAAAGAGTTTGGTAGTTATGTAAAGGGCTGATCAGTATGGTGTGGATTTCTATGCAGGGAAGTTTGGCTTGGATTTTTTTTTTGGTGATGAGTATTTAGGAAAAAAAGGAAAAGTGGAATGAGAGGCGAAGAGAGAGAGTTTTGATGGTTCAGGCTCTAGTGAGTTATGACTAGAAAATCTTGGATGTCTTGATGGTAAATAACATGTCTTTATTGTCTTCATTAACTTTTCTAAGACAGGAGCTGAAACTTCTGTCTGAGGAGAATCTTACCAACTAAATTGGATTTATATGTCTTAAAATGGGTTGGGTATATTCTGCCGGTGGTCAGAGTTTTCCGAATGTCTGAGGTGCTTTCTGAACAAGCTGCTGGAAAGGGCTCAGAGGATGGTGTTTATGGTTTGTTTTTCTCCCTGTTGTTGAGATCTTGTTCTGTTGTTGACATATGAAAGACATCTATCTCATTTTGCACATAGAGACCCATAGTAATAACAGTATTGACAACAGCCCTTGTACCAGAAGAAAGGAGGCAGACTTCCTCTCCGCCACCTTCCCTGCACTGACTTTGTAATAGGAAACAAGCAACTACAAGAGCAAATTGATTGCAAGGTCTGAGCATCTGCTCGCCATTGGCAGTGGGCACAGGGCATAAACACCATGTCAGATGCATACAGCACACTCCTTTGCCCAGTGTAACAGGACTGAATGCTGAAGCATAAAAATGCACAAGTATGAAGATTTAGAGAGCCAGTGGATCAGCATGTCCTCCTGCCAAATTTGGAAACAAATCATTTTCTAGTATAAGCTTATGAACCATCCTATAATGTTTAATAGGAGAGTCATAGAATCATAAAATGTGGTTCATTTTCCATCTGGAAAGAATAGCATCCATTTCACTATACAGATTTTCAGCTATTTAGCCCTCTTCAAAACATACTGGCTTCCTAGTGAGTTTTCTAGGAGTTTGGCAGAAGGTATGCAGAGCCTGACGTTGATGTTCATCTCTCTTTCTGGATGCTTTCCTACCAATACTAAAAAGAGACTTTGAAATATTATAGCATTTCTTCTCATAGGCATCTATATGTGTTTTCTTGTGTATAGCTACCACACGTCACTCTTCATGTAGCCCGGTATTTTATTTTAGCGGGGCCCTAGTGTACATGTTAAGTAACAGCACGCTTCCTGTATATGATGTATCAGCTATATGTTACACAAAACTTCAACAAATATCTCACTTTTAATCATTTCTCTCCCATTCAGAAGTGAGTTGGTTTATTTGTTTATTTTGTTTATATATTTGTCCACAGTGCTTGTAATATGTTATTAAGGGCAATAAAAATATGTGAATAAGGGCTTTTTCTGAAGTCAGACTGTACAAATCCAAAGATTAAAAAAAAGAAAAAAATCCAAGCCACTCTCCCTGAGTGAAAATCTACAGTAAAATAATCAGCCTTTTAACTGAGTGTGAAATTCTTTCTTTAGCCATATTTCTCTAAAGGCAACCAGGCCAGCATTAGCCTGATTGATGGGGCTTGTGAAATGATCTTTAGGACTTTCCACTCTGATCAAAAACTTTCCTAACTCCTAATATTCCAGCTGGCCCAGAGATGGAGAGAGGATGTCTTCATAGGTCTTTGGGAAGCGTTCAGAAATGCAGTCTTTCTTTTAGTTATGTAAGTGTATATAAATCTTTGGTACCTTTCCAGCCACTCACTTAAACTTGACTATGTATTGAGCACTAGTTGTGAAAGAAATATACATCTCTCTTTAAAGCCAACTAGAAAAGGATTTTTGTTTGTTTAATTTAGAAGCTGGCATTCTGCCCCATACTTTTCTAGTTGTTAATAGCAGGCAATTTCAAACTGTCAGGTCCTGAGAACCGCTACAGGCAGTGAATACACAAGAGGGAAGGATTTACACCTTTCCATTCAGCTGACATGGCCTAATTTGGCAGGAAAAAGTCACTGGCATTCCTGGCTTTAAGAAATTCACAAAGCAAGCGAGGTTTGCTGGGCTATTATCCGATGGCCAGGAGTAGCTAAACTTCGATAGCATTTCAACAACAAAATGGATTAAACAGAGCGAGAATTGCTCCTATTATTTCCAAAAAAACCTTGGGATCATCTTAGAACTTATTTGCTTTTATTTTCCTGAGCGGCCTGGTACTAGAGACAGAGTTTCCACTTAACATTCAACCTACATGTTTTTCATTAATGCAAATTTATTAAATTCCTGTTCTGCTAAGATGCCCATTTGATTTAAAATAAAATTGGAAATTTTGAGGAGGAGACTTCTTGAATGTCTTTAGCTAAGGTGAATTCAAACTCTGGTAAGTTAATTAAGAGTCTTCTTAATGGCAGTTGGCTTGAAGGCAAGTTCACGAAAGGACGCTGATCTTTTCTCAGGGAACTCTGGGCATCTCGGCCCAAAGTGATGTCCTAAAAGACAAAAGGGGAAAAAAAGGAAGCCCTGCTCTGTAGCTGTGTGCTTCTGGGAGGCGCTGGGCGCCACGCTCTGCTTCTGGACATGCTCAGAAATACATCGGCTGGAGACCTGGCGAAGAGCCACGTACGTGAGCCCGGTCTGGACGGYGCAGACTAGAGACCAGCCACAGGGCTGGCAAATTCGGAGACGCTCTGGCAGGACTCGGCTTCTCCTCGGGGCAGCCGCTGCTGTTTTGTGTGGAAATGTGGCTCTGCAGAAGAGCACGCGGCCCTTCCTGCCCATCGTGCACCAACCCGCGTGCTGGGAAGTGGCAACCCTGCTTGGGCGACGGGAGTTCAGTGCCAGGGTGCCCTCGGCGGTGGGCATGCGCGGCTCCAGGGCAGCTCTCCCGCGCTCCCTCCTGCCGACGGGCTAAGCGCCACGCGGCGTGGAGTCTTGCCCAGGTTTTAGATATCCTGGATGCAAACAAAAATTGCAAAAAATGAAATTGTTAACATTTTAAAAATGCCAAAATATTATGATTGTTTTGTAATTTTTTACCACTTCTCTGTTTTTTATACTAAGGTCCTGAAACCAGCAGAAAGCAATGAAGCAGTCTGTATAACTGAATCTGCATTGTTGGTCAAAAAGGGTTTCTGTAACTGTTGTAACGTCTGAATTAGATGAACCAGAGAAGCAGGAGAAGGAGAGTATAAGTAAGTAATTTGCAGGACTGTGTATTCCTCAGTTCCCAGCTAGACATGGCAGGTTTGTATTGAACAGAAAAGAAGAAAATCATATTCCAGAAATAATTATTTTTGTCTGTATTAAATTACTAGTAGTATTCTCTCTCCATACTAAAATAGAAGTATAGTACAGATTCACATTTTCTTTATACTAATGTCAAATATGTTGCTTGTTCAAATTAAGGAATATCATGGATACGCACAATAAAAATAAATTTTGAGAGTGCTAAGGGCAATGTAACTCATTTGGGAATGTTTTTTGGCTTATGCTATATAGGTAGAATCTGCAGACTCTAAAAGCATTTCAAATTGAAGTAGTGATTTTAATAGTCACATGAATAAAACATCCCCTAGACAGGTAACTGGAGCCAAATAAGCCTTGAGATCTGGCCACTACAGATTTTAATCCCTAGAAAGAATTTGGGTCAGAAAGAAACACTAAGAAATGTGGTTGTATCACCTGGAAAAGCTGTTGTTATTTGTTCAAATACTTTCTTTCATCAGCACAGCTGGCATGTATAAATTATACTACAAACAGTGAACTTTAGTTAATATACACTGCATCTATATTAGGAAGATTTAGCCCTACAACTGATACTCCCATGATGGTAAAATGGTCTAGTGTAGATACAGATTTTTGTTCTAGTGTATGTAACTCTTCATCCTTTTATGATTTTTTTTTTCCTGCCCTTTGCCTTTTAATGTCTTGAGAAACTTTAGCAATTTCAGCCTTTAAACAGCTGTCAACTCAGAAGGTTGGGTCCAATGCAAAAAGTGATCTTTTAACAGATTTTGTACCATGATAACAAATTTATATGAGATTCTTTTTTAAAACAAAAGTCTGAAGGATAGTTGTGATTTTCATGGACCTTTTTCACATCTGTATGCAGAACTAAAAAAATAAAAAGGACAGTTGTACTATGCAACATGCTTAAATACTTACTGGTCATGCACAATTATCCACTTTGCAAACACCTCAGACTGTTGAAAGTCTTGCTGCCTCTGCCTCCAGTTTTGCATTTTCACCACAGCCAAGAGTCGCCTCCTGCACAACTCTGCCAAAACAAATGTGTCAGGAGAACGAACGCACACTACTCAGCTTCAGGCACGTTCAGCTGGATTAGTTCAACTAGCTGACAAAGATGGGCTTGCACTAACCAGCACGCTTTGTCTGTAGTAGCACCATCTCGACCCATGGAGCTGCAGGAAGAGCCATGAGCGTCTGGGAATAGCCATGCCAGACGCCTGCCATCCTCGCCTGCACAGCCGGGTCTGGAACAGGACGGTTACTGACAGCCTCTGAAACAGTGAGTATATTCTGAGCCACGGTCACGTGGGCATTGCAGAGATGGTTTTGTGGCATTTGAAAATGTCCATGCCCATGCACAAACTGGAAATTACCCACTTCCTGGTACAGCTCCGATGTCGGGATAAATCACCTGGGCACTCCTCATCTGCTCCAGTGCAAAGGCAGCAGGGTTAGTAAGCAGAAGTTATCTGAGCTTACCCAGCTGACTTTGCCCTGCAAAGAACGAGGAATTTTTTTATACAGTCTTGTCTATTATGCAACAGGGCTGACTGTACAGCCGCTGGGGAGTGATGTCAAACAGCTGGATGTCAATCACCTCTTAAACTGGCACAGCTGCTTCTCCAGTAAATACCTGACCCCGGCCTAAAGATTAGCCACTTTGCTACTCAAGGCTTTTGTTGTATTTATCTTTCTTTCTATGGCAGTAAAAAGGATCTGGAAAGTATGCAAACTACATCTGACTAGAGGCTTCTCCTGTGCAGAAGTAACTTTGTAAACGATGCATATATTTTAGGAGGAGGAAATTCCCATGAGGGAAAGCTAGACCCTTTGCCTGAATGTGAAATGGCCACAAACATACAGGCATTTAAGTATGCATGCCGACTAATTCTCTGTCACTTAACTTATGTGAAATGTCAAAATAGCTGGGGCATGAAAGCCAAAAACAGCCACAAATGAAGTAATTTCTGGTGAGTGTAACTGTGAAAACTGTGAAGCATGTTTTTCTCTCAACTTTCAAAGCAAATTCCCTCAGCTCCAAAGAAACTGAGTTGGCACTGAAAAACTAGCTCTCCTAAGACCAAAAATGTACTGACCATCCCAGAGCACGTATTCCCAGCCTGTACCATGTGTAGCACAGCAAAGCAGCAGGCGAATGCTAATAGGCGAGTGTCTTCCTGTTGGCATTGCTGCTGCTGAGTAGCTCAATAAATGGGGGGGCTTCTGTGGAAGAAAGGGGCATTAGCTAGTCCTGACAAAACTCAGCCTCTTTGGACTATGAATTACTGTTTAGAAAGCTATTGAGCTTCATTTGAAAGGGTAAATAATGAAGGAACTGTCACCTCTTTAGGTAGTTTTAAATAATCACCTTCAGTGTTACTTGTTCCTAATTTTGCTTCACCTTCCAAACATTTTGTCTAGCTGTGACTTTTCCTACTTAAGTGTAGGTACTTTATACACCAAGATTAAGTCACCCCTAACCTTTTGGTGTGTTTGTATAGTATGATTTTAAAAACTGATTGAGTTTTTTGAGTCTTTAAAACTTAAAAATGATTTATGTAGTACTGCTGCAAACTTTTGAATTTCGCTTGGCTTTGTGCACAGTATTTTCTTCCTCAGTTTGCAATAGAAACTTTTTTTTTCTGAAAAGTTGCCGTGTTTTGAAGTGTCTGCCCCTTTCAGGCTATCTTGTGACACATTGCATACACAGTTGTTTGCCTCTAAGAGCAGATTTTCATTATGTGGTAGGAAAAATTTCTGAACCTGAACCATTCGTTGTACCGCACGGTTGCAGCTTTCATTGTTGTTTGCAACTGATGTAACGTGGCTTTTTTTTTTTTTTGTAAATCTTGCACAGAAGACTTGCTCTGAGCAACCTTGTATCACACTACTGAAAGCCTGTAGAAACTCTCTGCTTGACACTGAGGCTGTGGTCTCACAGCTAGAAAATGGGGCTGTAACATAAGAGTCTATCGTTTCTCAGTGTGATAGCTTCCTCTTTTATGGTGGTAGTAGTGTAGTGAGGACACAGGCATTTATGCAGTTACATTATACTACTGTGGTCTTTCTTTGACAGGGAGGAAGGTAGGGTATAAAAGCAAGTGACTGTATAATAATTACTGCAATTGCTACCATAAGGGAAGCTGCAGTGCTGGTGAACTACAGGCTACCAATTTGCTTGTGTATTTTGCAGGCATGTTGGGCAAGATGACAGTCACAGTCAGGCATTGCAGACATGAGTTTGCACTTGGAGGGAGACTAGACTTAATCTGTTAAGGACTTCATGTATTATTCCAGCAATCTTGAAATGGGTCAGGTACTGAAAGGGAAGCCAGCGCTGGTTGGACAGCATTAATTTTTGTTATTATGTGCATTGGCTGGTTAGACCTGTTTCTAAAATGTGCCACTACATGATGTGCTCATTACAGCAACCTCATGATTGCTGCCAGTCCTAGGTGCACTGAGCGTAAACAGTCCACTTGGAGTTGGCCAGAGCTGGTGGCAGATCTTGTTTCACAAGGCGGTGAAGTCTGTTGCTGGGTTGGCTGATGGGACTGAAAGCAATACATAATTTGCTAAGGGTTCTGGGTTAAGCTACATGCATCAGCACAGGCTTTGCCTGTTAAGTTAGGTCACTGACAGATAAAATAGGGTTGACATAAAACCTGAACATCTCTTTTTCTTCCTGCTTGCAGGAGTACTTGAAAGTATTTTTGTCTGTTTTAATTTTCAAACTGTTAAACTGTTTAGACTGTCATATTTTAGCATTTACTCTATTTGTGGTGACATTTAAATGTGAAAGAATTTAAATTTAGACACAGCCCAACCAAATGTTCTAAGCAAAGAGTTTCTGTGAGGGAACAAGCAAATAACTTTATCCTGCCTGTTTTCCTTCTGTGCACCTCAGGCTCAGCGCTCTGCAAGTAAAAACCCTGCCTGGCCCTAAACCGGGGACTAGATGGGCTCTGCCGCGCGGCTCTGGCACTGCAGTCCTGTGGGTGGTCCTGCTGGCAGCGTGGGCACCGGGAGCAGCCTGCCTGGCCCCTCTGCACGCCCACAGCCCGGCGCCCGCAGCCTTCCCCAGCACCCCCAGGCCTTACAGCCACCCCCACGGGGCAAAAAAAAATAAAAACCCAACCACACTGATTTTTTACAAAAAATAATATTTACATTATTTCTGTTCATGGAGGAAAAGAAAGCAAGTTAAATGAAAAAAATTTACAGAGCTACCTGATATGCTGGTGGCTTTATTGTGTCTAATTATGCCCCTCCCTAAAGTCCTTTGAAGCAGTGATGAAGGCAGATTAAAAAAAAAAAATCCTTTCTTCATTCACAACATGCAGGAAAGAAAATAAAAAGTCTCAAAGTGGATAGAAAGTATGTGAAAAAAGTGTGCCTTGATACTGTCCTGCTTCTTTGAAGAGAAATATAGTAGTGTCCTAATAAATCATGCTTCTGAATATTTATATGTTTTTACAAGACCCCATCCATCCTGTACCTATTATAATCTATGCACCTTATACATGGAATCAATCAATGAAATATCATTTTGATTTGTAGGGAAGGGACTAAGACAAGGCACTAAATGTAAACGTGGTTGTGCTGAGCTTTGTTGTTCTTTCAGTGATTTGGAATAAAATTCTGCTTTTGGCAGAACTACTTTTGTCAGAATCCTCAATGCAATGTATTCAAAATCAACCTATGTTTATTCACTGGATGTTTATTTTGCTGGTGCATAGCTCTGTATTGTTACAAAAAATACACATTTTCCCTAGGTTGTAGAAGTTGTGATGGAAAGAATGATTTGTTTATTGTATCTCCCAAAATAGTAACATGGGAAAGCAAAGGGACTATCTTATAGATATGGTTACTGTGTCGCGTATAATTCATGCAAATTTGAAAGCAACCATCACATGCAGAGTGATGCAGGCATACAGCTAAAAAAAAAAATGCCCGCCCCTTTATTCTGCACTTTAAAGGGAGAGAACTCACTCTTCTTCCCACCGCTGTATGCAAACGCTATTTCGTTTCTTTTTCTGTAGTAGGACCTTATGGAGTGAGGTCAAGCCCTGAAATGCTTATCTAGGTGTTTACATTCAAGCATTTAGGTATCCTGAGATCAGGATTGGGTCATTCTGTTTCCTGCTGTGATAGAAACCTTTTTTTTTCTTTATACTTGTATTTTTCAGTAGTCATGTATCACTGAAGGCGGTGAAGGTGGGGGAATATGTGAGGAAGACCTGAAAATATATGTATGTGTGATTCCTTGGAAGTGATGCTTATCTTCAAAATATTATTGGTTCCTGGCTTCAGTGGAGCATGATCAAGCCTTAACAAGGAAAAAGTCACTATTTCAGATAAGTTTATAAGAACATTTTTCTATAAGTTAAACAATAACCACGTTCAGCTTTTAAAAGCCTGATTATAAAGATGTTAATTAAGATTGATTCTAATGTAGCATATTCTTCACATTTGTCTAATATGTCTGCTGCCCTTCACATGACTAAGCCAAGTGCTAAATCAGATTGCAAAGACAGTGTTTAAACAATTAAAGGCTTGTTGCCACCTTCAAGATAAACATATCAATGAAAAGGGTCATCCTTCTCGTGCTGACAGAAAGGTGATGATGTGTCTTTCAGGTGAAAAGGTTCTGTATGGATTACCAAGCACCTGAGCATCTTCAGTATTGTATTTAGTGATATGTTCAGTAAAAAAGGCCTGATGACCTCAGGGAAAACAAAACCAAACCAAACAAAACCATGAACGGCCACTTTGGATACACTCATATGTTGAGCTTTTCTCTACACAGTATAAATTGTTCCGGGGGCCTTCGTACCTCAAATCTGCATGTTGTTGTGCCTGGTGGAAAACATGACTAAGGTTGTTGCAACACGCAGGACCCTGAACGTTCAGGAAGGGAGACCATTCTTTTTCACAAGAACCGTTACCTCATTGCAGGACTAACTGAAGATAGCAAGATACGCATGTAAAATAGCTGCCATGACCCAGTTAAGCAGTAGGGTGGCTAACTCTTCCTATGCTAATCTGTCCTCCTCCACTCATCTTTCTGGTTTTGACCAGTCTATAATTAACATTCTAAGCACCTAAAGAACCTCTAAAATAGTTCTTTGTGTGAGCTCAAACCTAATTTTGAGCAAAACTTGATTTTGTAGATCATTTATTTTACATTTATTTTGTAGATAAATGTAGATCATTTATGCAAAGAGAAAACTTGCACTAAAAAGATTGTAGTTGTCTCCACATAGGACTGTCACAGAACAGACCCCAGGAATGCAAGGAGGAGCTCATGGTGCATTTCTATACAACAGATATCCCCACCGGATGACCAATCTGCATAAGGAAATGTCTCAGACAGCAATTTCAGCTTATAATAATAATATATACTAGCATGAGTATTGAGGGAACTTGGTGTGAGAGTAATTTTATTTTTAATTCAGCATACCATGCTGGGCTGAGCAGCGGCGAGGGTGACTCAGCGCTTTTCAGACCCTTAGATAAAAATGTGTGTTGGTAGCAACTAGGATGAGCAGAAGGCAAGAGACTGATGTCCCAGGGCAGCCATAAGCATAAGGCCAGTACGCGAGAAAGCACAAAAGCTGTAATTAGAAAACTTTATCTAGAGCGATCTGCAGTAATGGATACAGTGAAAGTTCATTAGGATTGTTTTCAGCAATTTTCCCCCTTCTTTTCTTGAATGAAGAAATGCCAGTTCCTCAAAAACAAACTGTTTCTGGGAAAGTTTTGCTTTTTCAAAACAGTATTGAATTTGTTACAGTGCACACTTGCAACATTCTCAAAATGAAAACTCTGTGTTAGGACAAATTTACCTTTTATTTTAGTTTTGCTATCTGTTTTCACAAGAGTCAAAACTAAAACTTTTCAAATGATTTGATCTTCACTGTTATAGAAAAAATATTTGGAATTTAATTTCACTGAAATAAAATATTGTCCTCATTTGGCAAAGGAAATACTTAGGAGGAGAAATAATATGCAAATTATATTGAAACAATATGGAAGCCATGTTCTTCACATTAATAAATGGCAATCTTTTCGTTCTCATCACATCCTTTCTGTTTCATCTACATTCACTATACTTTTATTTTAAGCAGGGCTGTTTGGTATTGCAAAGTCATGTTGCAATCATTGTTTATTGTGCTGCTGTTATATAACATCATCTCTAGGCGTATACTTAATTCTGATCAGGAGATTAAGAAAAAATCCTGTATACAAACATGCAGAGTCTCAAGGGGAAGTGGTTGTAACAAACTGAGAGACAAAAATGAAGTTACTTTTGCAGAAGGTAGACCAGCTCGGAGAGGTGTGTTACCTCTGATGGCACATGCTGCAAAGTGTAGACACACTTGTAGTCAAACAGTGGTAGAGAAGCAAGCGGAGCTGGATGAAAAATGGACATCGCAAGATGCCCAAAATTCAGCATCCAGTTTAAGAGTCACCTAAAAGAAATTCTCTTCCTGGTCACGCTACATAGCTCCTCTGGGGGAACTTGAGCAAGTCATGTTTTGTCCCAGATTTCAATTTCATCCACTAACTTTTCAGTTAGTCCCCTGGTGACTGGGACCTAGATTTTCTTTTGGTTGACCAACCTAACTTCCAGAGGTACTAAGCTGCTGCTGACTTACAAAATCTGACATTTTCAAAACATTCTTCCCTTTCGCAGCAACTGCCCTTTCTTGAATGACCTATATTTAGCACGGTGCTCATGCAAGCGTTGCCTCAGGTGGCAGTCTCATTTCTCAGGCATGTATTGTGACAGAAAAAAAAAAAAMCATAAATAGGAGAGAAAACAAATGTCTTGCATCACTGTATGAGTCTCCACGGAGGGATACGCCTACGGGTGGCATGATTCAGAGGGGCAGAATGGACATCTGGGAAACCTCAAAGCGCCAAGAAGCAGGAAAAGGCACATAATACCTTCCTTTTCTAACAGCGCCAAGCACGGCTAATAGCAGGTAGCCAAAACAGGACCAGGCGCTGGCTGGTCCAGGCCGCAGGTGGGAGGACGGCCTGGATGGGCCCCGACGCCCCATTTTCTGGGACTCGTATTAGGGCGGCCTGACACGGCATCGCCTCTCGAGCTC
The DNA here is from genome assembly GCF_003343035.1 of Apteryx rowi. NCBI lineage: Eukaryota > Metazoa > Chordata > Aves > Apterygiformes > Apterygidae > Apteryx > Apteryx rowi. The sequence goes on along the minus strand of NW_020450085.1, from coordinate 3,442,076 downwards.
CTCAGGGAGGGCTGCTAAAACCTGTATGTTACCCCGAAAACAAAAATCTCACATCCGTTGACCCCAAGAAGTGGGATATTAACGGGCGAGGGAGGTATGTGG
>NW_020450085.1:3423301-3440899 GCF_003343035.1 Apteryx rowi | reverse complement strand
CTCGCCAGCCGAGCGAATCAATGATGCAGATGCAGCTGGGGCTGGCGGGGGGGCTGGCTCCTTTGTTTTGGACGGAGAGGCCTCGGAGAAGGAGCCGGAGGTTGCGTACCTGCACCAAGAAAATGAGTTAACCCAGGAAGCGGGGGGGGGTGTGTGTGTGTGCTTGTTTATGTCCTCTGGAGAGTTTTCTCTTGGTGAATTTATTTCGCCCTCCACTCTGTAGGAGAGACTGTAAGTCGTATGATTATAGGATTTAGGTGGCAAAATGCCAGGTGTGCAGAGTGTGTTACTATAAACATCTGGGCATAGGTAACTCTCACGTGTGCTCGGCAGAGCCACCAACATGCCATCCCTTTGAGTTACAGAGGGGAATGAGCCAGTTTATTAATTTATACTGCCATAAACCTTGCTGTGTTTTGACAGTTGGTTCAATTAAAGCTTACAACAGAATAACAGCTACGGTACTATTAATGGTGTTGAAGGAATGGGAGAAGTAGGAAAGCTTCAGTCTGCCTAAGGATTGCCAGGAAGTGTGTGCGTGTTCATCTATGTATGTGTTAAAAAGAAGATACTTAGTTGAGTCATTGGCTTTTAAGATTTAGCGTAACTTTTTGATGTTATGTCTGATCCTAGTAGGCAGTGGTATAGAACTAATGTGCCTTGCCTTTATAAAGAAACTGGACATACCTGTTTATCTTATTTCCCTGGCAAGGAATATATCAATATGTTTGCCTCATCGAAGCTCTTGCTAATGAAATTAAAGAATCCTTTACGTTCTCAACAACCGGTTCAATTGTAGCAGTCTGAATTGTACTGCTTTCCTCTTACTCTCTCCTCTACTTCTAAAAGTAATCATTGACTGTTACATTTAGTGGTAAAAGTCAAAAGAAAAAAGTGGGCTAGGAAATGTATGCATTTTAGCTGATGAAAGGTTTTTGATCTCCAAATTATATATATATTTTTAAATAGTCTTTTTCAAGAATGTTATTACTGTTAAGATATTTTGGATTATGGGAATGCAGGAAAAGGCTTACTGCAACGTGGCCAGGGCTTTACAAATAAATAGTAGGAAAACTTGTGCAAAAATTAACTATGAGAAAAGTTGTGTCCGTGTTCTATAACAAACTACACCAAAAAATAACAATTTTTAATTTGACAGTCAGATCCACGTATTGCAACTCTGTACATATGTAGATATGGGTCAGCCAACAAAGGCAGGTTTAACAATGGGATAAACTTCAGTTTGCATTTTATTTTTTGACCATTCTTGTAAATGAGCATATGAAATTAGGTTGGTGGGTGAAGAATGCTCATACAGAGGCCTGTTCTTAGAGAAAGTCAAGCAGTGTCATCATTTTTTTTCTTCTCAAACTGTTTGTGTTAACATTGTTTCTTTTTCCTTTTCAGTTGTTTAAAGAATATGTAGATTAAAAATCTTCAAAAAAAAAAAAGTCTTCTCCCCCAAATAATGCAATAAGTATATATAGGTATCAAGGCCTACAGATCTTAAGTGTTTGCTGACGTCTGTTGACAGCAATTTTTCAGGTGTTCCCTTCAATAGATCTTCTTTCCTGAGACATTTTGTTGACAATCCTGTTGATAAAGCATTTATAGAAAAGGAGCATGTACTTGGGTGAAGGACTTTGAGGGTTTTATCTTTTGTAATTGCAGAATGCTACAGCTGTAGTTCATGTAAAATTCTAACACCAATTTTTTAGTGATCTGAGTGTTTGTATAGCTTTGGTCCTGTGAATAGGGCCAGTGACTGCAGTGGGATTATTCATGTCAATGAGGTTACATCTGTTTGCAGGATAGAATCTATATTTAAAATGCAAACTATTCATACTTCAGTTACTGATCCTCACTCTCTTATCTCAAATTTGGTGTGGTTCTGCTCTTCAGTTTTGAATTGAGAGTACTACCAGAGGCTCTTCGTATGTTACTTCAATTTGTCTTCTTATCGATCATTTCTCTACCTGTTTTTGTTTAGTTGGCTTCTTGCATGGGAGCAGCTTTTGATTAGTATATTAAATTAGAGGCAGCCAAATTGGACAGGTAAGGCTCGTGGAACATAGCAATTTTATGTTATTTACCTCTGCATAAGTTCTTAGGTCTTCATAGGTCTCACATTTTCTGTTTCTATAATCTTTTTGATATTTTTCTGATATTGTTATATTTTACAGTAGCAAAAAGGAAGGGAGAAATAATATTTTGTGAAATGTTACTACTTTAAAGTTTCCTTTTTCTGCATTATTAGAAATCAGGTAAGTAGAAATTGACCAAAACTTCTGACCACAGATGTTGTACCTAGAGATTTTTATGCTTTACAGTTGGTTTTGTTCTAGATTCTTTATGGTACAATTTCTTGTCATTGGTGGCAGAATGTCCCTCATCAGAAGTGTCTTTTAGCATTTATTAGCTCCTGGTATGAACTCTGAGTTGCTTTTTCTTTCCTCAAAGCTCAATGACTTTGAGTTCTAGGGATTCTATGTTGAAGTGGGTTGTAGAGTAATCAAAAGTAATTAAGGAAAATGATTTTCTATAACCTTAACCAGTTTTTCTGTTCATAACTGAAAAATACATTTCCTTGCCTAATTTAAAATACTAGCTTGTTAGAAAGAACTGTTTTGTATTCTGTTGTTCAGCTTGAATTAAAGGCAGTGATACTCTTTGCTCCAGAAATAGTCCAGATGAAAGTGCTTTCTTTTGAGACCTTGGGCATTTTTAAAATCTAGAAATAATGATGGAAATGAACCTTACTGAATTTGTGAAAGTTTGGGATATATCTAGTAAAGCAAACTGATCATGTTAAGATTACACAGTTTAATAATCTTATCTACCACTGTAGAAGACTTATGTTGTGCTACTTTCAATAACTGCTTGTAGTACTCTTAGCATCTTCATAATATATAGTTATTCTATATTTGTGTGTAGTCTATCCATGTATCATTCAGTGTAGCAATAGATGGAACTTGGCATAGGAGGGCTTTCAAGTGAGTACAGGTTCTCTTATCTTAAGCAGTCTTTAAACTTTCTTGTCTCAAAGTCATATATACTGGAAAAAATAGAAATACACTGTGGTTGGACACTAAAAATATTGACGTGGTTTGTGTCATGTAGAGTAATTGTCAATGATATATGTTGGATATAGTTTGTCAGTATTGTTTATTATTTGAAGGAGTGCAGTAGTATCTCTGCTGGAATATAGTATGGGTACTATGCAATAATGCAGGTTTGATACTCCTACGAAACATGGATTAATGGCACATGTTTTGAAGAAGTGTTTAGGGTTGTTGTCTTCCCACCCCCAGTTTAGTACTCTCAAAGTCTCAAATTGGCTTTTGCTGTTTAGTTCTAAGTGAACCATTCTTGCTGGTCAAAAGAATACTTTAAAAGCTCTCAAACAATCGTACAGCACATCTAACTTTAACGTGATTTAGTTCACCTGTGAAAAGTGGTGCCAAAGCATGCTAGTTTTGCACTTAAAAACTATTGGAGAGATGTCTACACCAGCAAGCAAGTGTATTAGAGCTATTTCATTATGATTGTTTAGCTAGTGAAAATAGTAGCCTTAGATGTTTTTTGAATGAAAAGTTGTTCAAGGTTTAAAAAAAAAAGGGGGGGGGCAAAATTCTCACAGAAATAAACAGTATATGAGAACTCAGTAAGCATTTGGGAATTGTTTTTCAAAATCTATGCAAGTAGTTTTGAACTATGTTGAATGAACATTTTTGCAAGAATTCATCTCTCTTAATACGGTATGTCCGTTGTCACCACACAGAATTGTTTAGGTAGATCTTTCTGAAAACCAGCATGACCTGAAATAGGTTATTGGGTTTGAACGTGTTATAATTATATTTTTTTCCACTGCTTTTAATCATTTTCATTTCCTGCAGAGCTATCTTTCCTCTTTTTCAAAAGACTGTGAAATAGTATTTTGCCAGCTCTCAGAACTATCTATTCTGGTGGATCACTTTTATATAGTTGGAATAGGATTTCTGGAAAGCATTTAGAGAGATCTTGCATGTGCATTTGAGATAGAATGAGTCTTTTAAGTACATATAAACTTCACTGATTAATTTTATTTGAAATGCTTGTGACCAAGAAAGTTCTTGCTTCACCCAGTCTTGTGAAAAAGGCAGCCAGCCTTTTGTTCCTTTTAACCCCATTTATCAATTGATGTTCTAAGTTTTCAGAACTTTCTTTGAGGAAGAAGTAAATGGATTTAACTCTCGTATGAGAAAACGCTAAGGTTCATATTTTCATCAACACTGCTCCTTTCTCTTTAAGTCTAACAGTCATTTGTTTTAGGCTTTGTATAGGCAGAAGGCATTTTTTTTTTTTCTTGGGGAATGCTGATTTCTTCTGTGGTTTGTTTTGAACCTTAGGGAATTTATGATGCAAGTTGAGATGAGGTATGTTAAGTTTATGCTACTATTTATATTATGTAGGTCTGTCAACTCAAGAAGTTGATGTAAATTTTGTATCTTCTTTGAGCATCTTTATAGTAGATAGACCCTAGAAAATACATTGAACTGCAATTAAATTTTTAAGCATTTAGATCACATAAGAAATATGTGCATTGCTGCTTTGGCTTATGACCTTTACAGATGCATGCTGTATTTGTTGAATATATTAGGTGTGTAGAAGGACATAGGGGACAGGAAGATAATAGAATTGGAGGATGGTTTACTGCAGGCTTGTTCAGCTCTAATTAAAATAATGTAAACACACTGAGTGCTGCAGTTCACTGCCGACCACCTAGTTGACTTAATGTTTTTACATGGGTAGCATTGTGAATCTTAATTTTTTTATATTCGCAAGCATGTTTTTAAAGAGCATCTTAGCTACTGACCCACGTAGCATACACGGTATTAGCAAATTAATGTTCGCAACTAAAATTTTAGTAAGTTTAAAACAGTGAAGTGAAGACCAAAAAACCTGAAACGCTGTCTATCTTATTCAAAGGAAAAAGCTATTGTGATGTAAACTACCACTACAGAATTAAGGAAATACTTGCTGTTGACTGGACAGTTAGCCTTACAAACGGCTTCCCGTTTTCACTGACACTTTTTTTTTTGGGGGGGGGGGGGGTTGGAATTAAATGCTATGAGCAGACTGAATGCCTTAATATTACATTTTAGTTTTTTTAAGAGATGTTAACACTAATTTCAGGGTAGACTTTGAGTAGTTAAAAAAAAATTGTAATTATTACCTTTTAGCTGTGGTCTTACCTAATCTCACAAGTAGGCCAGAACTGCATAGTCATCATTTCTGTGTAAGAACGTCTGTTAGAATTTCAGAATTCTGTGGATGTTTGGGGTTCAGTTGTGAGTTTTTGTTTTCCTTGTTAGTTTGGTCTTAAATACTGAGCAACTGTCATTCCAATTGGTCTGATTTTGAATAAGTACCATTGTGTGGCATTGGAGAGTTGGAGAGAGTATTGCTGTTCGTGGATCTTGTCTGTATTTGGTGAAATTTCCTTTTTTTTTTTTTTTTTTAGAGTATAAATAAACCCCATTAGCATTCTGTTAAGATTCTAAATTAGATGGTTCTACCCGAGTCTTTGAAGTAGATAGGTAGGATTTTTCCCCCTCTGTTGTTGTGTTGTGTAGCAATGCATTATTAAACAGGAATTAACATTTTTCCCTGCTAGATAGTGGTGGATAAAGGAGATATACAAGAGATGCTTTAAAACTGATTAATAGTTTTGGTATTCCACATAAATTATTATTATAGTATATAACTTAGAAGCTTTTTCTAGAAAATTTCTTAGCATTAGAATTTTTCAAAAAGTTGCTTTCTTTTAATCTGTTCTGGGCAGGCATACTTCACATAGCATGGCAACATTTTTCTGAACTTCAAATAGGCGTTCTGAAGTCTGTGCCTTTGATCTGTAGGACAGGTAGTCTCAATGCACAAACTTCTAAATTTTCATGACCACAAATGATCTGCAGTGTCTGGCATGTCTCTGTATGTGGTAAAAACATTTTATGATAGATTAGGATGGATACTCTTAAGATAGTTAGATTGAGTCCATTCAGAAAACATAATGATTCTGTTACAGTTCAGTATAAGTTCTTGACCCATGTATTAAGCATATAATCACTGGATATGAAATTTGATTTCAAGTAGCTATATGTGTAGAAAACCAACTCTTGAAGGAGTGAGCTCCTATGTCTTGTTCCAAGTCAGTTTTCGAGGAAACAAGGAATAGAATTAGGCATTATAGAAGAAAATTACCAAGACCAAGCATAATTCTTATGGTATGATTATTTTATTTTTCTGAAGTACAATTAAAGCCAGTAAAAATTATTTATTTTATTTTTATTTTTTGGTAAAGGTGCAAATACCTGGAGTACCAACAGCAGTAAATACTGTTAGATGATTTAGCAGAGGAACTACTGTGTAGACATCTTATACAGTTTAGGGAAGGGAAAAAAAATCTGCATTTAATATCTGGAGGAGAAAACTATTTACATTTGGACAATGCTTGCTGTGGAGTTGACTAGATTCTTTTATTAGTTATTCATAAAACTAGTGTTTGAAGGGCTGAAACTGTCTTGTTTTTAGGTTAAATAATGTAGAATAGTATGCAACGTGCATGGAAAACTTGCTTTATTTTTTTTATGATTACGGATGAGATGCATTCTTCTGTGGAAATGCCAATTTTTGGTTTAATACTAATAAAAATAAACTCATAAATGAAGATTATAATAACTGAAATTATGTACGTGAAAGATATAAAATCAAAAACTAACTTACGTCATCGTCACTTCTTGTACTACATGTAGTCTGAATACAGGACATGCATGTATTTCTTACATTTTGTACCTGAAGAATCTTTATTGAAATTAATAGTTTGTCTTCTTCCTTTCTTGTTATTCCCTTTGTTTTTAACGTGGTAGTAGAATCTGGATGGACCAAATTTTTAGTAGTATCATATACGTGGATATAATTTCTGTGCATAACTGACATTTTTTTTTTCTGTTGCACTTGTTTCAGTGTTAGTTTTGCTTTTCCACGCACTGCTGCCATGTGTATATGCTGATGATATATACGTTATATGGTGCAAAAAAGAAAGGTTATTGCCAGAATGCAACAATATTGATTATCTGTAAATCTCTAAGTGACTTAAGTGAGTCTTCTTCTCCCTACCCCTCCACTGGTAAACTGAAAAAAATTTACCTTCCTGTTGGTCTCTTTATCTACCATAAAATTTTATCTTTTATCTACCATAAAAGTTCTTGAATTGTTATGCTGTTATTACTATGGAAAAGAAGTTATCATCAAGCCCAGAAAACCTCTGAAGGTCCTTCTTTCCCCCTTTATTTCCCCTTCATCCCTCTGAATAGTTTGTTGTGTTTCTTGTTTTGAAATGTCTTAAGGAAATGTGYCCGTATATGTGTCTGTGTCTGAATATGGTCTGTATATGTGTCTGTATCTGGTGTGTATTTCATAAGTTTCCTCTTTGAACAATTGAACATTGATTTTGAGCAACTCTAAAATGCTGAACCACTTACAGGTTAATTAAAAACGCCCCCCCCACACCACCACCCCTCTAATTCTTGTGGGATTTACATTGAAGGTGAATGGGCCAGGAATGGGCCTTTCAGGGAAGCTTTTTTGAATCCAGGTCACTGAGGCTGTAAAGTTAATGAACTAATGGATTTTTTTCAGTTGAAAAAATGATACCCCTGAGACTTGGTGTCTTCCACAGAAGTTATGGATGTGTAGAATAGCATTATTCTTTCCCCTGACAGTTCTTAACTGGGATTGAGAAACACAATGTCTTCATTATGGTTTAAAGTTATTATAATTTTAGTATTATACGAGTAACTAATATAAAAGATTTACTGAAAAAATACATTACCCAAATTTGCCACTTATTAAATGAAAGTATTTATTTCCACTTTTTAGTGTTGGGATGTTGATCTTAAACTAACAGAAGTATGATCACATACTAAACCAAATTTTAATGCATTTTGACTGGGGTAAAAAAAAATTTCTGTATTTGTATACCGTTATGAATGATATGAGAAGAAGGCTGGAGTGTAATAGAGTTGCTTCTTTGGACAGTGACCCTTCATCTGTTACGGCAATTACAAGACAACCTATTTTAGGTGTTATCTGGAACGCTGCAGGCCTCCGCCTGGATTTTAAAAGGAGATGAGGGGAGTTAGGGACCTGAATTCCTTTGAAATTTAAGAATTCCAGCAATTTGTTATTTTTGCTCATTAACTTTGTTAGATTATAGACAAACAAACAACTCTGCTTTTCTTTGATAAGTAGAAAGTAATGTCAGCAGAAGAGGACTGAGCCACCTTTCCTCCACTGCAGCGTAAGAGCCTGCATGTGGCCAGTTAACCCAAGCAAGCTGCTTTGTGGAAGTTTGAAGCAGAACTAACTTTGTGGTAGTTTGCTCATATTTACATAGTGCTCAGACTCTGAAAAGCGTGCGCTTAGCTGTTCTGCCAGTTCTATTGCTGAGTGAAATACTAGGATGTGAATGAAGTTATTAGTTTGGCCCTTATTTGTAAATGGTGAAAGGAATACCTGATAACTGATAAAATTTTGTGCTGCTTTTTCACTGTCTGTCATGTCATACTTGACAAGCTTTTGTTTGACACCTTGGGGTGCGCACATGAACTCTTGACATGCAAAACTACCTGGCTCTCCCTGTGCGTTCCAGACCTCCAGGGTCCAGCTGCAAAGAGATGAGGGATGTTGTGCTTCTGAAAATTCAGCTCTCGTTCATTCCATTTTTGGTGTTCTGAATAGATTCAAAATATTTTCTTTTAACACTACCTTTGTTTAGGATGGAAAATTTAAAGCTCTTATAATCCTGAAAGAAATACATTTTCTGCTGTTATGCAGACCTTTCAGATTTTTTTCCCATAGCTTGAATTTGAGGAAACTAGGTTTAGGATTGCTACTTTTCAAGTCAATCAAGAGGACTCTAACCTTCTCTTTGTTCTTCAAAATACTGATATTCTTTTGGGCAGGGGAGAGGAAGTAGGCAGATTTTTGGTGTCAAATGTTTATATTTATTCCTCCGATTCATTCAGAATGGATTTTTTTTTTTCAGTTATATAATCCTGACCTGCTGGTAAGCTGTACTCTTTTTTTCCACAGGTGTTATTTGCACCTTAAGTAATCTATACAAAATCAGAATCAGAAATAGGAGGACTATTGAAATAAGCCAAAAACATATTTCATATCTGATAATTCTTCTGTTATCTCTCAAAGTTAAATGTGAAAGAACAGATTTATTTGACATGTAAACTTAAATCTAAACTTCAGCCCAAACAGTTTCCAAAGGAGTGAGAGAAGTCTCAGAAGTATAGACAGTTCTTCCTTACCATTGTTAGGTTGAAGTGTTCTTAGAAAATAGGAAGTTAAGTGTCTTGTAATCATTCTCCATTTTTGGGCATTGTAATAGTAATGAGCATTGTAGAAATGTCATTGAATGCTTTTAAAAGAACCTTAGTTAATAATATAGGCAATGTTGCTATTTTGGCTATATAAGAGCTTCCATTCTATAGCAATGTCAACTGTCTTTTAAACTAGAATTTTTCTATATTTAGTCTCTTATCAATTCAGTTGTTCTAGAAGCTTGAGCAAAACCAATTATTTTTTAAATAAAACTTTATTATTATTTAAACAAGTTTCCTATGTTAGTGGGAGGTGGGTAGAGGCTTGCAGCTTGGTGGGGAAGGATTACCTCATTTATAGATATGCCTTCTGGTATTTGAAAAAACATTTATATTTGTCTGCAGATGCTGCAAAAAGTAGTAAGTTGAGAACTCTAGCTATTTGTATTTTGAATTTAATAACATTCTGCTATCTTCTTTGGGTAAAGCATAATGCTAGGGTAGAGTTCCTGATGTAATTAGTATTATTTTTAAAAATTTTCATGAAAAAAGACAGTTTAATTTTGTCTGGTCCCCCCCCCCCCCCCCAGTAAGCAGCATCCAACCTCTGCTGGGAGGCCAACATCCTTCTTACTAAAGCCAAGCTGACTAAAGTATTTGCGTATTTCAAGGGATTCAGCTCTTGTGGAAAATAAATAGTAGGACAGAAGAGCGTACAAGAGGCAGAATTAAACTTTGTTACCTTATCTGCTGACATGGGTCTATACAGAATCTTGGAGGCTGGTCTGTGTCAATCATAGATGTCAATAAGTGAATAAAAAGAGACTAGCAAATTGTCTTTCACTTTTTCACTGACCCACTCCGACAAGTAATACTCTGCTTTAATCTGTATCAAAGAGAGTGAGTATTTGAGGGTGCATTATGTAAGTTTAGCCTCATAAATTGCTAATCAAACTTATAAGTTACTTTTAAGATAGTGTAATGTAGCTTGTAGACTACCTTTAGTGAATCTGTAGGAGAGAAAAAAAGACAGGTAGATCTTGTCCATGAACTTAAATTTCCTGTAAAAGAGTCTGCGTCTCTAATGGAAAAATGGAAAGGACTGGCAAATCAAAGAATTTGAACAGTATTAGAGAGTAGTAACTACACAGGATGGCACGCAGATTCTGAATGAGATAGATGCTATTATATGCTGTGCTTCTGTTATTTACAGCTGTCACAAGGTAATGTTTTAATCTGTAGTAATGTTTACAGACTAAATGTGTACTAAACTCTGAAACAGTTTTTTAAAAGACTGTTGACCATAGTTTTTCTGTATGTGAAACTTTCTTATAGTTTATTAGTAGCCACAAATTCCTGGTATGAGTTTAGTTTTGGGAAAGGGAGGTAAGTTCTGTAAATAGAAAGATGTCTCTATTTACAGAATCAGGACTCTGAAATTTTGTATTTTAGTTTATACTTAAGGCTCTCAGCATTTCCAGATTGTCTTCATTGTTTCTGGGTGGTGTGTGGTTATTTTATTTTTTTTTAGAAATAAAATGTTTTGGATTATCTTTTGCCCTGTGTTTATTCAAGTAACTGATAGCTGCTTAAATTTACATACATAGTCACAGTTCAGATAAAATAGGTGTGTGGGAGGAGTCATTTTAATTTTTTTTCCCTCTTTTCTCCAGGATATGGTGTTCCACAGATCTGTAAGATTAAAATTGGGGAGGGGCTTTAGGTAAAATGAAGAAGTTGCATTAGATAGGAATTGAAATCTAGAATAACTGCGGTATGTTATGAGTTCAGGATTAATCTTATTTTTCTAAATCATTTCCTAAAATAGGAAAGAGAAACTTGTATGTAATCTTTGTTTAAATTTGGTCAGTCTCCTAAACCTGTCAAAACCATTGCTTCAGTATGACAGTTTCTGTCTGTTAAGGATTGTCTTAAACTTTTCCTATAGGGTGTTGAGCAGCTATCGTGCAGTTTGCCTATAAAGCAGGCAAATGTTACTGTTCGCTAGGAGGAGCAAATCCCCCCCACCCCTGACTTTCGTTTTATTAGAAAAGGAAGTTCACAGAGAATATTATAATTTGCTGTAGAACTTATTTATAAAAACAACAGGTCCCTTCCTCTTCAGGCCCCAACCCCCAAAACAGCACTTGTTTTGTAATGAGACCAACAGTGCCCTGAGACAGTGCCTTGGAGGTAGACCAAATCTATCAATCACTGGGAAGGAGGTGCGACTCCATCTTTTAAGAAATCAGTTTTTAATCTATTTACCTCTTCATCTGCATGCTGGCAGAATAGCTCTTCATTGCTGCTGAAGGCATTTAAAAAAATGAAGTGGAAAGGGGTTTTGTCTAAAATCCTGTAGTTTGGGGGTTCTGTTTTAATTGACAAAAAGATCTCTCCCTCTCTCCTTTTTTTTTTTTTTTGTCTTAATTGTGAATTCTGCTTACTTACAATTCTGCTTTTGCTGAGCAAAGCCTGATAGAGCTGAGAAGGAGAGATGGATATTGTGATTCCTGCATTTCTACTACTGAGTTCTTTCATGGAGTCCTGCCTGTTTTGCAGAGGCCAGAGCCCTTTTGGCTCTTTTTGGTTGATTTTTCTCCCAGCTTTTATGGGGAGATTCTTAGCACTCGTTACTCTGCTAACTTTTTGAGCCTAGAATGCCAGCACAGCACAGGCCATTAATACTCCTTGTGGCCGGAAACTGGAGAAGCCTAGTGTAAGGGTAGCCCACCAAAACAAGAGTAAGGCTTGAACATCAAGGAATGAGTGAAGAACAAACTACAGATGGTAAAAGTGGTGCCAATATTGAGTATTGTAAATGATAACTGCCAGATGCCATAAACTATAGATTTTCCCCACACCCTCTGAGGGAGTATAATAGTGTAGTAGGCATTTCCTGACACTCCTAGAAGATGTGGAAAATATTGTATCATCATCTCCAATTGTTGTTATGGGTCATCTAAGAGCAAAAATCTGATTATTAAGACCAGTTGTGGTGACACAGTGCTATGGCTAAAATGGAATAGCCCAGATGCAAAAGAACAGTAGGAAGGTCAAGGTGCTCCTTACTTCCTTTTTTATCCCTTCTCTTAGCTTCCATTCATGTTTTTCAGTGTATAACAGTCAAAATCTATTCAGATAATCCTGTGGAGGAGTATTGTGCCTGATGTATCTGGTTATCAGAGATGAGTTTTTATTTGTGAGTGTGTTATGGAATTGTTGACTACTTGACTAAAAATGTTTCTTGGGCAGTGAAGTGTAGCCTATGCGTCCTCTTGCTGATATGCTGATATCTACATATTGATGAAGATTTCAAACTTCAGAGGAGTGTGAATATTGAGCTTTCCATGTCATTAATAGGAAGGCATTGTGTCTGCTCTATGGTTGAAAAATTTCTATTTCCATATCCTAATATGTCATTTCTTAGAGATTTTCATGGAGCAAACGCTAGGAGGTATCTGTCATTGTAAATTCTTGTCTTTTAAGTTAACAACAATATTGGAAGGGTTTGTAAAAATTCAAATAGTGCTAAGGTTCTGAAACAGGAAGGGAGTCACTCCTGCTTTTTTTTCCTGGGTTATCTCAGCCATGCTCCTTCTGGGATGAAGGATCAAGGCAAAGGATGCTAACTATTGTGTAACGGATTATTTAATACCATCCTGATGAATTCCCTGTCTTGGAATGGAAATGAAGACTACTGGTTTTGTGTCACTTGGGCTGCGGGTCTGGACCCCTGTGACAGTACAGTTCTAGGTGGCAGCAGTCAACTGCTGCTCTGTTTGTCCCCTGACCCATAGGGAAGGGGGAGACAGAATAGGCTGCAATTACTAGTTGCAAATGTTTACTTGGAGAGCTGCTAACTAACTTTAATTGTTGGTATCCACTCACTTCCTTCAAGGTAAAGAGAGCATAAACACTTGCAGTCTGTAATTACAGGTGGTTGTCACTCCAGTGCTGTGGAGTATTAGACCTAAAGGATGTCATGGAAAAAAATGAGCCAGGTGTTGGTTGCGGTTTGCAAAATTTTGCGAAACATTGCTTTGCAGTAATCCCATTTCGCTTGGTGGTGTGTAGAATGGTGGTAAACACTGTGCAACTAGTCTGTAGAAACATGTTGAGTAGTAATATTTACAATTTTTTTTTTTTTTAAGTAAAAAAAATCTGATGAGAGTTTTTTTACAGTCTGTTAAAACTTCTGAGAATTGACAGTGGCCTGTTTGGCCTGAGATGTTTGAGAGAACTTTACAGAATTTGTCTAGAAACTTTTACTGCAGGAAGGATAAGAAGCTGTGACACTAGTTTTATGAGTACCTGTTCATATGCCTCCTGTTTCTGCTGGTGGGTAGATCTCTGTGGATACTCCTACAGAGATTCTGTAGGTCACTTATTACCTCTTCCTCCCTTCTGTCTTGCCCATCTCTTCTTTAAGAAGGCTAAGTAGCTACTCCCATAAGAATAAACTAGCAAGAATTCAGTAGGTTCTTAATGGTTTGCTCCTTAACTGCCTTTCCCTCCAACTTGCAGCACTTCAAACATTGTGTTCTGAGAAATAAGAACAATTTTTACAGCATAAAGGCAAAACAACCAAAAGACAACTTAAATTGAGAAGAATGTGAAATGAACTTGCATTCAAGGGCAACATTGCTGAAAAAGTTGAGCAGAATGGAAATTAAACCCCAAAGCATGTATTCCTGTACAGTTATCTGGATTTTCAGTGGTAGATGTATTTCATGTTCTGTCTGAATCTGGGAGTTTCAGTGTTGTTTTTTGACTGCAGGTGTAAAAGCTAGGGAAAAAATGCCTTGTTGCAGCAGCGGCCACAAGTTCATAGTCTTCTTCACCAGTGCATTTCAGTTGGAAGACCAGTACTGACAGTTTTAATAGCTCACCCTTACTCAGGAAGCCCTGATCTTCTTGCTTCCTTGGTGTACAGCTGTATCCTGTGCAACTAGAAGGGAGCTAATACTTTTTATACGAATGGATGTATGTTAATATCCAGACTGTTGGAATCTAGCCGTTTGCCCCTTTTGATTTAAGGAGTGCTAATGAAGTTACTCAAAAGAGGTAGTATCCATAATGTTAGCTTCTAGGAAGGAGTCACTAAGAAGTATATTCAGGACTCTTCTTAGCTTTATCTGTTGGTGTCTTGCTCTTTAGATAATTGCAATAGATTGACAGTGATAGTTGGTTCTGTCTCAGTTTTTAATAGGATAGACAAACATCTTCTAAGAAAGGGCTTAGATATAGCTGATCCTATATTGAGGCAATACTATGGAATAGAGGACCTCAGTTCTTTGCAGACTTTGTTTTTCTATGAAACTCTAGTACTTCGTGTACAATGATGTTATAGTCTAATTACCTCAAGATATACTTTGGCTACGTTTTGTGTTCAGATGTTTGTTTGAGTTGCATCTTTGCATCATTAGCATTAGGGCAGTGGTTTGTGGAAGTTTTCCAACTAGTGGTTTCTTATAAAGCTGAACAGCCATGCCTCCTGCTAGTACCAGACTTGACTTTTTTTGCATTTCCAAAGAAAGGTAATCTTCAGGTAAACTGAAGTAAATGAATACATTTCCTATATTTAGACATTGGCTTCTTCATGTCTTTGTGAATCTGGGTTCACAAGCATGACAATTGTATTACAACTGTGCAATTCAGTTTTAAAATATAACCATAAAGAGTTTACAATAAATCTGGGAATGAGCATGGAGTAGCATGTAGGCTCTGATCTTGTAATCAGATTTGTGGAAGAGGATCACTTAGATGCTTTGTTTGTAGGGATCTAGAGTTGCATAAATCTTCACTGTTGGATCAGACTGCAGGATTAGGATCATAGTTTTTTAACAGTGGTGTTAGAGAAGCTGTTCTACAGAGTTCTGAAGATGTAAAAAAATGTTCTAATAGCATCACAAACTAGTTTTATTTCTACTTTTTTTTTTTTTGGAAATGTCTGTGCAAGTCTGATTAAAGAATGGGAACAGAAAGAGATGAACTTGCAAGTTAAATAATCCAGGAGAATTAGTCATTGACTTTTTCTATAGATTTGAAGATGATAACACAGTAGCAGCTTTTCTATTCCAAAGCTGGACAACTTTTCAAAGTGAAGAGAAAATGATAACATATTTTTGCTAAAGCTTTACTTACTGTTTGATACAGTGCAGTTATTTAAAATGTTAGGAATCTTTGATTTGCTAGAAGACACTGCTGAAAAAACAAGCCAGCTATGTTTGATGCTTTTTGGAAGACAGTACTCTTCTAACTTGATGTCCTAGCACTTTAGCAAACCTGTTTCTTGGAAAAACACGTAGATATTGTTAATCTGAAGCAAGTCAGTAAGTGGCAGAAAGCTCTGTGTTCGTATTTAGTGAGTTTGGAGAAATAGTCTTGCAATCATTTCTTCTTCCTTTTTTTTTTTTTAATAGCATTTGGATTAAAAGTAATGAACAGTTTGTTTTTAACTTTTTCCTGAACAGATCTGAATTATTAGGTGTACTGCTCATATGCAACAGATAAAAATGTTTACTGACTGACCGACTGCAAAAGAAACAGCAATGCTGTAATATCTCCTCAGACTAGTAGTCTGTGATTTGCCTGATTTATACCGATCATGTTTTTTTGTTTGTTTGTTTGTTTGTTTTTTAATGTGGTGAGGCAGTTAAATTGCAATTGAGATCAAAAGGTTGTCATGTTGGCTGAGAGATTTTTGTGTTTAGCAAGGGGAGAAATGATATGGGTAAATGTTGCTCTGAGTCTGCTTTTTTGAAGATAAAAATTTTTTAAATAAAAAACTGAGAAGCTTTCACTTTAATTGCTCTCTGCAATATTAAATGGTTGCCTTCATTATCAGTACTTGTAAAATTGCTTGTTCAGGAAGGCTTTAGAAAATCATTTCCCTGAAGAGACACCAATGTACCAAATGCAAATTAAAAAGAAAAATCTTTCAATATTATAGATAGCAGGGAAAAAAGAAGCTTGGAGATTCAACCATTTTTCTTTGCTATTTTGGAGTATTGATTTTGGGGAGAATGGAGGCTAAGAATTTCTAAAAGTGTTTGCAGGTTGCTTGTTTTTAGATACACATTGACATAACTCTTAGGTTTCAAAGACATACAGATTAGTAGGTTAATAGCTCTGGTATCAGGAGAGTGAAAAAGTAGTAATTTGTAGGGTTTTTTGTTTGTTTGTTTTCTTTTAAATCGTGAAAACCTTTATTCTTAAATGAAACTCCCAAAGACTAGAAGAATGGAGGAGTATGTGTCTTGTTTTGATTTTCTTCACCATGGTCACCTCCAAGGGAGTGAAAGACCTCACCTTATTATGGGCTTTACTTTTATTTATAGTGCCTAGAAAACTTGATATTCTGAAATTGAATCTTAAAAGTGTCTTTTTAATTAAAAAAGTACTATTTATTGTTGTATTTGATTACAAATGCAGGCAAATCTAGTCTTCCTTGTCCTTCCTTCCACTCTTCCCGTACTGTTTTTCAGGTGGAAGGAGAGGGAGAAGAGAGATAGGATAGTGTTGGTCATGCCTTTCCTCTATAATGTCATACCATTATTCTTTACTCTGTTATTACTTTCTGCTTTCATATTCAAGGCTGCTTTGAAAATATGGGTTTACTCAGGGATATTTTCTTTCTCTACAGTGATGCTGGGAATAGTAGCTTTTTTTCTTGTTCTTCAGCCATTTTCTTTAGATATAAAATGTTAGATGAATTCATTTTAGTATAAACTAAACCAAACTTAACTTTAAACATTGCATTTTAAATTGGTTCAGTTAAAATATGTTTTTTCTCAGTTGAGTGACAACACTTGAGTATATCGTAAACTTTATATAATGGCAACAGCATACATCTTGTTGCTACCCTTATTGAGTCTGTGCAATCCCAAGTACTGCATTATCCATAAAGCATCATATTTTGAAGCACCTTGTTTTGACAAATAATTTGGATTGATAAAACACAATTGTAAATTGATTTACTCTATTTAATACATAGTTGAAGACAAAAAGTTGGTTTGCTATTATATTGAAACTTTTTAAAGAGCTCTCTTTTGCTGAACTTCTCTTTATTTGGTGTATTTACTAAAGTGTATATTGTGTGAGTAACAGATCAAGCTGGTGCACATTCTGCTTACAGTTTGCTGTGTATCTTTTAGGAAGTCATTTAATCTTCTTTGTGCAATAGAAATATATTCTATATAGCTGGTAATTTTAGAGGCTC